>NW_018745323.1:2140572-2740572 GCF_001683475.1 Chenopodium quinoa | reverse complement strand
TTGAGCCAATAAAAAGCAACTGTAAAGGATATTTTTAAATTGAAATCAAAAATTTGGTAATTATCTTTTACCATAATTATCTCAACCAACTATAAATAAGGCATATGATATGTTTGCCTTTTATATGGGATTAAATAACTGAAATAAGATAAATTCCTTCCAAAAGGAAATATCTTATAGTAATCTTCCGAAAATAAAAGATATTATCGGATGACATATCAGAGCTGGTCTGCTGTTTCCCTTTGCTGGTACCTGTATAGAACCATGTCACGCTGTTTCTGGCAATTCAGCCTGATTTCACCTGTTTCTTACAACAATGATTCTCAATCCTTTTGAGATTTTGAACCATCTACACAACACTTGAAAGATATCAACATAAGTATGTACACACACTATACAAGAGAATACCATTCTAACCAATCATTGAAGGAAGTAATTGAAGCCAATACCTAAAATCTAACTAGACCTAAAAGGACTCTTAACCTACAAAAAGACTCTCTACACAAAGGCTTTGTGAAGATATCAGCAATTTTGATCTTCACTTTTACAAAACAACATCTCCACCAATCCTTTTTCCACATTGTCTCTTAAAAAATGGTGTCTTATTTCAATGTGTTTTGTCTTGGAGTGTTGCACAGGATTCTTTGAAATATTGATTGCACTAGTGTTATCACAGAAAATAGGAACACTTTTATAAATAACACCAAAATCTTTCAGCTGGTTCCTTATCCACAGTAGCTGGGAACAGCATGAAGCTGCAGCTATATATTCAGACTCTGCTGTGGATAGGGCCACTGAATTTTGCTTTTTAGAACCCCATGAAATTAGACAAGAGCCAAGAAAGTGTGCCATACCTGATGTGCTCTTTCTATCAACTAAGAAACCAGCATAATCTGCATCTGTGTATCCAATAAGATCAATGGTACTGCCTTTGGGGTACCACAATCCCAGATTTGCTGTTCCTACAAGATACCTAAGTATCCTTCTAACAGCCTTCAAGTGAGATTCCTTTGGATTGCTTTGAAACCTAGCACACAAACCAACAGAAAACACAATGTCAGGTCTACTAGCTGTTAGGTAAAGTAGAGAACCTATCATTCCTCTATAAAGAGAAGCTTCAACATCTTTTCCCTTAAGATCAGCATCTAATTTTGTAGATGGGGGAACAGGTGTATCATAAGCTTTGCTGTTCTCCATGCCGAATTTTTTCAGCAACTCTTTTAAGTACTTTTGTTGATGGATCATTATTCCATCATCCATTTGCTTAATCTGCAGCCCTAGGAAGAATCCTAGTTCTCCCATCATGCTCATTTCAAATTCACTCTGCATAAGATTAGCAAATTCATCACATAAAACCTGATTAGTAGCACCAAATAAAATATCATCAACATAAATTTGTACTACAATCAAGTGTTTCCCCCTGGTTCTTATGAACAAGGTCTTGTCTACTGTTCCCCTCTTGTAATCATTTGCCATCAAGAAATTGGACAATCTTTCATACCAAGCCCTCGGAGCTTGTTTCAATCCATATAATGCTTTGTCCAACTTGTACACATGTTGGGGGAACAGTGCATCTTCAAAACCAGGTGGCTGCTCCACATATACTTCTTCCTTTAAATATCCATTGAGGAAGGCAGTCTTTACATCCATCTGAAACAGCTTAAAATTCATGTGAGCAGCATAAGCAATTAAAATCCTAATAGCCTCTAGCCTAGCTACTGGTGCAAACGTCTCATCATAGTCAATTCCTTCTTGTTGATTGTACCCTTGCACCACTAGCCTTGCTTTGTTTCTGACTATAGTACCAAGGTCATCTAACTTGTTTCTAAAGACCCATCTAGTGCCAATGACTGATCTTTCCTTGGGACGGGGAACCAGGTGCCAAACCTGGTTCCTCTGAAACTGATTTAACTCATCTTGCATAGCTAGTACCCAATCAGGATCAGTCAATGCCATTTTATAGTCAGTAGGCTCTTCATTAGACAGGAAAGAATAGAAAGCACAAAAGTTTTGAAAAACATTTGTTCTCGTTTGAATCCCCTTATTTATATCACTAATTATTTGATCAGTGGGATGAGAAGATTGATATCTATAACTTTTAAAATTAAGACTGTTTTGTGCTTTCTCATTAAGTTGGGAACCAGCATGTTCATGGATCTCTCCTTCTTCTGAGGAGCCAGGAGGATTCACATTCATGCTGTTTCCTCTATCATTACTTACCTCAGGTTCAGGGGTGGTACCTTCTTCTGTTCCCCCTGAACTCATTACCTGTCTATTATTTGAGGAACCATCAGGACTTGGTTCCCCTTCAGAGTCCTCATTATCTTCATTTTCTTCTCTAGGCACTTCATCATTATCATCTGGTGGAGTATTTGGTAGGCCTAGATCTGCTTGCACTTCATCCGTGGGACCAGTATACTGGTTCCCCGTGAAATCCATCAATCCAATCACTTCATCAGGTTGTACCTGCGCAATCTCAGAAGACATGTTAAATTCATCAAAAATGACATGGACACTCTCCTCAACACGAAGAGTCCTTTTATTAAAGACTCTATATGCTTTGCTGTGAGAAGAGTATCCAAGGAAGATTCCCTCATCACTTCTAGGATCAAATTTATCAAGCTGGTCCTTCCCATTATTATGCACATAACATTTACATCCAAAAATGCGAAAATATGTAATGTTGGGCTTTCGACCTTTAAGCAGTTCATAGGGAGTCTTATTTAACTTTGGTCTAATGAGACCTCTATTCAATATATAGCAAGCAGTGTCAACAGCTTCTCCCCAAAAACTCTTTGGGAGACCACTCTCAATGAGCATCGTCCTCGCCATCTCCTCAAGAGTTCTATTCTTCCTTTCTACAACACCATTTTGTTGAGGTGTTCTAGGGGCTGAGAAGTTGTGATTAACTCCATGTTCCCTACAATAATCAATAAAGTTAGCATTTTCAAATTCAGTACCATGGTCTGATCTTACCGAGACCAGCTTGTGGGTGAGCTGGTTCTCCACTTGTTTCACCAATGTTACCCATTCTTCAAACGTTTCATCCTTTGTGTGTAACATCATTACCCAAGTGTACCTAGAATAATCATCAACCATAACACAGACATATCTATGACCTCTTCGACTTTGTACTCTCATGGGACCACACAAATCAATGTGTACAAGTTCGAAGGGTCTGCTGGTACTCAAAACAGTTTTAGACTTAAAAGAAATTTTGACCTGTTTCCCCCTTACACATTCAGAACAAACTTTATCAGCTTCATACTTAATGTTAGGAAGGCCTACAACTAAGTCACGTGTTTTAAGTTTGTTTAGAAGTGTTAGGCTAGCATGTCCAAACCTCTTATGCCAAATCCATTGATTATTGACAGAAACAGCTCTCAAACAGATGGACTTGTCTTGAGGGATTTTATCTAAGAAGGTGATGTAAACATCATGCTTCCTGGTTCCCTCACATACAAGTTCTCCTGTTTGTGAGTTAACTATGTGACATAGGTTGGCTTGAAACTCAACTATATTACCTTTGTCACATAATTGAGAAATACTCAAGAGATTATGTTGCAAGCCTTCAACATAATAAACATCATCTATTGCGTTAGAAAGTGTCTTACCAACCTTACCTAAACCAGTGATGGTTCCCTTGCTGTTATCCCCAAAGGTGACACTTCCTCCATCAAAGGCCACTAGTGAAAGGAATTGATCTTTATCCCCGGACATGTGTCTTGAGCAACCACTGTCCAAATACCAATAGGTGTCTCCCTTCACTCTAGCCTCCAAGAGCAAATCAAACATTAGTTTTAGGAACCCAAACATACTTGGGTCCCTTTTCAACAACATTAACATCTTGTTGATCCTTTCTTCTCCACACATATTTTACACCCTTGCTGTTCTTATTAGCACTAATTTTCTTAGCTGGACATTCATGTATCTTATGTCCATTTTTACCACAATGAAAACACACATGCATTTCTTTAGTCATGACATACTTGCCTCGTTGATATTCTTTGATCCAGGTGGTTTCTCTGGGAGACCAGTTAGTCCTGGTTCTCTGTCTAGTATAACCAAGACCAACTTTTCCTCTGTTTCCTCTTGATGAAGTCAGGTAATTTAAGGATTCTTGAGTATTCAATAATTTGTCCACATGTCTATGACTATCATTAAGTTCTTTTTCTCTGGTTTCAAGTGTTTTAGTTAACAATTCGTTTTTCTCTTTAAGAAAATCAAAGTTACTTTTTAAAGCTTCGAATTGTAGATTAAGTTTTGAAACCATAGAGTCAATAGACATGTCAACAGTCACTGGTTGCTTGTCCTTTTTCAGTTGATTGATTTCCGCATGCAAATCACAAATATTACTTTCATACTTATCAATCGTATTACTGACATCTACACTGGTACCTGTAGGGGAAACAGTGAACTGTGCAGCTTTAAGTGAAGCAATTTCCTTGTGAGAGTTTTCCAGGTTGTAAGCCAATGTTTCAAAGGCCTTCAACAAGGAAGTTCTAGTACACGAATTTGCTTTACTTATAGCTACTGAAAAATCAAGAGTATCACTAGTGGTTGATAAGTCTCTAGGGAACCAGGAGGTCAGATCCTCTTCACCATCAATTGGTTCAAACGATCTTTCCTTTTCTAGTTCCACTTTACACTTGTCCAATTCAACCTCTAGTTCTGCTACTTGATTTTTTAGTTCATAACAGACTCCTTCTAGATGATCACAACTAGCAATAGCAATATTACATTCACCACGTTTTTCTTTTAATTCTCTTTTGCAAGTTATGTATGTTTCACTTAGTTTATAGCATTCATCTAGTAAGGAATCAATACAAGCAAGCATATTTTCTCTATCATATTCATGCATATCTTCTCTAATTTGCTCTAAGCTTACCTTGCGTTCATGTAGTACATCCTTCTTTGCCATAAAGCATTTGTTGAATGTACTGGTTCCCCCTCTGGTTCCTGGACCAGTGCTGTTTTCCTTGATGTTTGTAAAGGCAGTTAGGCAAACATCTGAGTTGGGTGATCCTTCTTCTTCATCTGACCCTGAGTCAGAGTCTCCCCACATGGAAGCTATCATGGCATTCTTGTATGCTTGTTTATCTCCGGATTTAGACTGTTTGTCATTCCACTTAGGACAATCTCGAATAAGATGTCCTTTTTCTCCACACTTGAAACATCCTGTAGAAGAAGAATTAGAGTTAGATTTTTTATAGTTTTTAAAATGCTTACCTTTGAAATTCTTTCTTTGATCTCGAAGAGATCTCTCAAATCTTTTTGCAATCATGCTAATTTCATCTTCATCATCTTCTACTGTTCCCTTAAGCGCCATGCCTCTTGCTGGTTCCTTCTCAGACTTAGATTCAATCAGCATCTCATGGGTCATAAGGGAACCAATCAGCTGTTCCAGAGACAAGGTAGACAGATCCTTTGCTTCATATACTGCTGTTACCTTGGCTGTCCATGCATCTGTTAAACTACGCAATAATTTTCTCACAAGATCCTCGTCAGATAAATTTTTACCAAGAGATCTAAGATCATTTACAATAGTCATAAACCTACGAAAGCAATCATTGATTTTTTCATTTTTATTCATGGCAAACAATTCATATTTAGACATGATTAAATCAATTTTAGACCGTTTTACCTCACTGGTTCCCTCAAACGCAAGTTCAAGGGTGTCCCATATCTCCTTAGCACTACTGCAGCCAGATATACGATTTGTTTCGGTCTCACCTATTGCTTGTTGTAGTATTGACATTGCCTTAGCATTCTTCTCCAGCAACTTGTAATCAGCAGTGACCAATTCGCTATCTTTCTTGGGAACCTGGTTCCCCTCAACATCTGTCTTGAGAATGATATTAGGACCATTTTTAACTACGAGCCAGCATTCATAATCAATACCCATGATAACATTCTGGATCCTGTTCTTCCACCAAGCATAATTATTTCCATTAAACTTGGGTGACTTGTTGTCATAACCGATTGCACTTAATTCTTGAGTACTCATTCTTAACTCCTCTAGATGTTACTCTTTCGAGAAGCTTAGGCTCTGATACCAATTGAAGGTTCAATGGGCACTCAAGAGGGGGGGGGGGTGAATTGAGTGTTAAGTAATCGTTGGCTAATTTTGCTTCTTTTCGGATTATGTGTGAGGAACCAGTTGTGCTGGTTCCCGTACGCAGCGGAATATAAATAAGCAATAAAGAAGACAACAAATTTAACGAAATAAAACAAAACAATAAAGAACACAACAAATTTAACGAGGTTCCGCCAACTCAGGCCTACGTCCTCCTATCCTAAGTTCTTTATTAATCTACTCCGAAAAACAAAGACAAAGAACACTCTGCTGTTTCCCTACTCCGGGAACCAGCAAACCCCACACTCTACTCCGAGTGTGCTCTCGACTTACACTCGTAAGCCCAATGTGTTTGAACTCACAAACACTCACCCAGCCTTTAACCCCTTTGTTAAAGACTCAATACAAGAATCAAGAACTCTCCTTTGATCTCACTTCTACGAAGCTAATTAAGAGAAAAAGTTTAAGTACTAGAATGCTCTTGTATATAACTTGATGAATGGGATTAGTGCTTAAGTATATGCTCTCAAATAATTGCTCTTTTAATTTCTAGAGAGGCACACGAAATATGTGAAATAAGATGAGTTTATATAAGCTTAGATTCCTAAAACCTAGTTTCCTTAAATTACACAATCTTAGAGAATAAGATATAATGTAATTTTAGGAAAGTTTTTATCTTATTTGATTTAATCACAAAGATAGAATCAATTAAGATAAATACTCCTAGTTTTTAGGTAACCAAGAATATTTCATCTTATTTCCAGCTGCACAAAATATTTTCAAAATAATCTTTTCGAAAAAATCTTTTTGTAAAATCTTTTTCCAAAACAGCAGCTCGAATATTTCGTACAGTGAACCTGGTTCCCCGACCTGGTTCCCTGAATTGAAACATGTTATGAAACCTGTTCCAACTTTGTACCAGATTTCATATCATACTTCAATATACTTTTAAGCACTTATATAACCCAAACATGCAAGCATACTACGGAGCATATTACATGAAAACCTAGATAACATATTAAAGCATAAATCGTCTTTTCTTCATGTAATCTTCAAGACTTGAATCTTCCTTGAATACTTCTATTATGAGCAAACAATCTTTCTTCGAAATATCTTCGAAAGACTTCTATGCTCCAAGTCTTGGAATCAACTCAACTACTGCACATGTAACATGATTAATGCACAATAAAGAGTATGTGACTGCTTTTCCGCATAGCAGTCAAGGAAACGGTTCATACTGGTTCCCCACCAGTACATAGCACATTTATCATCTAACTGTTTCCTGTATATAGATAAGTTAGTTCAATAGATAACTCATATAATCAATAACTTATCTAGGGAAACAGTGTTCTATTATAGCTGGTTCCAACCAACTGTTTTCAACACTTATTAAAACCTGTTTCCCATAGCTGTTTGTCATCATTCAAAACCATCATTCAAAACCTAAGGGACTCAACACTACGTCCGCACTGAACTTTCAAAACTCAGAATAGGGGGTGGCCTAGTCGAGTTATCCAAACCAAACCAACCTGAATGCCCTCAATACGTAGCCTAATTAGCCGAAGGCTGGTACGGTGAAGCCCCAATAACATTCCTACCATCAGACCCATCACAAAAACACATCCACCTTTCCTCAGACCTTAACATAATCTTCAACACCTCATCTAGCGTCTGCTCACAAGGGGCATGGCAACTTACCCCCGACGCCAACTCCGGTAATCTCCTCTTGTCTACTGGAGGTGGTATTGGAAACCCGAGCCCTCAGACCGCAGCTAATTGGTTCAAGATAGAGAAAAGTATTACTGGTTCGGAGTTTTACCAGCTCGAATATTGTCCGTCTAGTAGTACAATCAATGGGTTTACAGCTAAGGAAGATATCGTATGCGGCGTTATTGACGCTTCTGTCGCCACAGATGACGACCGTATAATGTGGTTAGGTCCAGTTCCAAAAAGGCCAGATTTTTTCCACATTCTTAGTTTCATTAAAGCTTAAGTGTTGCATTGTCTTAAGCATATAAATAATAAACAAGGTTGTATGAAGTATAAATGTATGTTGTCGAACTTATCAATAAAACAATTTCATCTTGGAAATTTCTCTTCATCTGATTACTTAATTACAGTATGAATTATTTTTTTTAATTTATTTATTTTTTAATTTTTTTTTTTTTTTTTTTTTTTTGTGTTGGTAAAATTGGGTAATTTTCGAGTTAGATTAGATCGATCGTACAAGTGAGATTTTCACACCGCTATTTTAAACACTATGAAAACTCCCTTTGTTTTTTTTAAAAATGCATCATTAAGCGAAGTTTTAGAAAATTAATACTCCCTCCGTCCTTGAAAGTTCGACTCACTTTACAATTTTACGTTCTAGAATTAATAATTTTGATTAATAATAACTTCGGTTGTGTATAAGGGTCTGTTCACATTTACTTAATTTCAGTTCAATTCAGTTCAGTTCAGTTCTAATCAGTTCAGTTCAGCTCCAATCTGTTCAGTTCAGTTCAGTTTAGTTCCTAATTTCTCTCTCTCATAAAATATTTATTTCAGTTCAGTTCAGTTTAGTTCAGTTCATCTCCAATCAGTTCAGTTCAGTTCATCTCTAATCAGTTCAGTTCAGCTCAGCTCAGTAAATCTAAACAGGCCCTAAGTGAAAATTATAAAAACTTGATATATATAGATTATTTACAATAAGGCCGGGGAATCTAACAAGATATCACATGCTAATTTATTGATATTGTTTATCTCATAAAATGTGGTCAAAATTATTTTAGGTAGTGTTTGAAAACCTTGATTTCATTTGAAATGAAAGAATTCAATTCTTGAATTTAAATTCTCGAAATTCAATTCCAAAAATCAAGTTTGGGAAATTCCAGAATTTATATTCTAACATTTAAATTTCACCAAGTGTTTGGAAAAAATCTGCAATTAAAATTCAAGAATTAAAAACATTCAATAAATTTTAGTACTCCATAAGTTAGGCTAAATATGAAATCATACTCCTTATCAATTTCTTCGATCCCTGGTTTCTTAATTTTTTTTACCCCAATTTGATTTCTCTTTCCTTAAATTGCTTTGCTGCGTCTTCTTCATCATGTTCGTCGGAGCCAACATCGTTAATCTCGATATTGTTTCAATGTAAGTAAAAGATGTGTGTATTATACTTGATAGAGTTTAAACAATTAGCTTAAAGCTTTAATGGAGGATAGAAAAACTATAATAAGTATTATCATTCAAGAGTAGAATAATGGCAGTCGAATGATATGTACATGAGGCAAAAAAATAAATAAATAAAAAAAAAAAAAATAGAGCTTCCACAATAAACATATGAACATTCCAGGAATTTGAAATGACAACTTTTGTTATTGGATTTCAAATTCATTAAAATGGACATATTTGTTTAAAGGGTTGGATTTGTGTGAAATCCAATTCCAAATTTTAAATGTTTCCAAACAAGTTGATTGGGACAAATTCAGAATTTCAAATGAAATCCTATTTCTCAAACAAACCTATAATTATTTTGACCCCATGATTAGTAAGTGGATCTAATTTCAGAACGGAATAGTATAATATTGTGAGTGAGTGAATAATTTATTATAGTTAAAGTAAGATGGGACCATAAAAGAGAAAATATGTGTGAGAGAATAGATATTTCTACTATTTAATTGCGGATCATTGAAGAGAGAGAAATAATAAAATAATTTAAGTGGAATTTAAAGTAGAAGAGAGAATTAATTAGATATAATATAAAGTTGCCAAGTATAGAAGTGATGTGTTTAAAAAAAAATCACCCATAAAAGAAAAAATAATGCATTAAAAAAATTAAAAATAAATAAATAAAAAAGCAGGAGTAATTTCATTTTAATATATGGGGAATTGGATGTCCACAAGTTCTCCAAAATATCACCAGCAATAATTAGGGTAGATGAATGATAAAATGATAGTCCAATAGGTGGAAGATATTAAACGCATCTATTTCCTTGTAAACATGGCCTCCAAATTGTACTTTGCATATATAATACTACCTCCGTTTCTTTTTAGTTGACACGTTTTGACTTTAGCACTATTCATCCACCTCCATTTGACCGTATTTTGTGCTTTATACATAATGAAAAATATAGTCATGTGAAATCTTGTTAGATTCGCCAAGTTATATTCTTTCAAAATATCAACTTTTCAACATATTTACATATCGATAATTAAAGATATTAATGATTGAATAAGTGCATTGGAAAACGTGACTATAGAAACATGTCAACAAAAAAGAAACGGAGGAAGTAAAAAAATGATCAATATTGTCTAATAGAATTAGCTGATCTGGAGTTAAGTCGTTTATATATCCCATTGTAAGTAGCACAAAGTAAAAATTGTTTGATCATGAGTAATTTGTGTGGAATTTTCGAGAGTTTATATGAAATGTTCAATAGCTTATATCTAAATTTTAAAAATTATATTACAAAAATTTATATAAAATTTCAAATAACTTATATTTGGTTTTACAGACTCACATAATGTCTTCTCATTAAAAGGGGGAGAATAATTAATTAAAAAATTTGGCGAGTTAGCTTAATATCACAACTTTAGAATGCAATTCAATCTCACGTAACTTATAAGTATACAAACTTGAGAAAAGGGTACTTCCAATTGGATTTTTCATTCATTTAGTTAGGGACATATCGGTATAATCACTTCAATTTTGAAGGTCTTTCTACTGCCGTGTTTGTTCAGATTGGTAGACTCTGCGTGGATCTTGTGGTTTATGCTTGATTCAAATGGAATTGGAAATCTGTCAAGTTTGTATCTCCAATTAAATTATTGTCCTATATCTATCTATCTCCACAAATTGTGGTCTAAAAATCCTTCAGAGTACATAGGTAAATATATCAACGTTTTTTTTTTTTTTAACTGCAAGTGTAGTACATTGAAAACTATCAGACATCAGTACATGTCGCTACTTGGACTCTATGGTCTCTATCTAGCATTAGTAACAAGCCAACAACATTCTTATCTGCTTGGGTGACCTTGCAAATTTGAAGCTAAGGATAATGTAACCAAGAAATATATAGATAACAAGTGAAGGATATAAGTCCAATTTTTTCTATATAAAGAATAAATACTTTTTTTTTTTTGGATATTATACGAAAAGCTACCATATACGTTTCAAATTTTGTGAAAAACTATCTTTTATAAAAATACTAGATGAAGCCCGTGCGATGCACGGTTTGTTTGATTTTTTTTTAATAATGTTTTTTTTTGTATTTATGAGCCTAAAATTTGTTTTATATTTATATAAAATTCCTAATATTAAAAGATAATATATAATATTTAATTAATTTAAACTTAAAAATCTCATTCGCCAATTATTCTTACATGACATTTAAATTATTTAATTCTAAAATAAATTAATAATCTCTTATTTAATTGGCTACTACTAAGATTTATAATCCTACATGGCGCGCTGAGAAAATTAGATCCTACGTGGCTCTCTAAAAACTCGGGAAAAAACTCCCCTTTATATATATATATATATATATATATATATATATATATATATATATATATATACTAGTTTTGTGCCCCGTGCGATACCCAGGTTGTTTATTTAAAACTATACAACGTGGCACGACACTCAAATTTTATTTTATTGAAAATAAAATTCTAAATTAACAATTTTATCCTAAAATTCTATCCAAATTTAATTCATAATAAAATTATAAACTAACTTTTTTATCTTATGAAGTGTATTTAATCTATCCAACGTGGCGCGACACTTGGCGAAAAGTTAGAATGCCAAGTGTCGCTGCCTCGTGACCTGGCTAAAAGTTTAGCTTTATATATTAGTTATATGATTATTGTAAGTAACTTCCTTATAAAACACTAAATGTTATAAGAAACTACCTTATAAAATACTAAATGTTATAAGAAGTTACCTTTAGCTGGATTATTGCATTGAATAAGAGACGCTTAATGACCCGTTTTCAATCATATTTTTATCCTTTATCACCCAATTTCCCCATTGCCCCCTTATAACCCCTAATTTCGCTTTCCTTTCAATGTTAATCAAGCACATGGTAGTAACTTACCGCATTTAGTGTTTATATAAGGTAGTTTCTTACAACAAATTTTTTATAAGATAGTTTTTCACAAAATTTGAAGTATATAAGGTAGTTTTTAACAAAAAAATTTCTTTTCTTTTTTGTTCCATCTAGTTCACCCTTAGGACTAATTCGGATTCAAGGATCAATTCTGGGTTGTTAGGCTCTAGTCCCCTTCCAATTCACTACAAAAAAATAGCTCGATTTTGACGAACATGAAAAAATGTTGGAAGTCCCGATTTTCTGATGAATTTTGTGAGAAACTACCTAGTAAACCTAAATTTTGTGAAAAATTACCTTTTTTTTTGTAAGAAACTACCTAATAAAAGGTAAAATGTTGTAAGATACTACATTTGACCGAATTTCTAGACTTAATTTTACGATGATTGCTTCTCAAGGTGGTAAGGTTATTTTCGAGGTGGTTGGAGGATATTTTGAGTTGTTGAGAGTAGATTAATGCTTCGGGGTGGTAACTTTGGGTTATAGGTGGTGGTAAGGCAATTTTAAGCAAGTTGTGTTAGTTTTGGGAATGAAAGCAGTGGTTTGAGAGTGTTTTGAGGCCGAACAACAGTGGAAATCCGATATGGGTAGTATTTTATAGCATTTTACCTAAAGTTAGGTTGTCTTTTTATTTATTTTATTATAACATTTTTTTAAGAGGTAGTTTCTCTCAAAATATGGGTTTTATTAGTTAGTTTTTAACAAAAAATTCTAATATAAACAAAGAATAAAAAAAAAACCTTCATTTGTAACTATTTATGCAATTTGATCGAGATTTAGCACTAATTCGGCTTAAAATACCCAAATGCATAGTGGTTTGGGAGTAAATTCTTACCAAGAATATGAATTAAACACAAAATCGACAATCGAGATCTGTTTATTGAATGCAATGAAAAGATTTTGGGGCTTACCAGCGGTTAGTACACCAGTGAAAGTCCCTACAAATAATATTCACAACCGAGATCAAGAAGAATAAATGAGATGCAAAAAACAAGAGAGAAGAGTAAAAAAATTCTTCTAAAAACAAAAAATCTAATAACGGAGGCTAGGAAAAACCCTAGAGAATACCCTAAGTAGCATAAATTAACTAGTTTTCAGCCCGTGCAATATAATGCACTGGTTTTTTTGGCATATTTAAACTAGAGAAATATGTGAAAAGGGACCTTTTTAGTGGTCTATGTATTGTAAATGGACATTTTCAGTGAAAAGTTGTGAAAAAATTACCTTTTAAGTTGTATTGTTTTTTAAGGGGGTATATGGCTGAGTTTTTTTAGTGGTCAACACCGAAACTCCAACATTGATTTTCACATGTTAGTCACGTGAATGAGTTAAGAAAAATAAAAATAATAATAAAAAACTTCCCCAAATTTCCCTCCATTCTCGAACTACCCCTTTCATTTTCTCTCTTTTGCTTTCTTTGTCTCTCCTCCTCTCTAATTCATCACTTATGTACTCTGCAAATGGAGGGCCAAACATTTACACATTCTGCCATTGTTGGTGAACACTAAACAGTGAATTGAAAGGAATTTGAGAGCAATTGCAGATAAACTGGTTCTAGGGTTTGAACTCTATATCTGATATGTTAACTCTTTCTCTAACAAATTAGAGAGGAGGAGAGAGAAACTATTGTACTTTGTATTTTTTTTTAATTTTTTGAGTTACATGACTAACACGTGAAAGTCAAAGTCGGAGCTCCGACATTGACCATCAAGAAAACTCACCCAAGTACCCCCTAAAACAATAATACAACTTAAATATATTTTTTTTCACAACTTTTCACAACTTTTCACTTAAAAGGTCATTTTACGAAAAGTCGATTACTTTCAAGGTCCCTTTTCATATATTTCTCTTTTAAACTCAGTTATTTGTCAAATTATAAACACAAAGTGATATAATAAAGAAAAATCTTGGTGTAACGACTACATTGTGACAGTGGGGGTAACATTTTTTCTCTTATAAATACCAACTCTTACTAGCTCCTACTCTCCCATACCACTCAAACAACCTATAAACTAAAGCTCAAAAATTCTAAAGAAAATGACTCCCTTTCTCCCACCAGCAATTGCAATAACCATTCTTCTTTTGCTCCAACTCGTACCTCTCCCTACTTTGGCGGTCTCGATGCCCTCGACTGCTTATATTAGAGACGAGGATGGTGAACCGTTGCTAAACGGCGGAACCTATTACATTATCCCACAGAGAACCAATGGTGGAGGTCTCACCGTTGCCCAAAAAGCACAAACCACACCATGCCCTCTCTTTATAGCCCAAGAGAAAGATGGTTCATCTAATGGCCACGCTTTCAAAATCACTTCTCCAATAAGCTCAAAGTACCTTCCATTTGGTCCAACTGAATTCTACTTAACCAAAGTCACTACCACCTGCACGAAACCACTAGCGTGGCGATTAATCACGGATAATGCAACCGGACATATCTATGTGGCTGCAGGTACTACTCAGTCGCTCGGGCCGACTGCATTCAGTATTACAGGACCATTTTTTTATGTCCAACCATTTGAATATCAGATATTCTATTGTGACAATGTCTTATGCAAACTTGCTGGACTCTATGAGAACGGACTTTTGGGCATGAATCATGATGTTAATCTTGCCTATCGTTTCAGAAAAGCTTTTACCCACACTTCACAAGTTATGTGATGTTTAATTTTTATAATTTTGCCAGTGTTTCTTCCATGCTATGTAATTAATGTGAACAAATTCCTCCTTGGATTAATAATAAAACAATAATATGGCTGTTATTACATTTTTGTGCTTAATCATACTACTATATATTTAGGAAAATTTGTTGAAAATCATCTTATAAAAACCAAATTTGTTGAAAACCATCTTATAATTTTATTTTATTTTTATTTATTTATTTTTTTATTTATTTTTTTGTCAAAGCACACCTGTTTTAAATTCTTTTTTTTGTTGAATCCCACCACTTTTCAAATTTCGACTATCGATTGAAATTATCGGCGTTGATTAGCATGTGCACCTCACGTGATCTACTTAACCCCACTTTTCTATTATTCCCCCTCCCTTCATTCATTCTCCCTTCGTCACTTACATTTCCGTGCAATTATATATATAAAAGGCTATAAAAACCAAAGTATGATGAAGAGGATTGACGAAGAGGGGAAAGAATGGAGGGAAATGATATGGGGGAAAATTAAAAGAAAAGTAGAATTAAATGGGTCACGTGAGGTGAACATGTTAGTCAAAACATCGGAAATGTTAGTAATTAGTCGAAACCCGAAGAAATGGTGGGACTTAACAAAAAAAATTTTAAAACAGGTGTGCCTTGACAAAAAAATTTTAAAACAGATTTGTTTTGACAAAAAAAAAATTATAAGATGGTTTTCAACAAAATTTGGTTTTTATAAGATGGTTTTTAACAAATTTTCCTATTTATAACAAGTCCATTGATGCTTTTTGTGCTAATTTTAATTTAGCTATATATTGAGGCTAACACACCAATGTTGAATGGATATCCCTCTGTTTTATAATGTTTCTCACTTTTGTATTTAATAAACAATTGCTAATTTGCCCTATTTTGATTATAAATTTATATTTTTCAATTATATTTAGTAAAATTGTAAAATTTATATTAATTGTAAAAGTAATTCATTAATAAAAATTCATTCGTCATTTATAAAAGAAATCGAATATTATAAATACTTAACATATTGAATTCAATAAAGAGTTCCTTATAAAAATTAAGAAATTTAATATTTTACCACCCACAAATATCCCAACTTTTGAAATTACCACCGGTTTTTTTTTGGGATGTACATACAATAAGGCGTATGCAAAATCATCAAGTAATTTCATTCATAAGAGAGTACATGAGGTTTATGTAAGGGAAGGTGTGTATTATCCAATCTATATCCTTGTCTCATCTTTTTTTTTCACTTTTACTTTGCCTATTTATATTCAGTATATTGTTCTGTATATGTGTCACAAATCCAACACATTAGAACAATTCAATAAATCCAAAATATGGTCCCCTAGCTAAAAAAACAATAAATTCAATTTTTTTTTATTTTTTTTAGCATTTAGAAGGATAGGAAGCCAAGAAACAGATTGAAATGATAGATTGCCAATTTTCTTTTGTCTTGATCAATTATGGTAAAAAAAATAATATTAAATAAAAAGACAAAATTTGTACACTATTTGATTAAGGGATTTTGCTCCCACCAGTCACCATCTGACAAGTGGACCAATCAGGTTCCGCCATGTGTCCGTCACATGGGCCAATAGGAGCCTGCCACGTGTCAAGCAATGATCCGTCCACCTTGGACCAATTACGACACGACACGTGTCCTTCCCATAACACATGGGATAACCGGTCACCTAGGCCCAACTTCCGAGGGAAGCCGAATCAGCCCAAGGTTAACCTAAACCTAGATTGGCACGTTTCCCGAGGTTATAAATACCTCCCTTAATCCTCATTAAGGGGGAGAACAGGCTGATCACGCTAAAAAAACAGATTACCTACATTAAACACTCTCACCTAGAGAGACCCAATCACTTTAATTTCCGCATTAATTACTCCTTAAACAAGTACTAACTTGATCGTTGGAGGCGGAGCTCCCACCACAAGGAGTCTCCGTTGTTTTGCAGGTACAGGCGTCCGGTTCCAGTCTCGGAATTGTAACTCTCCCGCAGGACATCAGAAAACCCCAAAACATTTGGCGCCGTCTGTGGGGAGAGTACTTCTGAGATGGCATCCACGTTTGTACCGACTCCTGAAGAGAGGCGTCCCCTAGACGACCCTCAAGTTCAGTCGGACCACGATACTGAGAATGAATTTGAAGTTGAAGCTCACACAGCTTCAGACGGGACCCTAAGGGCCCGACGTACCCGTTATACCGAAAGGAGGGAACGGGAACATCTTCATACAGGAAGCGAGCCAGCAGGCGCACCGCCTGTTCGGCAGCAGCCGACTGATGGGTCTGCTCCCATCACAAGGAACGAACTCATGACCTTCATGAGGGACTTCAAGGGAGAAATTCAAGAGTTGATCAACAAGAAGCCGCCTGCTCTGGACAAGGAGCAGTCGGCTAAGAAACCCTCCACTTCACAGAAGAGGAAGCCAATTCAAGGGCGAAAGGCGACTCCTCATCCTAAATCTAGGAAGCGGGAGCCGACTGCCCTTGATTTCACAAAATACCGTTTTCCTACTCCAGGAAATAGGAAACCTGTTCGTCATATTCAGGCGGACGGGTCGAGGAAAACATACACAGACGCTCGGCTACTGCTAGAGCAGAAGAAAAGCGACCGATTTTCAGAGTCGGCCTCTACTTCAAATTTCCAAGACAGTCTGCGAAATACCTCAATGAGGCATACTCAGTCGTATCATGAGAGTCAGTCAGGCGGCACCTCCCGTCAGTCCGGCTTTCATAGCGACCAGGCGGTACCAAACTTACCGTTTGTACCGCAACAACAGTATTTTTTACAGCCACCTCCGTTTGGTGGACATGCAGCAAAAAATGTCCAACCTATGGACTGGCAGCTACGGTTGCTTAGACTTGGTGAACAGCCGTCAGCCTTCTCCAAGGAAATTACTGAAGCCGCTCAGCCGGCCAAAGTGAAAAATGTATTAGTAGGCGCCTATGACGGCACTACTAACCCAGAAGACCATCTGATGGCATTCACTAACCTGATGTACCTTCAAGGGTTGGATGATCCCACTTGGTGCAAGTGTTTCCCAGCGACTCTTAAAGGAATCGCACAACAATGGTTCGGCAACCTACCGACTGGTTGTGTAAATAACTTCAGGACGCTTGCTTACTTATTCACCTCCAACTTCGCCATGAACATCCCTGCGAAGAAGACGACCCTTGATTTAGGAACAATTCAGCAGGGCGAGAAGGAGGGTCTTCGTTCTTACATAAGGCGGTTTAACCTGATGAGAATACAGATTCAAGGGTTACCGGATGAAGTAGCCTATACTGACTTTTTCAGAGGTCTCAAAGACGGGTCGACCTTCAAATTTGATTTGGTCCGAAAGAGGGTGGCGACTCTTCAAGAGGCCTTGATTGAAGCGGAAACCTATATACAGGCGACTGATCTTTGTACGGTAAAACAGTCGGACGGGAAAAGGTCCGACAAAAGAGAAGGACGACAGAAACAGTCGTCAAACAAAGACGAGAAGAGAAAAGAGGTCTGGGCGGCTGATTCCTCTAAACAGCCGGCCCAGAAAAAGAAAAAAGAATTCAAACCATACTCCCCAAAGTATGTGTTTAACAAGGATAGCCAATTTATCCTAAAGGAAATCAAGGGACGGATCTCAATTGAGAAGCCGGTCCCCATGAAGGGTTCTGCAAACAATCGGAACCAAGAAAAATTCTGTAATTATCATGAAGATGTTGGTCATCACACCAATGAATGCATCAGTCTCATGCGGTATCTGGACCGCCTGGATGAGCAAGGTGATCTTGACACTTATGTCAAGAAATCTACGGGGAACACTTCCTCAAAAAAGCAGTCGACCAAAAAGAATCAACAGGCCGACAGCTCCGATACATATGATGCAGTCGTCTACACCATTGCAGGCGGCTTCTCAGGAGGCGGCCCCACTATTAGGGGCAACAAAGACAATATCAGACGGTTAGATGTAAATTCCGTTCACCAAGAACGGCCCTCCAAATATTCATTTCCTGAGATTGTCATCACTGAAGAAGATCTAGGAGGGGTAAGAGGGCCGCATGACGACCCTATCGTTATTGAATGTAAAGTGGCCAACCAGAGAGTTGGCCGAATCCTCATAGATACCGGAAGCTCCTCAGATCTCATCAGTAGAAAATGTCTGTCGAAACTAAAATATCAGACTGATTGCATACATCCGGCTTCCCACCCTTTAGTAGGGTTTGGAGGAGGAGTCGTCCACCCAGTGGGACGAGTGGATTTACCCATCCGCCTAGGCGAAAAAGGGGAAGCACGACACATGGTAGTCCGGTTCCTGGTAGTAAAAGAACTCTCGGCCTACAACATGATTCTGGGACGACCAACCCTGAATAATTCCAAGGCTGTTATAATCCCATCTCTTATGTTGCTCAAGTTTGAGAGGGATAATGGAACAGTCGGGTCCCTAAGGGGAGATCAGAGGATGGCCCGAGAGTGCTATCTCTCGGATGTCAATCCCACTGTTATGGCCACTGGGTCGAGTGGTGGAAAAATAGACCTTGACAATGTCAAGGAGAGTGCGCCTGTTCAAAAAGCAGGCGGCAAGAAGAGAAAGGCATCCCAGACAGGGGCCGCCCGAAAAGACAGAAAATAGCAATCATTGGCAGAGGAGCGGTCGGATGAATTCCGCCCTCAGCCGGCTGGTGAGCATACGGACCTGATCCTAGACGACTCGCGTCCTGACCGAACAGTCAAAGTTGGGACGAATGCTCTGAGAGTCCTAAGTGACGACTTTCACAAACTATTGAAAGAATACAAGGACATCTTTGCATTCAAAGTCCATGAAATGCCAGGCATTAGTCCTGATCTGGCGGTACATAAACTGGCCGTGGATCCGAAAAAGAAGCTGGTACGGCAGAAGAAGCGAAACCATGGCGAAGAAAGAAGTCAGGCGGCAGCCGCCGAAGTTAAAAAATTACTTGATGCAGGGTTCATTCGGCAATGTTACTTCCCAGACTGGGTTGCAAATGTGGTGCTTGTTAAAAAGTCGAATGGCACCTGGCGAATGTGTGTAGACTACACAGACTTAAACAAGGCGTGCCCCAAAGACAGTTACCCTCTGCCTAAAATTGATAACTTGGTCGACTCAACAGCCGGCCATGCTTTGATGAGCTTTATGGACGCCTACTCTGGTTTCCATTAAATTCCTTTATGGAAGAAAGATCAGGAGAAGACGGCCTTCGTCACTGATCAGGGGTTATACTGTTACACGGTCATGTCGTTTGGTCTTAAGAATGCCCCGGCTACCTTCCAGCGAATGATAAACACTGTGTTCTTTGATCAGATTGGGAGAAACGTCGAGGCATACATTGATGATATGATTGTCAAGACTAAGCTTCAGGTAGATCATCTGTCGGACCTCCGAGAAACTTTCGCCACACTCAGGCGGCACCATGTCATGCTCAACCCAAGAAATGTGTATTTGGAGTTGAGTCTGGGAAATTTCTCGGATTCCTTATCAATCAGAGAGGAATAGAGGCGAACCCTGAGAAGGTGCAGGCGGTCATTGACATGCAGTCGCCTCGTACCATCCGAGAGGTTCAGAAGTTAACAGGTTGTCTGGCGGCCTTGGGAAGATTTCTAAGCCGATCAGGCGACAAATGCCTATACTTTTTCCAGGCAATTAAGAAAAAGGCAAGGTTTGAATGGGGGCCGGATGCTGAGGCCGCCTTCCAGAAATTGAAAGTTCACTTGCATTCCTTGCCGAGGCTGGTCAGCCCTTTGCCCAAAGAAGTACTCTACATGTACCTGGCCGTCTCTAATCATGCGTTAAGCGCTGTTTTCCTTGCTGAAATAGACGGCTGTCAGCTCCCGGTCTACTTTGTCAGTCATGTACTGAAAAATTCCGAGTTGAGGTATCCCTTAGTGGAGAAATTTGGTCTTGCACTCTTCATGGCTGTTAAAAAATTGAAGCCCTACTTTTTGGCACATGCAGTCGTCGTGTATACAGACCAACCTATCAAGCGGCCACTGACCATCATGGAGTCGTCAGGCCGAATGATCAAATGGGCCATAGAAATACAGAGCCTCGAAGTTACTTTTGAGCCTAGAAAAGCAGTGAAGGGGCAAGCCTTTGCTGACTTTATTGTTGAGATGACTCGTCCTCCTGACTCTCAAGTTACAAACCAAGTCTGGAAGGTATATGTGGATGGAAGCTCTACTTCAAATGGTTGTGGAGCAGGCGTCATATGTCAGTCGCCAAAGGGCGACAGGTACGAGTATGCTCTACGCTTCAGTTTTCAGGCCTCAAACAATGAGGCAGAATATGAAGCTTTACTAGCCGGAATCCGCATGTGCAAGGCGGCAGGGGCAAGAAAAATAGACGCTTGTTCCGATTCACAATTGATAGTGAGTCAGTACAATGGCGAATACGAAGCAACCCATCCGGCCATGATCAAGTATTTACAGGCGGTCCGACAAGCAGTCGGCTCCCTTGAGGATTTCCATCTGATCCAAGTGCCGAGATCAGAAAACAACCAGGGGGATGCACTGTCAAAATTAGCATCATCCGCCTCCTGTGATACTCCTCGAACTGTTTTTTGGGAAGTAATGGAGAGGAGAAGCATTGAGGAAGAACCTATTGGAATCTTAGACAGAAGCTCAACCTGGATGGATCCAATCAGGGCATATCTGACAAATGGTACCCTGCCGGATGATCATCAACAGGCGGCAGCACTGAAAAAACGAGCAACCAGTTTTGAAATAATAAAAGGAGAACTTCACAAAAGGGGGTACCTTCAACCCTTCTTAAAGTGTGTTACTCCAGAAAAGGGGCGAGAGATTCTAGACGATCTTCACTCTGGTTACTGTGCTTCCCATATAGGCGGTAGGACGCTTGCTCAACGGGCAAGGCGGCAGGGCTACTTTTGGCCTACTTTAGAAGCAGATGCAATGGAGATGGTGAAAAAATGTGACAAGTGCCAAAGGTTTGGCAAGCTAATTCACCGTCCGGCTACTGACCTCACTACCATTCATAGCCCACTACCGTTTTCTAAGTGGGGCATGGATATTCTGGGTCCATATGCGCCTGCTACAGGCGGAAGGAGGTACATACTTGTTGCCGTCGACTACTTCACTAAATGGGTAGAGGCGGAGGCTGTAAAGGGAATTAAGACGAAGGATGTAATTTCATTCATTTGGAAAAATGTCATCACTCGGTTCGGGGTTCCCATGTCTATGGTTTTTGATAATGGTCCCCAATTTGAGACGCCTGTTCTCAAAAGCTGGTTGGGTGACCAAGGAATTGCACACTACTTTGCATCTGTCGGCCGTCCACAAGCAAACGGCCAGGTAGAAGCCTTTAATAAAATCATCTCAGACGGTCTCAAGAAAAAGATTGAACGAGCAGGCGGCCTATGGGCGGATGAATTACCACATGTTCTCTGGGCCATTAGGACGACTGAAAAAGGGGCGACTGGAGAAACTCCATTCCTCCTAACTTATGGTGCGGAAGCTGTTCTTCCAATAGAACACTACGAGCCGACTCTTCGAGTAATGCTATATGACGAAGAGGCAAACTGGGAAGCCATGCGCCTGGCATTAGACTCACTTCCTGAAAGGAGGGGCAATGCTGTCTTGCGCCATGAAATTTACCGCCTGAGAATGACTAGATCATACAACAAAAAAGTTCACAGGCGTCCACTCAAAGTGGGGGACTTTGTACTTAGAAAAATGGAAGCAGTTGGTAGGGCTAATGAGTCTGGCAAACTAACTCCCAACTGGGAAGGACCCTACCGAATCTGTGAAGAGGTCAGGGACGGTACCTACCGTCTGGGAACACCAGACGGACAACCGTTGCCTCGAACTTGGAATGTAGATAATCTTAAGAAATATTTCTTTTGAATGATGTAAATAGTCAAGGGCTACTTAATAAAAGTTTGCATACTTAATATTCAATTTTGTACTAAGAGGGGCACGCCTACTAACAAACAGTCGGCTACTCTCCATGTTTAATTTTTACTCTCTTCAGAGGGGCATGCCGTCTGTACCTTTACAGTCGGCTACTCTCCATTGAGTATTTTACTCTATCTTCAGAGGGGCATGTCGTCTGTACCTTTACAGTCGGCTACTCTCCATTGAGTATTTTACTCTATCTTCAGAGGGGCATGCCGTCTGTACCTTTACAGTCGGCTACTCTCCATTGAGTATTTCACTCTATCTTCAGAGGGGCATGCCGTCTGTACCTTTACAGTCGGCTACTCTCCATTGAGTATTTCACTCTATCTTCAGAGGGGCATGCCGTCTGTACCTTTACAGTCGGCTACTCTCCATTGAGTATTTCACTCTATCTTCAGAGGGGCATGCCGTCTGTACCTTTACAGTCGGCTACTCTCCATTGAGTATTTTACTCTATCTTCAGAGGGGCATGTCGTCTGTACCTTTACAGTCGGCTACTCTCCATTGAGTATTTCACTCTATCTTCAGAGGGGCACGCCGTCTGGACATATAGTCGGCTACTCTCCATAAAAGAGGGTCGACTGGTTCCAAAGCACACAGCCACCCTTACACTTAGCTAAAAAAGATTAGGGCCTGGCCGACCCTGTGCCTAACAGGCGGCTACCCTCCTTTTACTTGGCACCTACGTTCACCAAGAACTAACCAAGGCCACAGGCCGAATGATCAGACCAGGCGCCAAGCCAACTGATCAAATCTTCAAAACTAATACGACCTGTCCCAACATCATAGCAGGCGTCCGGCGGCATCCCTCCGGATGAAATTCGTTGCAGAGAGAAGCTCCCTTTTGGGTGGAACATTGCTCTATAAACTAATTACACGGCACCTATACGACTGTCCCAAAGGGCAACCACGTAGCCGTTTTTGAGACAAGGATAACTCTATCACTAACCAAACCAGTGGTAGCAGTTGACATCTGAGTCAGATGACCGCCTGTATTACTTTGGATAAATGCAGGGGGTACCTCTTGAGTTAATAGCCAACAAACATTGGCGAATCAAAAGGTTCAGTCGGCCTCCGCCGCCTGGTACCTTTACTACTCAAGCAGGAGTGACGGCGACTGAGTAACACCAAAGTTAACTCATAGTCACTCTCTCAAATTTAGTATGGAGCCTAAAAGGTATGAGTCGTCCGCCTGTTTTTAGCAAACAGGGGCTCTCAACCACTACTCCTGCTAGGTTAACAACCTATGAGTTAAAAGCCAACAAACATTGGCGAATAAAGGGGAACAACCGGTACCAACCGCTTGATACCTCTACTACTCAGTTACTTGGCGACTAGGTAAAAATCATGTTTACTTGGTCAAACCACTTTCCTACTTGGTTAATTTTACAAATGACAGGACCGCCTGCCTAAAGGGGATCCAGTCTTTAAAATGGTTCGAATACCGATTGGATAAATGGCCGACTGATTGTCTAGCCTGGAAACAGACAACCAGTCGTCCAGGGGCATAGGCGGCGTGACTAACTATCCGTACCTATCTGCAACTATCGGCCATGTAAAACAGTCGGTATAGTGTACAATTGGATATCAGAATATTCAATACTTAAACAAATTTGAAGCAAAATAAAAAATTCATTAAAAAGAAGCCGGTCATCAAAGACCGGCAAAATATTCAGAGCCCCGACCCCCTGGCCGGGTAAATACAAAACAAACGGCACGCAGGCCGTGGAAAGAAGACATAAAGCTTAAGAAGGGGGCAGATCTTCAATATCAGCAGCTGCCGCCTGGTCAGCACTCTTCTTGCTGGACTCGGCTTCAGCTGCATCCTTCTTTGATGCATTACCCCCAAGCGGCACAAACGCCACTACCGGCTGCTCCTCCTCCTCCAACGCGTCCTCCAACGCCTCTTCCTCAGCAGCCGCCAGGATCTCTTGATTATATCTATCAGAACACTGGCGGTACGTTTTTTTCCATGAGGCAAAGTCGGCATTGGGGAAGAGGCGGCCCCAAGTCATGCGCTGGATTTGAGCAGAGTCTTCCATCATCTCCCGGACCAGCTCTTTCTTTTCTTGCTCGGCCTTTTCCGAGAGCTCCTGAGTAAGACTCTTCTCCTAGGTCACCAGGCGTACCTTTACGCTCGCCAAGGATTTCTCCAAGGTTTCGTATGAGGACATCTTTTGGCGAAGAGGTCTCAGCTCGGCCTTGAGATTGTTGATGGTCGCCTCCAGCTCGCTATTCCTCTTCTGGGCCGCCTCTAACTGAGCCCGGATAGCGGCGGTAGCCTGCGCCTGATAATAAAGAATATCAATGGTCAGAACTTCATTTTGGGCAATTTGAAACATTGCCTTATCACAGTCAGAGGCGGCCATAGCTTTTGCAGCCTTTACCTCTTTGTTCTTCCGGTCAAGCGGCTTGCGAAGGCCGTTCACTCGGAGCAGGGCCTAAGTAAAAAGGGGAACAGGCGTCAGTTTCCAAACAAAAAAGAAAACAGGCGTCCTGGAATTCAAATACTCAAAAATATGCTAAGTATACCTCAGCAAGGACCCCTGCAATCCCGTCTAGGTCAAGGGTGCCGACACCCCTGACCGCCTCCCTTTCAGCTGGAGGAACGGCCTTGATCATAGACTTGGCCACCTCGACCAAGTCAGGCTCCTGAGGGCCGGCTGCATCAAGCATAAACAAACGGATTAGACCTAGTAAAAAAGGGAGCAAGTCTAAAATTTACAAGGACAACTTCATACTTCTAGGCGGCCCAGTTGGAGTTTTAGAAGAAGTGGCCGGCTGTTTCTCAGTCGCCGCATGTTTCCTGGCAGAACCAGGAGAGCTCGCAACAGTCGTCCTCCGGGCCTTGGGGTCCGGCTGTTGGGAAGAAGAAGCTCTTGGAGCGCCCGTCTAAAAAAGAAGAAGTCAGTATATGCATAAACACAACTCCAAAAAGAGGGTGAAAGGTTCGAAGCCCACCAAGGGTGCCCCCTTGTTGGGGGAGTCGGTTGAAGACTGTTGCATGATGGAGGCCCGCAACATGGCCGCCGCAGTCTTGGAGGCGGTAAATTTGCTCATAGCGTCCGCTGCAAAAACAAATAGCAAAGTTAATAAAAGTCATAACAAGAAATGCTCGGAAAAGCAGAGTATTCGAAAGGCCGCCTACCTCTTGCGCACCGACTGCTGAGGCCACAGGCGGCCAAAAAGTACTCGTCGTAGAGCCATTTGAAGCTCGGGACGCAGTGCAGGGGTACTTGCTCTCGTACCCCTGAAGTAGAGTTCACCTTCGACTCTACTTTGAAGAGTCCTTTATCTAGGATCTCTTTCTTAGCCTTGGGGGGAACAGGCGGCATGTTGCGGCCGCCTGCAAGAAGGGGCGGATTCCTGTTCCACCTGTTGAAGCGCTTGTTCAGCTCTGTGTCTGAACTCTCAATGATGAGGAAGGTGCTCCGCCAGTCCTTCCATTTGTTTGCTTTACCTCTCGTCATGAGGTAGCCCCTATGGCTCGTCAATTGATACCAGCCGGTACCGCCTGCCTTAGGGGTCCGGCTGAGGTAGTTCATGTGGGCGAAAGCCTCGAAGCTCGGCTCCACCCCGTGCAGTTTGCACCCGGCCACATAGCCGAGTACGTTGACCCAGGAGTTCGGGGCTAACTGCCATAACCCCAACTCATACCCATCCAAGATCCGCTGAACAGCCGGATGTAGTGGGAAGCGCAGCCCAGCCTTGATGGCCGCCTCGTAGCAGCCAAAGCAGGCGCTATCATAACTGGTACCAGCCGGCCAGACGACTGTGTCTTCTGGATCCGGCACAAACACTAAAAAGTCGGGGCCCATTGTGTGGTTTGCGATAAAGCTCTCCACTTTCTCTTGCATGGCCGTGATCCGGCCCCGAGGTACCGTGCAGTAGTAGGGGGTATTTTGCTCTCGGTAAGAGGCGGATGGCTCCGCCCAATCGTCCCCCTTCTCAACTGCGTGAGAAAGCCTCGCCTCTTGCAGGCGACTGTTTTTCTCTTCTGTGTCCAGAGAAGCATGGCCAGAAGAGCTAGACTCGGAATCGTCCTCTGACGAGTCCGAAGAGGATGACTCCTCCCCTCTCCCGGAGGGGCCCGCCTCCTCTCCTTTAAAAGGAGCCGGAGAGAATGAAGAATTGTCAACTGTAAAATGGGAAGGGGTCACTTTGACTCCTCCCTCAGAACTGCCGGCTTTCAAGCCGCTTTGTTTCACTTCCACATCTGGCGCCTGGTCAGATGTTTCACTAATCGGCACCCTGTGGGAGGAGCCGTCTGAATTTGAGATCCTGGCAGTCTTTTTTGTTCTGGCCATCATGTTCTGCATAGACACAGATACAGTCGGACTTTGTATAAAGGGCAAAGATGGGTCCAGAAAAGGGCAGGCGGCACTCCTAGTCCTAGATTCAGCCGTCCCCGGTGACCGGCTGATCACTAACCTAGGTCGTGTCGTGTGCTTCCGTGGTGCCATTTCAAAAAAGAATAAAGTAAAGAGAAATTAAGAGTAAGAGAACCGACGGTTACCTGAACAAGTGACGATTGATGAAGTTCTGAAAATCTTGTGCAGTCGGCTTGTCAGAGCAGGCGGTAGGCAGAAAGGGTCCAAAATGTCAGAGCAAGTTCAGGGGTCCGAATGTTCTCTCACAAAGTTCTCAAGTGTGAAAATGACTGAAGTCAACACTCCCTTATATAAAGGCGAAGTGAGAAGGCGAAGGGTCACTTCCAGAATTCATAATTTGGGCGGGAGAATCTCTCGGCCTTTCGCCGAGTGACACCTGTAGCAGTCGTCGCCTGTTACAGTGCGACACCTGTCACAAGTAACACGTGACTAGTCACGTGCCACCTGTGAGGGGCAAATGATTAGGGGATTTTGCTCCCACCAGTCACCATCTGACAAGTGGACCAATCAGGTTCCGCCATGTGTCCGTCACATGGGCCAATAGGAGCCTGCCACGTGTCAAGCAATGATCCGTCCACCTTGGACCAATTACGACACGACATGTGTCCTTCCCATAACACATGGGATAACCGGTCACCTAGGCCCAACTTCCGAGGGAAGCCCAATCAGCCCAAGGTTAACCTAAACCTAGATTGGCACGTTTCCCGAGGTTATAAATACCTCCCTTAATCCTCATTAAGGGGGAGAACAGGCTGATCACGCTAAAAAAGCAGATTACCTACATTAAACACTCTCACCTAGAGAGACCCAATCACTTTAATTTCCGCATTAATTACTCCTTAAACAAGTACTAACTTGATCGTTGGAGGCGGAGCTCCCACCACAAGGAGTCTCCGTTGTTTTGCAGGTACAGGCGTCCGGTTCCAGTCTCGGAATTGTAACTCTCCCGCAGGACATCAGAAAACCCCGAAACACTATTTATGGTAAACATCTAAATAGACTTGGTTCACATTAGTAGACCACAAATATTAGAGACATTATGATCGTTTTATTAACAAAAAAAAATGTCACTATGTTAAAATAAAGATTATTGTGTTAAAATCAAAGTCATGTGCGATGCTATTCTACATGTTGTAAGAGGTTAATTTATTAAAATGAAAATTTTAATATATTGATTTTAATTAATATTATAGGTTACTATGTTAAAATTATTAGAGTTACTATTTTCTACATAACGCCGTACTTGAGATTCACAATAATATTAAATGTTTTTAAACAATATCCACACGGCCTAACTCATACTGTCACTTGTACTTGAACTCATAATTACTCGCACTTAAATTTACAATTGTTGTCTAATTACTAACCCCTTACTGATTCAAATACTACACCGAACATCCCCTTAAATAACAAGATATGTGCATAAACAATTAATAACCCTTTCTCACAAAGCAAAGGTAACACACAATTTATTCGTAACAAGATATGTGCATAAACAATTACTAAACTGACTAGATGTTTTCCAAAAGTGTTTTGAGCTTTTCAATAAATGTCTCAAAAATATAAGTGAAAAACTATTTATTCAATCCTGAAAAATGTGGGTGTGTTTATAGTCCTTGGGAAATAAATCATTTCGTGACATAAAATATCATATCTTAGGTAAAGATTCTTTTGTTAATGCATAACTTGCATAAAGGAAATAAAACACCTCGTATATTATTCTTTTTCCACAAATAAGACTAGAAGAATATCTAAGGATATATGTGAAATAATGTAACGTTCTCCTAATTATCACAAACACAGATTCCATTAGTTGGAAAATATTAAAAATATGTTAGGATAGAATCATAAAATTTAGGAAATATCAAACATTCACAAACTATTAGATCGTTAAAAAATGGCAAAACGAGTTTGAGATAATCTAGGGAAGTTGCTTCAGCTTGCTACCGAAGTTTCTCTCTAAGAACAACTCCAATCGTTATAGTTAGAGAGTTGCTTGCAATTCAGAAAATATCCTAACTATTATAGCTTGACCGTTGGATCTACAAAAATTAAATTAGCTTGGTCAAGCAAATTAGGTTGGGGGCTTGAAAAAAAAACTTGTCAAAAAGATAGGTTGATACATTAATAAAAGGAAAAATTGGTCGTAGCAACACCAACTATGATAAAGGTGCGTGTAGCAGCGGTATAAGCACAAACTATGTAATTGGGTGCACATATATATCAGCATAAATGACACTAATGAACTAAGGTACCATGGAAAAAAGTGGAATCTTTATTATTTTATAAAATTTTTTAAACATTATTTAAACTTATATGATTTTCCATCATGCCTGATTAAATTAGCCTTACCTTCTATTTATTTATTTTTAATTTAAGCATTTCTAAACCTCCACCATTATATTAAGCGGATTCCTTCTAAAAAATGTGCTATTATTTTCCTTTGTTCGCTTCTCCAATTACTTTTTTTGAATATCGATCTCACATGATTGATTTAGTTTCCTTTCCCATTCCACTTAGTTAAATACTAAATTGATAAATACAAAATTAAAAAAAAAAAAAACCATTTGAATACCTTTATTCTACAAGATTTCAGGATACTTAGGAAACTTTCTAATACCAAACCCCATAAAATTATTTTAAATACTTAAATTAAAAAATAATTTTAGAATTGGATTTTAGGATATTTCTAATTGATTTTCTTGTTTTTGATGTACAACACTTAACTGTGGAGGTTAAGAGAGAGTAATTTAAAGGGAAAAAATTAATTATAATGGAAGAGGAAACTAAGTCAATCATCACATGAGATGTAAAAAAAAAAGTAATTGAAAAAACAAACAATAGAAAATAATGGCGAAAAACTTTTTGAAATAACTCAATTTAATGGTTACTTAATTACATGAGATGCAAAATGGAAAATTAAGTAGAATGGAATAATAAAAAAAATTAAATAAAAAAAGCATTAAAAATATTCACTACTAAAAATTAAGGTTTTTGTGACCGCCTCTAACGGTCGCAGAAAATAGCAAAAGACGATCGCAATTCATAATTACGACCGTCAACGGTCGTAAAGGGGTGGTCGTTATTTCCTTGGTCGCAAAAACAAATTATTACGACTGTGTGACGGTCGCAGATTTATTGCGACTGTTTTTGTTATTTTCAACGACCGCAAGGGAAACGGTCGCAAATATTAATAATTGCGACCGGCAAAAAAAGCGGTCGTAATTTTGGAAATTAGCGACCGCTTTTGGCCGACGCTAAAAGTTGAAAAAAAAAATACTCACCACCCCCTGCTCTTCACAGCCACGTGCCCACCACTTCTCACACCAAAGCTAATCCACCAACTGCCCCTTCCCAATAAACCACCTTTACCCACCACACTGCCCCTTCCCAACCAACCACCTTTACCAACCACGAAAACCCCAACCAGCCACCATGAAAATCCCAGCCACCACCACCGCACACCCAAAACAACCCCTAAAACTTGTCAATTTATTAAAAAATTTACACCTTAAAAATAACCCACTATCATTAGGCACAAAAAAAACAAAAAAAAAAAACCCCACAATTTAACTCAAAAATCAACAACAAAATTCATGAAAAAAAGTATAAACCCAGAAAAAATTAGATCCAAAAATCCCACAAGTTTCTCGAAAAAACCAACACAATTCACAGAAAAACCCACATTATTCATAGTAATTACTAATTAGACCACAAAAAACCCCCACAAAGTTCACATAAATTCAAAGAGAATAAACGAGAGCTCAGAATCAGAAAATAAATCTACAAAATTAAAACAAAATCAACGAAAAGTCAAAATACAACCAACATCAAATAAATTCGAACAAATTTTCAAACAAAAATCGATAAAAAAATTCAAACAAATTGAAAATTCGAACAATAAACAAAATAAAACCACAAAAATCGAAAATAAACAAAAACAAACAAAATTTTCAGAAAAATAACATACCTTTCCCGATATATCTTCCTCTTTGGGTTTATATGGTCGTCCAATTCGACCATGAAAACTCCAGATCTGGAATTTTTATGGTCAAACTTGACCATAAACACCAAACTTCGTGTATTGCATTGTACTTTGTCTATTTTTGAGGAAATGAAAGTCTGACAATTAGAGATAAGGAAAGACGGAGGAGAATGAAGGTGAATTCTCAGAGAGGAGGGGCTGTTTAGGAAAAATAGGGGTAGGGTGAGTTGAGAGCCTCTTTTATACCCGGTTTTAATAAAAAAATAATAATAATTGCGACCACAAAAAACGGTCGCAAATAGCAAATCTGCGGCCGGTTTTGACGGTCGTAATTATTTTTGAATTATTTTTGAATTATTTTTCACATGTTTTTTATTTTAAAAATTATTAAAATACCTTTGCGACGGTGTAATTGGTCAAAAACGGTCGTAAAATTGCAACCGCCTAGAAAACGGTCGCAAAATTGCAACTGCAAAAAAACGGTCGCAGATTTCATAATTTGCGACCGTTTTTGTGACGGTTGTAAAATAACGATCGCAATTTAGCCGAATTTTAGTAGTGTATTTAATATTTCAGTTTAAGAAGCTAAGAAAGCTAAATTTTGCCAATGTCATTTATGTTGTTATGTGAACCCAAGTCAGTATTTTGTGATGTTGAGTGCGCCCTCGAAAGATTGTGCTGCTACACGCACCTTTGTCATAGTTGGTGTTGTTGCGGCCAATTTTTCCTTAATAAAATTATATGTAAAATGCTAATTAACAAATTAAGACTCAATTAAATCACAAGCTACTAGATAACCATTGGAGCACAAATTAACTACAAAAGAGATTAGCTTAAAATCTTATATCACTACAAGAAAAAGGGGAATAAGCGACGGTCAAATTAGTCGCAAACCCGTCGCAAAAATGGATTTGCGATGGATTTGCAACTACTTTGGTTAGTCTCTAAAGACCTCGTTGTAAATCCATTTTTGCGACTAATTTTGGAGTAGTCACAAATTTAGCGATGGATTTGCAACGACTTTGCAACTGGCGTTTAGCGACTAACTTTGAAATTTTAGCAACTAAACCATTTTCCGTCGTAAATATTAGCGTCGAATTAGCGACTACGGAGACTAATGGTTTAATACTATGAAGGCCAATATTTTACGACAGATTAGCGACTGCTAAACCAAACTTTTGCGACTATAGAGACTATTTTTTTATGGATTAGCGACTAGTAAGACAAATATATTGCCACACTAACCAATCACTGGCTAAAATAAATTTTTAGTTGGTAAATTTTTAAGACTAACTATAAGTATTTTTAGACTGATTTAGTGACGAAAAATCAATTGCAAAAAATAAATAAATAAAGATACCCATGCATAAAATCACTAGTGGAAAAACTGATGAAAAATTCTATACATACATAAATGTTAGAATTTGGCAAAGTATAATTTACATTACACACTGTAATATAATTTAGAAGTATCAATAATAACAAACTAGTATAAAGTTTACATAATAGCTTTCATCAATATGCTTTAACTGCCAGTGCTCAGCAGCAGTGTAGCGACAATATTAGCAGTAATAGTGTTACAACAACAACAATAGTTTGGTAGCAGCAACGACAACAATTTGGTAGCAGCAACACCAGAAATAGTTTGGTGGCGATAGCAGCATCAGTTTAGTAATAATAGCAGCAACTGTGGCAGTAGTAGCAATAGATATTCAATTTGTAAGAACAAAGCTTGGTTTTCGCACCAACAACAAAATAGAATAATCTAAGATGTTAGATTATTAGATATATGATAAAACACATAGCATAACTACATAAGGTAAGTATGATCACTACTAAAAAAATAGTAATTTGCGACCGCCTCTAACGGTCATAAAAAATAAGATAAATGATCGCAAATGGTAATTGCGACCGTCAACAGTAGCAACTCACTAGTCGTTATTCTGTTGGTCGCAAAAAATAGAATTTACGACCATTTGGCGTTCGCAAATAATATTGCGAACGTTTTCTGTATTTTCAACGACCGTTTCTTAGCTACCGTAATTCGTTATTTACAACAATTTTAACGGTCGCAATATTCAACAATTGCGACTGGTGTTGACGGTCGCAATATCTACGGAATTGCGACAGGGTAAAGACGGTCGCAATGTGCTAACAATTGCGACAGATAAGGAATGGTCACAATTTGTCACAAATTGCGATAGGTATTAACGGTCGCAATCTTGGAAATCTGCGACATGTCATGACAGTCACAATTTTCTGTAATTGCGACATGTCTTGACGGTCGCAATTTACTGCGAATTTGCGATAGTAAGTAACGGTCGCAAATATCATGTAAATGGACGAATTTATGATAATATTACCATTTGCTTTTACGATGCCATCCTAACCTAAACCTATAACCTGTTATCATATTTCTTCAATTAAAAAATAATAAAAATAAAAAATAAAATGCATAATTCATATTAATAAGTCCAACTTTGAACAATACTTACAATAACAATAATCAAGTTAATAATAATAGTAATTAGTTAGTAATAGTTTTATAAGCTAAATTTAAAAACTAAGTTAGGCCTATATGAATTGTAGTAAGTGATGGCCTATGTTCTTTCAAAAATAGATCAGGTCAATATGAACAATATCCCAAAAAAAAAGCTAAGGCCTATATCCCCCCCCAAAAAAAAAAAAACAAAGGCCTATATGAACAATACTAAACTAAGAGCTATATGAACAAATAAACTACAACACCGGAGTCTGGTGACCAACCCCACCACCACTCATGTACGGGTCATCTTCCCTACGAAGCTGAAATGAAGGACCACCTGAACAGTTAGAGAACAAGTTCAGCAACATCGTCTCCATCATTCGCTTACTCTCAATTGCCGCCTCCTCCCGCTCCTTCTTCAATGCTTCCTGCAATTGCGTAGCAAACTATGCCTCCATCTGTGCTTGCATTTGCACTTTCGCCTCCTCTATTCGCTCGGCAACCTCGACTTGCACACGTTCCTCCAACTGTGAAGCTATAGAAGGATTGTATGATTGCGAGCCTTTCTCAGAAGAGGGGCAGTAAAACTAACTAGTTCTTGCACCTAGGCCCTTCACTACACCCTTTTTCCTACCACCAACGACCTCCCAATATAGCCGGTTAGGGTCGTGTTGTAACCTTGAGTGGAAGACTAGCTCGTCAAGCTTCTTTTGGTAGGCATCCGGTGATCATGACAAATCATATTCAGGATATTTATCACTATTGTAGGTGGAAGTTTCTTAAAAGTATTCATGCAAATACAAGGCTACAAGGTCAAAATTTGGCTATAATGGCTTAAATGACCTTCTAACTTACCCATTTTCTTTGTTTTTTCTATAAACTAAGATTTTATCAATCAAACAACTCATATTCAGCATATTAAACATGTTTATAGGTTGAAATGGCTTAAAATAGACATTTTCATGCATATACAAGGATATATGGTCATAACTAGGCTAAAATGGCTTAAATGACCTTCTAACTTACCCATTTTCTTTGTTTTTGCTATATTCTACTTCCTCCGTTCTGTTAATATTGCAACAAGGAGGAAATTATGCATCCCAAAACACATTTTATATGCTAAATATCTATAATTGTGTAAGGGTAAAAAATTATAAAAAGTTGATATTGTGAGAGTATTTTATGAGACGAATTCAACAATATACCACTTGACTATATTTTGCTTAATGTATAACTCATATTATATGGTCAAACAAGAATGATGAAGAGTGAAAAAAGTCCATTGTTGTAATATTAATCGAACGAAGGAAGTAATATTTTATCAATCAAACAACTCATATTCAGCATATTAAACATGTTTATAGGTTGAAATGACTTAATAATTGTAGACACCCATTTGTGTCTCCCCAAAACCAAACCCACTGATGAGTACCTTTCACGTCGAATCATAATCGAATGAGGTGAAAGTGTGGAAAGTCTAGTGTTGCGGTTAGTTTTAATTCTTTTCTTTCTCTATGTTTTTTAAAACCTGTTTTAAGAAAATAACCAAAAGTTTAGTTTAGTCCATGGAAAGGGTCCAATAATAGTGTAGTTGGGTCGGGTTCGAAAAGAGATTTTCAACGATATATTATAAGCCCAATTCCGATAAATAATGAGGAAGTTATGGGCAAATTACTAAACTGGGCCCGGTTTGATTTTTATATACGGCCCAATGATCTAGAGGATGGCCTATTATGGTTTATCATTCCTAATGCGATTGGATTGATTATAATCTTCTAGAATCTTCTAGAAGGTTCTTTTGAATCCTAATTTAATTAGAATTGATAAATTGACTTTTAAGAGTTTTAATTAGTATAAAAGAAGTATTTTAAGGAAATTAGAGCTTTACCCTCTCGTACGCTTAAATTTTATCAAAATAAGAAAACGCGTGGAAAACTAATTGCAGCGGCGTACGACATGTCTGTCGCCTAGCGACAGACCTGGCGTCTGGCGACACGCGCAGCGTCTGGTGACAGCCTTGTCGTCTTGCGATAGGCGTGTGTTTGGCGACAGCGTCATGTTTTATTCTTTTCGAAACTCTGATTCGTTTTTTATCATATCCGACTGATTTTCTTTATAAATAGCCTCCTAAAATTCCGTTTTCAATCATCAACAACTATCAATTCTTCTCACTAACTCTCATCAAGAAATCTTGATATCCTCTCTCTCTTTTCTAAACTAGCCTTTTCTCAAACAAAATTCCGCGTTCACAAGATCTAGACATACCTAGCCAAGTTCGAAGTTGCCTTCGCCCTAGACATGAAAGGTTTGATTTATGAGGGTTTGGTCCCAAATCTCTCTTTCAATTATTTAATTTAATTTTTTGATTTTATTATTTTCTTTGAAGTTACTAACGTGTGTATTTTGTTATTAGAAAGAGGTACGAGGCATCCAAGTAAGTGCTTTAATTGTTTGCATTGATATTATGATATAAAAATCATTTCTAGTTTGTTATTATGATTCCTAATATCATGTTAGGATGTTTGATGTTTTGAATGACAACAATGATTCCTGGTATCATGTTTAGGGAAAAGGTTATAATATCAAATATGCTTATTATGATTCCTGCGATGCCTCCTATTGTCTTTCCTAATATTCATGTTAGTATCATGTTAGGGTTAAAGCTTTGATCTTTGATGTTTAGTGACATGCTAGGGTTTGTTATTAATCTTGTTAGTATCATGCCTAGGAACAGACTATTAATATTATGCTTTAACATGATTATCATTATTATGATTATAATTGTTATAATTATTATACTTATGATTATTATTATGTTGCTTGACAGTTATTATTGTTATTGTTTGATCACGCCTTTTATGAATGTTTAAAGGAAATTTGTACTTGTAATCACGCTTAATAAGATAATTAATAATCTTGTTTAGGTTAATATGATTATAATTCAAGTGATTGCCAAAAATAGCTTTATTTGTGCATTAATATTCAACCAACATAGATTAAACAGGTTTAGGGTTAACTAATGATTGCATGTTAGTCAGAAATCGCACATGAATATGATCAGAATAAAGTAGAGGCCTATTATTAGGGCAGGTTCAATCTCTTTTAGGTTGGATTTGTACCTTCATCCCCGAACTTCCAGTCATGGTTCCGGACCTATTGGAGTTAACGATGTCCTAGATAGTTGTTAAGTTTAGATACCCAACTTTGAGTCTTTTCAAGGGTTATTGGTATCTAAACTTAGCAACTATAAAAGATAGTTGAAAAATTAAAGTTTTTTCTTTGCAAAATGTCGTAAGTTATTGGACCAACATCCCACAATTGTTTCAATTCTTCAACTAACAGTTGCATATACACATCCAAGTTCCCCTTAGAATTAATTGGACCACGAGAAAAGAAAGGAACATAAATTGTTTTTTCATGCACATCGATGGAGGCAAGTTATAAGGGGTCAGAATGACTGGCCAGCATGAGAAAACCCATCGATACACGTACCAATTCTCACATTTCTAGGTTCAAATGAAAAATCGGGGAAGGATCTATCCAAGTGCTTTCAAGCTTCACTATCACTAGGATGCGCCATTGTGCCTTGGACTCTTGGATTTTTGGAATGCCAGGTCATTTCCTCCGCAACGTTCTTTGTTGCAAACAACCGTTGTAGCCTTGGAGTGATGGGAAAATAGATGAGTTCTTTTATTCGAACCAATGACCCCTTTGAGGTCCTCTTGTATCTGTCCCTTTTGCACACTCTACACTTATCCAACTCAGCATCAGCTTTCCAAAATAATATACAACCCTTTGGGCATGCGTGAATCTTCTCATGCGGAAGCTCGAGTCCGTTAAGAATCTTCTTTGTGTCATAGAATATTTTCCCCATCTTATTATTGTCGGGATTCGCTTCGTTCAGTAATGAAGCAAACCCATCAACACACCTATGGGGAAAATTGTATTCCGACTTCAAAGATACAATTTGAGATTCCATTTCTAGCACAGACATGGAGCTACCTTCGTACAGTGGTTGCTCGACCGCCTTGAAAAGCTCTTGAAATGCTTTTGCTTGAGCATTTGGCTCTTCATCTGAACCACTAGTACTATCGTCACCTGTTGGTTCATGATTACTCCCAAGAGCATCGAGAATCATTTCACTGTAAGTATTTGGTTGCTCTACACTTGATGTAGGGAACCCTTTATCATGAGAAACCCACTCATAGAAATCAAGTATAAACCCCTTTTTGTACAAATGGAGTTTTACTGTGTTTGCATCATGAAGATGTCTATTCTTACATCACAGACAAGGGCATCTTACTTCATCTATGCCCGGGCTCTCAGGATGAGCTTCACAAAACTGTATGAATTTTCCAACACCATCCACAAACTCTTCCCTAAGTTTACGAGCATTACGGCCATCGTATCTATCATACATCCACCAACGCTCTTTCCTTTTCATGCTGACAAATTGTACAACACTATGAAAAACAAATCACATTAATCATTCACACTGAACTTGCATTGTATTCATTACAATAATGGCATAAGATACAATTAGAATCGAAATGATATCCAAAGGTCCTTATCATGAATTGAACGGGAAAGTTGATTTCATAAGTACTGTTCTTTATTAAGAGATTTAAACATATATATGTAGATTTCACAAGCTTCTAACTTTTTTACTCATCAAAATTATCACAACCCCTCATGTAAACATACATATTTTTAAAAAAATTAATAATACAAAAAGAACAATAGAAATTAATAATAGAGGAAACCGGCAACGGTAGGCCTGTAAAGGGGTTGATTTGTGACCCAAATTTAGGGTTTTGCCCAACTTAACTATATTTTTTTTAAAAAAAAACAATAAATTGCATGAATTACCTGAGTACAGTTGATAGGTTGTTGTACACCTATCAAAAATAAATTCCTAACAAAACCAACTAACAATGTAGTAAGGTAAGTAGGATCGAATCCACAGAGAGATGGCTATTTAATCTAACCTTTAAGAATTTGGTGAAACTAAACTATGTCACGAAATTGGGGTAGAAAAGTAGTCTGAATTATAATAGGAATAAAATAATTATTAAAAAGACCTAGGGTTATGGTGCACCATGTTTATAGTTCTAAATCTATCAAATATCAATAACAATTCAATCAATCAATTATCTAGAGAAATTTTCAAGCCTACGGTCGGGTCTTAACGCTCTCAATTCAACATATGTAGTTCGGTCGCTAACATAATCAGAATTGCTAATTGTAGGTAAGCCTCTAAAAGTAAGATATTTCAATTCGATTCAAACTTTTATTAACAATAATAATTAATCAAACAATTGATCAAGTTGCAAGATTAAAAATAAAAACACTATCAATTAGAGAAATCAATAATCAAAATCTATGAAAAACTATCTGAAACATTAAGAAAACATAAAGAGGCATAATAGAGTACAAAACAGACAACTTATGCATATGAAACCTAAAAAGCGACTAAAAGTCCTAAAATGCCACTATAAACTTAACATAAACATGTTTATAAATCATATATAAATGTGATTCATCGACAGTCGACGGAAAACATAGGAGGCTAAGATAGAAGAGGAAACCGGTGATGGTAGGCCTACGAAGGGGTTTATTAGTGACCCAAATTTAGGGTTTTCGCCCAAATTAACTAAATTTCAAAAAAAAAAAAATCCAACTTACTTGAGTACCGCCGTCTGAAAACAAAGGAGGGACAGGCAGGAGGGGAATCCGGCGGCGGTGGTCTGCGTGGGGGGTTGATTTGCGACCCAAAGTTAGGATTTTCGCACAAAGTAACAAAATTAATAAAATAAATAAAATAAAATGACATACCTGTGTGTAGCGTCGCCGGCCGGAGTTAGCTCGTTGGTGGGAACAACGACGGAGTTAGCAACTGCTTGTTTCGTTCTTCGTTGTTCTCCCTCTTCCCTCTTCTTCTCTGTTTCTTCTTTCCCCTTTCCCTTTCTTTCAAAAAGCAAGAACGACTTTGTTTTAATTTGTATTAAAAAATTCTACGACAGTCAGATCGGTCGTAATTATTTTAAAAAAAAAACACACATAATTGTCACGACCGTTATAACGGCCGCAATAATATGAAAAACAGTCTCAATTAATGAAAATTACGACAGGCTATGTAACGGTCGTAATTAATATTAATTGCGATCATTTTTATGACAGTCACAATAAAACAGTCATATAATCGCCGAATTTTAGTAGTGTCTCTTCTTGTTCTGGCCTTGCTATTGTTGGTAAGGACCTTAGATGGTTCTTCACCACCTCCAATGATTTTGCTTGTTCTTAACCCCAAACAAACGTCTTGTTCTGGCGTAATACCACAAAGAACGGCAAGGCTTTATCAGCTGATTTACTAATAAACCTTGTCAGCGCTGCCATGCGACCGGTAAGCTTTTGTACATCTTTTATCGATTTCGATTGTGGTAAACTAAGGATAGCCTCAATTTTATCTGGGTTTGCGTCTATTCCTCTTTCACTGACCATGAACCCTAAGAACTTCCCTAACCGAACTTGAAAGACGCATTTCTCTGGATTTAACTTCATCTGGTAATGTCGAAGGGTTTCAAAGGTTTCCCTTAGATCTGCAACATGATCTGTGGCAATCGGCTTTTTACAATTAAGTCATCAACATATACTTCTACATTTCTTCCCTTCTGCTTGTTCGCAAAGACTTTGTTTACCAGCTTCTGGTATGTTGCTCCCGCGTTTCGCAGCCTGAACGGCATTGCCTTATAACAGTACACGCCAGCATTAGTGATGAAGGTCGCTTTGGTTCTATCGGGCTCATACAAACTAATGACTTGATGGTATCCTGAAAAGGCCTCCATAAAGCTCAACAAAGCGTTGCCGAAAGTTGAGTCTACCAACCTATCTATCCTGGGTAGTGGGTAGCAATATTTCGGACAAGCTTTATTCAAATTTGTAAAGTCCACGCACATTCTCCACTTTCCTGACGGTTTTTTCACCATAACTTCGTCTGCTAACCATTTAGGATATGTACAAGGTTCAATAAACCCTGTCGCTAGCATCTTGTTGACCTCTGCTTGTATAGCTTCAATATTTTCTGTCGAGAAGTTTCGTTTCTTCTTCCTAACCAGCCTTGCCATGCTATCAACATTTAATATATGCACCATAACATCAAGGTGAATCCTCAGCATCTCATCTACGAAGAAGGAAAACACATCTGCATTTTCTCGTAGGAGTTCCACCAAATGGAATCTCTAGTCAACATCCATATCAGATCCAACTCGCACTACTCTTCCCGGCACACCACGCTGCAGTTCGATTTCGGTAGTTTCTCCCTGCGATGAGGGACGAGGAATTGTCACCTGCCAAGTATCAAAATTCTCCATTTCCAAGTCATGTGTGGATGGAGTTCGCTCTATTTTCTGAGTTGCATGTTCAATGATAGATTGTTAGCTCAGTTGTTTCAGCGCCGACACATAACACTCCCTGGCCATGGTCTAGCTTCCTCTAACGCGCTTTGTCCTACAGATATTAGATACATACATCATTGTCAGTTGGTACATCGAAACTACAGCCTGCATGTCGTGGATCAGAAATATGCCGACAAGGGCGTTGTATGCTGATGGTACATCAATTAACAGGAATTTGGTCATAACATCCCTAGTTGCTGCACCCTCACCAATTCTGACTTATAAAGCGATGCTACCCTCTAGCCTAACTGTAGATCCATTAAAGCCAATAATAGGATAGGACACTGGTGTCAAGTATTCCCGGCTTATCCTCATAGCATCAAATGCGATTGCAAACATGATGTTAGCGGAGCTTCCTCCGTCTATTAATGCCCGCTTGATATCGGCTCCGTTGACCGTTAATATCAATACCAATGGATCATCATGGTGGAAAACTACACCCTTGACGTTAGCTTCCGAGAAAGACACAGAAGGGATTGTAGCAGGTCTGGGTCGTTCTTCGATTCCCAGTGCGTTCACTATATGCTTATACTCCGACAGACTCTTTTTTGCCCCGGTCACAGAACCTCCGTGCAACGGTCCACCGGTAATGACATCTATTGTAGCTTTGATATGGTATTAGCTTCGTTGTTGAAACGTCTACTAATATCCCTGAGTGAATCCTCCCTTCCTTGCCTGACGGCCATCAGCTCCCCCGACGTTCTCTGCCTCACGTTGTTGCTTATGTATTGGCCGGTGAACAACTCTACCAAAGTTTCGAAGCAATCAACAGAACCGGGCTCTAAATTGGAAAACCAATCTAAGGCAACCCCCGCTAGCATTGTAGAAAAAACTTTGCACCACACAGCGTCCGTATCGGTATATAGAAACATGCGGCTTTCAAAGGCTTCCACATATCTCTTGGGATCCCCTTTGCCGTCATATGATCATGACGACATTTTAATTTTTTCCATCTGTTGATCAAGGACTCCTGAGTGAATGGGGATATTCTGGGCCTGACTACAGCCTTCGCTATGTGCCTTGGCGGCCCACTACTGGCCTCATGCTGATAAGACTCTCAATCCCCTGTCCGTATGCCCTGGGAGATTGGGTGCGTTGTCGGTGCAACCAGTTCTTGAGTCTGCGGCCAATGTTGGGGTTGCAGCCGGGGTTGAGGTTGTGATACTACCCAATCAAACTGGCTTTCGAGGTTAACAAACACGGGCGCTGACGGCCCCCCTTTTTCTGCTACTCTACCCACGGTCATGTCAGCTATTTCCTTTCTCTTCGTGGACATCGCTCGCATGACCTTGGCCGTTTTTTCTAATTCCTCTGGGGTGAACCCCTCCAGAGGGTCCAGGGTCGGGGCTTGGTTAGGCTCAGGCGTTATCAGCATGTTTGCCGGGTCCTTTTGGATGAGATGAGTTTCATCCTCGACCACGATTTCAGGTGCATTGTTCACAGTTTTGCTTGTACCGGCATTAAAAATGCCGCTGTCATAATTGCGGTTTCCGACTTCAAGTGTTGGTGTTATGATTTCCTTTCATGATTGTCGGAGGTCTTTTGGACAATAGAAGTTATTACTATCCCCTCCTTATAGCGTCAATTGTTCCGGATGAGCTCCAGTTCCATTAATCCTTCAGGGTTGGTAAAGGTTTACCGCCCAATTCAGCTCCTACACAGTCAACACAAATTAGCTAACCCGGGGGTTATCCAGGAATAACCGCTCTGATGTTAAAATTAGCAATTTTGATGAGAAGAATAAATGAGAAGGTAAGAAATTAAAGTGTTTCTAGAGAGTGAAAGAGATAAAGAAAGATAGAGATTCTACCTTATAATGAAAATATGCTTGGGTATAAGTAACCAAGCTGGTGCCACCTATTAACATAGGTGGCAGACCGACCTTGTAGGCAGAAGGTGCCTACGTGGCCAAAAAATGGCCGACATGGATGTTAAGCCGGTATGCTAATCAAGACTTGATTAGCGGTAAAAAATGTTTATGTGTAGCTAACTATTGACAGTGTCGGCACTATCCCGTACAATTATAATATAAATAAAATATTTAATGAAACGTTTTAAACAAGATCTCATGTGAAAATATTATCACTTACTCCATTCGTCCCTTAATTGGATTCCTACTTCTCTATTATGTGAGGAATAAATACTAGAAATAGGAATCTAATAAAGGGATGAAGGGAGTATAAATTAATGAGTATCCACGGTCAAAGTTTTCAAAGTTAAACACATATATTTACAATGGGGCAAAAAAAAAATAAGGGACAATGCAAAGAGAGTACTTCAGGTGCGGGGAAATAATAGGAACTCTAGAAATTAAAGAAAGTCGATAGCAGAACATGCATGTTGCATGCAATTTTTCTGATTGATCGTCATGATTTATATTTAAATCACAAAAGAATTTATGCTGTTAGAATAAAAACAAATCAATAAATAACAAAATTAATTACTCAGGCTAGTGGTCATCAATCCTCACTAAATATAACTTGGGTGTAAAGATTCCCTCGGAACACTTACCTTGAAAATAAAATAAATTAAAAATAATATTAGGAATTTGACTCTAGCTCGGAAACAATATTATCGTGTACTCTATATTGTAAAATAAGTGTTTCAATAACTACAAATATAATGAATAATGTGTTTGTTTAATCAAAGGAAGATGGTGTGACACTTTGAAAACGAATTCTGGCGCAACCTTAACCTAAAGAGGAGCTATGCCTATAGCAACCTTAACCTAAAGAGGAGCTATGCCTATATCAATTGATGCACCTCGGCACGACAATTAGGACAAGAGACCTTGATGGCCGCTTTACACCAAGAAAGCCAGCAATCCTTGTGAAATTTGTGACCACATGTCTTTAAAACCCGGATACTTTGCTCTTTTAATTCGGGTACATCTTTATCCCATCCCTCCCAGCAAATCGAGCATTCGGTGCAATTCCTAGCTATTTTCGAAGCTACTTCCCTTTGTTCCCTAACCGCTCGCTCTAGTATCTTCAATCTCTCGCATCTCTTACATTCGGGTTTGGTTTCTGGGATAATATTGGTCTTGATGTTGATCCACCCGTGTGCTGCATTTGTAGGCGGTCCTTGCTCAAAAGATATAAGTCTAGATCACAAAAGAAGCCACATTTTTTTAATAGGGATGTCCTTCATCTCCAAAACTCTGCTGCCAATGAGCCAATCTTTAGTCATGAACCCCAATGCAGCACAATAAATTTGTATTAGTATTAAGTGATCTTTGGTTGGGTTTTCAAACAACAAATCTTTGCTCACACAATTCGAAAACTTGCAGTTCCAATTTCGGTTCGAACCACCACACTTGTCAATCTGAGTATAAACCGGAGGAGTCGGGCCCTCTAACGACACTACAGCGTAGGTACATATTTGCCGACCAAGCCTCTGTGCTCGGATCCAAGCTGGATATTTTAGGGCTTTGCCTGATTCTATGCCAATTCTAAACGCCATTCTTCTTTCATGTTACTGTTTTGTTGAGCGTTGAAAAAAATCACTTTGTATATATATATATATATATATATATATATATATATATATATATATATATTCCTAACTCCGTAGTCGTCCAATATACTCCCTCCGCCCCAAATTACTTGCAACGGTTTGACTTTTTGCACTATTCACACATCTCCCTTTGACCATCTTTTTTAACTATTATATGAAAGTCAATGTAATCATGTAAGATGTTGTTGGGTCTATTTTAATGTATAGTTTCTTAATATAAACTTTTTATAACTTATATAAATTTATAATAAAAGATATCAACGGTCAAACATGTGCATCGGTAAGCGTGTCCAGTCAAAATGTTGCAAGTAAACTGGGACGGAGGGAGTAAATAATTAGATACGCATTATAAGATATAGCTTAGATAGGTTAGAGATAGTTGATGGGATCAAATTGTGTTGAGGATATTAGATGAATATATACCAAATCTATCTCTTAGGATTTTCATCAAATTTTAAGTTATTAGGATTATTTTTTCTTAGAACAAAGAGGAATCTGATGTTAACAGAATTCCTAGACTACTCGTCTGGCAGAGAGAGTCAACTACGTACCCGGGAGTGTTTTCGAGAAAGGCCCTCTCGACAATCAAGTCAATACTGATCGTACCTCAACGGATCGGACACTTTAAGAGTAAGGGGAAGGGTAAGGGTAAGGAATCTCTACTCTCAAAGTATCTCTAGTAGGGATTGAACCCAGGCTCAACTTCAAGGTTAGAAGGTGGCAATCTTACCACTAGACCAATCTTAGCTTGGTACTACCTGATTGTTTTATGTAGACCAATATTTGTAGGAGAATATGCATGATGTGTACAATTCTTAAATATTTTTGCTTTAAGGGTATTCTTGAATATTCTCTAGTAATTTCAGTATTTACCGAATTGGGCCCGTATAATAAACTTCATTTGGTCAAACTCTAAAATAGTCATAGATCTAATCAAAGAAAATGTGATTTCTGATCACAGATGCAGGGAAATCATAGGAACTCTAGAAATTACTCGTAAATAAAGTAACAAAATTAATTACTTTGCATAATGTTTGATATTCGAACCAGGCGATTTTTAATGTTTCTAACATAGATAAAATTTTGGTTTGAGGTCTTTTAATGGTTGTAAATCTTAATCTTAATTTTTAGACAAAATTATATCAATTACTAAAAAATACTACATAATAATAATTAAGTACTAGTAAGTACTCAGTCAGTTAGTCTAGTGGCCATCAATTTGAAAATATTAATATATCTTGGGTGTGGAAATTTCCTCAGAACACCTAAGTTGAAAATAAAATGATTTTTCAGGAATTTCAGGAACAATATTATCATAAATTCCGTAATCTAAGGGCCTGTTCACTTTTAAATTAATTTCAATTCAGTCCAATTCAGTTCAACTCTTAATTTCCTTCTCTTATAAAATATTCATTTCAGCTCAATTCACTTCCGCTCCAATCAGTTCACTTCAATTCAGCTCACTTTAGTAAATGTGAACAGACCCTAACAATCTAACTACTCATATTACATAAATATAATTTTAATATATACTTTGTGTATTAAATATATGTTTTAATTGTGCTTTTTTCTCCGGTGATAATGGAAAATACTTCCATGGTTCCAGTTCACCATAATACGGAGTATTATTTATGGAGCTTAGGTCCATGTTAGACATGTACTAACTAACACTATGTTAAACATAGTGACTCTAGTTTTAATACAATGACCTTTATTAAAACATCTGTGGACTTGGTTCGCAATAATATTATTGCGGGTTTGAAACCCACACGTACCAACCCATGTTATGTTGAAAATATTGACTTTAATTTTAACATAATGATCTCTATTATTTATATCAACTAATGTATTAAAATTTTCATAATAAAATATATTAATTTTTTATGACCTTCATTATATCACAATAACTTTCATATTCACATAGTGATCTTTTTATCAATATAATGACCTTAATTTAAATACAGATGACATTCAAACATAGTGACCTTAATATTAGTAGTCCACAATAAACTAGACCTGGCAAATGGGTCATTCGGGTCGGGTATGGGTCGGGTCATTTCGGGTCGGGTCAAGTTCGGGTCAAAAGATTATCGGGTCAAGTTTGGGTCGGGTCGGGTCATTTCGGGTTGATTTCGGGTCGACTGATAATCGGGTCGGGTCGGGTATCGAGTCAACAGTTCGGGTCGGGTCAAGTTTGGGTCGAGTCAGTTTGGGTCGGGTCAATTTTCGGGTCGGGTCAATTTTCGGGTCCAATTTCCGGGTCAACTTCGGGTCGGGTCAACTTCTAGTCGAGTCATATTCGGGTGATTCATTGGGTTAAATTCAACTCTGTATATATATTTATTTATTTATTGACGAAAAACTCACTATATTTATTAAGGCTATTTTTTTCATGGATTATAGTAATTGTTTGACTTTTATTAACTTTTTTTTTGTGTGTGTTTAGAACTTTAGGCTAAGAATCACTTTCATGATCTCCTGAAACTAAGAAGAACTAATTGAGTTATACCTCACTCTCTTATTGATCTTAGTTTTAATACGTACTCTTATTATCATTGTCATTGTTGTAATAATTTCTTTGAATTATTCTTGTACTCCCTTCGTCCCAAATTACTCTTAACGATTTGACATTTTGCACTATTCACACATCTCACTTTGACCATCTTTTTTAGCTATTATATGAAAGTCAATGTAGTAATGTAAGATGTTGTTGGGTCTATTTTAATGTATAATTTCCTAATATAAACTTTTTATACTACCTCCGTTAACTTTTATTTGTAACTTTGGGGTATTATTTGTGAGATATAAAATATTCCAAAATTGCAAATAAAAGTTAACGGGGGTAGTAACATATATAATTATTTACTAAAAGAAGTTAAAGGTCGGGTCATTTTCAGGTCAGGTCAACTTCGGGTCTCGGGTCAACTTCGGGTCGGGTCGTTTTGGGTCTCGGGTCAACTTTGGGTCGGGTCATCTCGGGTCGGGTCATTTCGGGTTGGGTCATTTCGGGTTTCGGGTCAAGGTCGGGTCAGTTCCACTTCGGGTCGGGTATGAGTCGGGTCGGGTTAATTCGGATTTTGGGTCAATTTCGGGTCACTGGTTTCGGGTCGATTTCGGGTCATGGGGGTCGGGTCATCGGGTCTGGATCAAGATTGCCAGGTCTACAATAAACTAATATAAATCGGGTTAATTTAAAAATATTATCGATTAAAAATAGTGAAATGGACAAATATTACTCCGTATTAAAGAGTCATTTATCACCATTAATGACGCAATCAATGCATTGATCTTATATTGCCATATTGGACAATTATTATATTTTGGCAGCAATGATTTGGCACTTATTATCTAGCCAAATAATGTACCATCCCAATAGTGTAAACAATAAAGTGACATTTCATCTATATCTATCCAATACAATAAATATTCCCTCAAATAAATTTAACGCAACACAATATTATTAGTAGTCCTTTTTAATCTTCTTTTCTACCAATCTACCAACCATCACCCTCCTCGGCCATCTTGAGCAATAATGGATAATAACAGTGGCAATCAGCCCCTATTATCTTCTTCCGCCGCCACTGTCGCCGCCGCTACCGATGATGATCAAACAGTAACACAAAATTTAAGAACAAGAATTATAGGCGATCATTATGAAGAGGAGGATATTCCACAAATTACAAGTCCAAAAATGTTTTTCAATGTGTTTTGTATGGAGTTGAAGAAAACCATGTATCTTGCCGCACCATCTACTTTTATGCGTACTTGCCAGTACTCCCTTGGCGCCATCTCCATCACCGTCACCGGTCAACTTAACACCCTTGACCTCGCCGCCTTCTCGGTCGAGAACTCCGTTATTGCTGGCTTCTCCTTTGGTTTACTGGTACGTATTTAACGTAACAACTCTTGTTAGAGATCGATTTGATCGTATCTTAGATATCTTAAACAACAATATATTTATAAATCACAAACTTTAGTTAAAGTAGTACAAATAAATAATGCAAAAAATAGAAATGAAATAAGTATTTAAAAATAGATGGAGTAATACGTAAGATATCGCATCTCTAACAACTCTACATACTACACTTTACTGTTTTTTATTAATTTTTTGTCCGGATCGGATGTGTTATTTGAGCATTGCAAATAAACACACGGCCTTATTATACACAAACTCTCAGTCTTTGTTACTAGGTGCGACTTAGTAACTAAAAATTTTATTCTTAAATGATACTCCCTTTGTTTCAATTTATTAGTCTTATATACTATTTCGGACGTTTAAAAAAAATCTACTCATATTGAATGTATTCCACTTTTAAGTTTTAACTTAGCTTTTATTTCTTATTTTATACATATTAAATTCTTTTTTGGTTAAATTAATTGATTGTGAATTGATGACATGACTCAAAGTAAAGAAATTACTCCATTAATTTATGCAATTTAATAAGGCAAAACTATTTATGAATTATTTTTTACTTTAATGTTAAATTCCAAATATCCTTCTTTTATTATTTTACTAGATTAGTACCCGTGCGTTGCACGGTGGTTGATTAGTAATTTTTCTATAATTTTTTATCTTTTGTTGTTGATAACTTTCTAATATGATTTGGCTCGTTATTTATTTTTAAAAAAATTGTTATATAAATATATAAAAAAAAACATGTACTTTAAAAAAATAGTTATAAAATGCTGCATCATATTGTAATATTTACTATGTTATTAAAAAAAATATACTAAAATGATGGTTAGATTAAATATATTAATGTTGTATAAATGTATAATTCATTAAGCTTATACGTTGATTGGAAGCTAAATAAATGTGTATTTACTATTAAAAAAAAATTTAAAAATGTTCATTAATTTGTTCAAAAAAAAAGTGTATAATTAGCTTCCAATATCTATGTCTATATAATATTGTTGTATTATGAATATTCAAAAGTAGTGTGGAGTATATACAACAATATTGATGTCAAATTCAAATTTCACACCTAATTGGTCTTAGTTTCTACCTAGAAAAGACCCCAAAAAAAATGACATCATAGGTTAAAATTAGAGGGAAATTTTTTTATGAGAGTTGATGACATCATCAATGTTTTATTTTAGTAATAGTTAATAGATGTGATTAATTCCATATGATACTATTATATTGAAACGGAGGAAGTAATTAAAATCTCATCAAATACATAATTAGCGTGATCTAAAACAGTGGTTAGATAGACAGATTGTAGAAAATGAATAATTGATGCACGATAATTCAAATTAAATCAAAAGGTAGTCTTTTAAAGATTTTTTTATGCTAGTGTCCTTTTTTGACTAACTCTCATCGTACAAACTTTAAAAGCAGTTACACCAATGATTATTCAATATAATAAAAGTTCGACTCACTTTGCATTTGTATAATCTCCAATAAACATCTTTGACCGTGAATATCCTCAGCTATGTATAAGTAAAAATTATAAAAAGTTAATATATAAAAAATTTATACTATGTAATAAGGAAAATCTAATAAGATCTCATATGCTAATTTTTTATATTCTATAAGTCCATAATTGATAGAATGATCAAAGTGAGTGGGACTTTCAAAAAGTGAGGTAGTACTTTTTTAGTAATATTGATTTCATTAAGCAATTTAGAATTTTCGGTGATCAACTTTCTTCTGGCAAGAAGATGAAATTTCTTATTCCCCCCAAACGCTACCCAAAAAAGTTTGCCTATGATTTTGGTGTTTGTAACTTGTAAGTGTATCCATAGTCGCATGTCGTCGAGCGGGTGGTCTGATTATATTTGCCAGCATTGTGTGTCTACTAGTGTCGTGTCCATGCCCAGGAATTGGAATTATACTTCAGTGGGTGTGTTAGTATTGTCCTTTTAATAAACTTGTTTGCTTGTTATTAAAAAAAAAATAGAAAAAAAATAAAAAGAAAAAAAAAGGAAAAAAAAAACTAATAAGATCATATTCAACTCTCTCGTATATTTCTTTCTTTTTAAAAATATTTGCTCCATTTTTCTTGGAAACGTATGTCGATGCTTATCTTTGATAATAATATCTTTAGTTATTAATAAGTATAAATTTTAACAATTGAAAATAAATAATCTATTCATTGAAATGATTCTAACAAGTACCCACAAGACTATATTTTTATAAATAGAACAAGTATTTAAAAACGGAGGAGTAGTACTTAGTAGTATAAGACATTTATGTGTGTAGAAATTTGTTGTGTTATTAAAATTTAAGGCTAATGTGGTGCGTAGATATTGTTTGTATCCTTGAAATTTATGACTAATTAATGATATTGATTGTATAAGTACATCATAATAGATCTGTTTCGTAATTAAGTGATGGTTGTATACTCGTAAGTCGTAACCATTACCAATTAAAACTCGTATTTTCATATTACTAATTTGATCATAGTTGTAAAAAAAATTGGCTAGTTGTGTGTAAAATATACGTACTTGATTAGTACGAAGTACTTTTTTTTTTAATCAATCTTGTGATGATGACAGCAAACACGTTTTTTATGATTCACACAATCCCTCCCCTACTAAACAAGAAAATGAAATGCATAGATCAAGTTGGAAAGCAGAGACTTGATTACATAAAAAAATCTCATCTTCTATCTCTTTCTCTTACGATGAGTTGTAAGAACCACAACGTTACGATACTTAATCGATGGGCCTGAGGTGTTAGGTTAGGAGGGGTCCGAATATAAAAAATAAATTGACCAACATAAATTGCATAAATGAGATTGTTTTGAGTTTTAAATTATTAATTTTGAAAACGCTAGTACTAGTACTATATATTGAATAGAGAGAGATTTGTAAAGGGGATTACAACCGTACATACCCATGTTGTATGAGTAGACTTGTTTATTCAGGTCAACGGGTCGAATTCGAGTCAAATTTCGAATTGTTTGGGTCATTTTATTTAAGTGGTTTAATTTGAATGGCTTGAATCATTACAAATTATGATAAATGGATCAAATTGGATCAATTTCGAGTTTTTTGGGTCGAGTCAGGTTTTCTCTTAATAAACGAGTTTGAAATCGGGTCAAGTTGGGTTATCGAGTCAAGTCGGATCAGGAATTGACAGGCGTAAATATGAGCATCATACAGATCAAAGTATGTTGGTTATTTTCTATGAAACTTTAAATTTTAATGGTATATTTTGTGTATCATGCATTATAAAAAAATATAAACTACCATTGCCTATTGGAGTCTCAATGCCACTATGAGATATCATTAAAATTTACCTACTTCATAAAACTCTGTTTGTCCACATCTACGTACACACATCATACATGCTGACATGCATGTTGTTTAAATTTTCACATGTGTCTAGAAGTCTCATGAATATTTACTAGTTCTAGGATCTTTTACTGTTTTTCGCCAATTTCACAACATGCTTATTGAGGAGTTGGACTACACTAACCCAACAAGTACAAACATATATAAGGCTAGTAGGAAAATTCATGTTCAAACATAGCTTATCTAAACTTGTTACACTTTTAACGTAAAGATAAGATAGTAAAATGTTGCTTAGCTACCTTATACTTTCCAATTGCCAAGTTTTTCGATTCTGTATTGCTTCCTTATTCATCATTTCAACTCTTCATCGTCATATTTGTAATTTTGTATTATAATCCGTAATTATTATTATTTGGGTCATTGTTTTAATTATACTTGGTATAAATAGTTTGGAATGGGAAGTGCGTTGGAGACATTATGTGGGCAAGCATATGGGGCAAAACAGCTGAACATGCTTGGAGTTTACTTGCAAAGGTCTTGGGTGATCCTCTTCACTACAGCTCTTATACTCAGCCCCCTCTACATCTTCGCCACCCCGCTTTTGCTCCTCATCGGAGAAACTCCTGCTATTTCAAGGGCTGCAGGTAAATTTTGCTCAATTTTTTCGTAGATGGGGTATAGTGTTGGAATCATGTCTTGTTCTTTATTCTGTTTTGACATCCATATAACTGTGTCCTAGTGCTTGTACCTTTCTATATTCGTTTTCATGCAACGTAGTGTCCAAAGATATTTGGATTGACAATAACATATTTAAAATTCCTTAACAACATTGTTTAAAGTTGGATTTTTGTCAACTACTGTCAACTGCCTCTTAAGTTACCACTTTTGCGAACAGCTACCTTTTACTTTAGAATTTGTGAATAATTACCCTATCTATATTGATTTTTTTAGTTTGGTACCACTACCATCAGTCAAAATATACCCCAAATTGAAAACCCTAATCTAATTTGGGTGTTAATTAGCAAATCAAAAGTGAAAAGCATTAATATGGGGTTTAAATTAACTAGATGTAGCATTAAAGTGCTTAAAATAGGTTTCAATGGTGTCTTTTATATGTAATTAGAGTTACTTTTGTTTGAAATTGTTGAATGTGGGTCCCACTAATGGAAATTTGGACTAAATCCGTCTAATGGTAGTGATATCAAAATTAAAACTCAATATAAGATAGGTGTTCGCAAACTTTAAAATAAAAGTGTTTGCAAAAATAGTAATTTAAAAGGTATTTATTCACAAATTTTCCAAAATTACAGGACTACATACATAAAGTGTCCAGATGTGGTAATAAAAATTTCTAGATCCGTCATTTGGGCAGGTAAGGTAGCAACATGGATGATCCCACAGCTATTTGCATACGCGACAGTATTCCCAATCATAAAGTTCCTACAAGCACAACGTAAGGTGATGACCATGGCGGCGATCACTGGTGTAGCCTTGCTCCTACATTCCTTTTTCTCCTGGCTGCTTGTAATAAAGCTCGGGTGGGGCCTCCCTGGTGGGACCGCGGTGTTAGACTCTTCGTGGTGGTTCATAGTCTTGGCCGAGCTTGCGTACATTTTCAGTGGGAGGTGTGGAGAGGCTTGGAGTGGTTTTTCATGGAAGGCTTTTAATGATTTATGGGGCTTTGTTAGGTTGTCTGTTGCCTCTGCAGTGATGTTATGGTAAGGCTAAGGCCCTATACTTCCAACTTCAACTCCGCAATGCTATCCAAGTTTTATTTACTTGCACACAAATCTTATTTAAATATTTTTTATGGATGTCAACTAGCTTAGTTGGTAAATCAGTCATGAATACAGTTTGAACTAAATATCATTATTAATTTATTATTTTGCTTATTATGTTTTAATCTTATTGGTAAACTGTGCAGCTTAGAAACATGGTATTTTATGGCTCTGATTCTGTTTGCCGGGTATTTAGAGAATGCAGAGATTTCAGTGGGTGCTTTATCTGTATGGTAAGACAGATTGCTGATGCTAATCTATTTCCGAACTCATCAATAATTGCATTAACTAACACCAATCTTGTGAGCTTAATCTCAGCATGAACATACTAGGTTGGACAATGATGGTGGCTTTGGGATTCAATGCAGCCGTAAGGTTTGTGTTTAAGAATCATTAATACATAATTACATATAAAGTATATATGTTCATCTTGCAAATGCTAAGAACTAGTAACTTATTTGGTAGCTAGTTATATATAGTGGTAATGGGGATGAATTTAAGTGATTAATTCGTAAGTGTTTCTGAATTGTGAAGTGTAAGGGTATCAAATGAACTCGGAGCAGCACGTCCCAGAATGGCAAAGTTCTCAGTTTTGGTTTCGGTATTAACATCATTCTTGTTCGGTTTGATCATGGCGACAGTGCTACTTATATTTCGAAAAGATTATCCAGCAGTATTTTCCAGCAGTAATGAGGTACAAGAGCTTGTTACTGAGCTAACCCCAATTCTCGCAATTAGCATCATTATCAACAATTTTCAGCCTGTTCTCTCAGGTAAATCAAGCATGCTCTATGATTTAGTTTAGCTACTTTCACTTGTAGCTATTCACTCCACATTAAGGGAATGCAATAGTTGTTGAGGCCTTATTTTCACCCAATTTACAAAATTACACTTATCTAAACTTATCAACCCGAGTTGAGGTTATTGTTGATTAGAGATGATTTAATTTTGATCTCTTTATGGGGCTTCCTAGGTGTGGCAATTGGAGCAGGATGGCAAGCTTTGGTTGCATACATTAACATTGCATGTTACTACATATTAGGAATCCCCTTGGGCCTCACATTGGGATATGTGGTTGGTTTAGGTGTCAAGGTATGTAACTTCATTCACACTCTATTTTTGAACATTCTTACATGTACTCGAATATGTACACCTAGAGATAGATATACCGAAGATTTTTATTTTTTGTTTCTCATTTTGATAATTTTTTTTATCTTTACAAATGTTACGTTGTAGGGGATATGGTTTGGGATGCTTGCTGGTACATGTGCACAGACGATCATCCTATTTTTGATAGTCTACAAAACCAACTGGGATAAAGAGGTAAACAAACTATAGACCTCACTAATTCATTCTCGATAAGGATGCTCCAAGTTAGCTCGTTGTGTTGCTATACAAGTTTAGTATAGTTTTCTCACTTCAGTTCAAAACAATGTATTCAAAACTTCTATCATATTTATGTAACTATATGCAGGCCTCCATTGCTGGAGAGAGAATAAAGAAGTGGGGAGATTCAATCAAAGAAGAAAAACGCAAGATGCTGAGAGATGACCATTCAAGACTTGAAGAATTCGTTGCATAGAAAAAATTAGGGCATTGTGGGAGGAGAAGATAGCGTCTTCTCAAGACCTAACTTGTCAATTTTGTGAGGCTTTTGCTTGAAAAGCATGTAAGAGAAGACGATCATTTGATTGATGGATGGTAATAAAGGAAACTAAATTTATCAACCTACATGTTTATTAAACCTAAATGCTTCACTTGAGCACTGAAAGGGATATTAAGTGCTTTACTACACATCCACACACTAAATTAGAGCGGATATAAATACAACTTTGGTGAAACCGTATATGAGCATCCGCAATGGGTATATGTATATGAAAGTTTCTCATATTCACAATTTACATCAACCTATTATTGACAAAATACACATTACACTAAACCTATTATTGACAAAACAAGGCACATTTAAGAGTTTTGAACGGGCACCATAATGGATGTTTTAGGCAATGATGGACTAGTATAGGTGGATGAAGGTGGGATGGGATATGAAACTCAGGTAATAACAACACCCATCCTATCCACCGATTACCATTTGTGCACAAAGCGTACTTCTATTAATAATCTCAATGGGCAATTAGATTACGTGTTCTTAGTTATATACTTGTATAGTTGTATACAGTTAAATCGATTGTAAAAGATTTGACAATCTCAGACGGATACATGGGTGAAATAGCTGAAACTAGCCTCAACATGTTTGGCAGAAAACAGAGACTTGAACCATCTGAATTTCGGCCCTACCCACGTATACAATGCAAACGGTTAAGCTGCCAACATTGACTTGTGAAGCGCTAAGGTCCCCAAGCAATCACTTAGTGGAAAAGGAAGTGATCGAGGTGGATTAAAAAAAAAAGGAAAAATGAAATTTCCAAGCTCAGAACAAGGCCCTGGCATCTATGCCATGTGAAGCCTCAAGAATAAGTCTGATAGATACAACTCACAATTTTACATATCACAGTGAATCTGATGCAAAACAAAGACCATAATTTTTCAACAGTGCTCATCAAGTGTGCTGTTGGACCTAAATTATGGCCCACCAAGAGGGGTCAATTCTGGTAACTAACTCTGGGTTCGGTGAGTTGGATCAGGGCTATTTCAAACGCGCCATGCTAAATTAGCGTGTCTAAAACGTCAAAATGTTAATCAGGTTTTGTTCTGGTAGGTTCAGATCGGGTCAGGTTAGTTTTGACACCTTTACTCAGCAGTCACTACTACTGCACGAAGAGAAACTACCAGTAAATGCAGAGATTAAAACAAAGCATATTATATATTAATGAAGAGCACAATGGAAATCCTTCTTTGTCAGACTCAAACCACCATACCTTCAAGACCAAAAAAAAGCCTTCGTATGGATGAAAAGTCACACCCAAACAATCACAAATCACAAGCCAGGCTGAATATACTCCCAATACTACTAAGCCTAAGCCCAATTCTCCAGTAAAAAATCAGCATAGTGTTTAATGGCTTGATTATGCTCCCAGTATTACTAAAAACAAATCCCAACCTCTACCGAAATAAAATTAAGAATCCTAATGCTCGAAGCTGTTCAAGATTCTTCTAGTAAATAAGAACCCAGACACAATCCAATTCAAAACATGTCAAGCAAACAGCAAAAAATTAATTTCAATAGAAACAACACCATGAGACTAGAGGCAGCCAGGGATACTAATAATGCAAAGCACAGTACATAAATCCACGAAAAAAAATCTACTCTTGAGCAGTAAGCACCCATTAATTAGCCACAAATCACAATTTATTCTCTCAAACTGCTAGCATAACACATAACCCAAACATGGACCATAAACCTTCTCTCATAACAGAATGTATTCAATAGAAAAGTCTGAAAAGAATCCTGCCAAGTTTACAAATACAAAGAAAATCAACAATAGCTGCCCTTAAAAACAAATTAATCCAGGATGTAGGCAAGTAGACAATAGATATAAACCATGGGATCACATCATATCCAAGACAAATAAAACCTCTTTTCCTCAGCAGAAAAATTATACTCTACTTTTAAACAACTACCTTTCTCCTGTATCAATGCTTCTCATCTCCCTTAGACTCAACACTCAAGTATCACATTTCGCAACACATCAAGATGAATAAGGCTTGCACCTCAGAACATAATTTCACATTCTCAACAACTCAAGGTTAATAACTAACTTCAACTATATAGAGATAAACCTTTGTATCCCAAGACAATAACTTTCCCCAATGTTCTTCATTTCTCAAAGACCAGCCGTCACTTAATCAACAAACATCAAGCCACATATTATTCCTCAACAGACTCAACCAGGACCCATAACCAAACACATTATAAACCATAAGCCAATCACCATACCTCAAAAAGGTCAATTTGAAAACTTACTACCTATCACACCAATCATCAGCGACATGGCCAATTGAACCATATATATTTCATTACCACAATAACGACCAGCAATAATGCTCCAAAAAAATTAAACAGTCCTTATTGAACTCAATCACAGTATATCACCAGAACGCTCCTTAAAACCTTAGTACCCTACTATCAATCAATCAATCAATCAATCAATCAATCAAAGCCTAAATCCCATCATTGGGGTCGGCTAAATGAACCAAATATGATTATTTTGTGTGGTCAGTACCCTACTTTCCTACAATAAAATAGGCAAATATGAACAATTATAACCTAGGGGTACTAGACTGGCATAGTTGGAAAAGGGAAAAAAAAAATCAAAATGCAAGCTTGCTAAATCATACCAAGCCTGAATGAAGCCTGCTAAATCGTACCAAACACAAATGCAAACTTGCTAAACCATACCAAAACTGAATGCAACCTTGCTAACCCCACATTTAACTTGAATGAAAGCTTGCCAAATTGAATCAACCCCAAATTTTGCAAATCATACCTAACCCAAATGCAAGCTTGCTAAATCATACCAAACCTGATTGCAACCTTAACCCCACATTTAACTTGAAAGAAAGCTTGCCAAACTGAATCAAACCCAAATGCAAGTTCAACAAATCATAACAAACCCAAATGCAAGCTTGCTAAATCATACCAAACCAGAAAGCAAGCTTGCTAAACCACATCAAACTTAATGAAAGCTCCCCAAATTATATCACACCCAAATGCAAGCTCAGAGAATCATACCAAACCCAAAGATATTTGTCACCAAACACTCCTCAAAACGCAAGCAGTACACAGTCCCTTTGTTCATTATCAAGAAAAATCCGCACACAAACTACCACAAATACCAGAATCTTGGTACATAGATAAAAGCATTCACGGTCACAGAATAGCAGAAAGTGCCTAATTCATAGCATCAAATTGCTATCTCAACAAGTCATACTAAACCCTCCAATATTCTTCATCATCTAACACTTCGCAAGTTACTAATAAGCCCACAATCTACCGTAAAATGCAAGCACAACACAACCTCTTTTGCCAAACTTATAATGAAAACCAAGACACAAACTTTCACAAGTTCCATAATCTCATTTAAATGCATTCATGGACCACAAAAACATAAATTCCACTGAATTCGTAACACCAAAACATTATCAAACAATACATCTCCTCAACAACCAATCACAAAAACAGGAAATGCATCATAAAAAGGCAGTAAAACACAGAAAAGCATACATCTTAGGAAAACACACAGAAAATCAACGCTCAAAACAAAATCAGAAAACACAGAACAGCAGTAATACGATAATAACAATCATTTAACAAGACCCAAAATCTGATCATAACAAAATCCAAAAACAAGATTAATAATAATTATCTCAAATACTCAAAAAGTTTCCCAAGAAACAAAAACAAAAAACACCTTACTAAATGTTTCTCAAACTCCCACTTTCACCTAAGCAGTAAGAAGAACAGCACCACCATTCTCCTTAATCTTCTTCTCAGCAATCTTAGAAATCAACTTAGATTTAACAACAACAGCTTGATTAGCAGGCAAAACACCCTTACCCAGAACCTTAAAATACCCAAATTGAGTGACATCAATAACAGGCGCTTTCCCTTCTTTAGAAGCCTTCTCCTTGACATCTTCAGGCACCATAGACCAGAGCTTGTCGAGGTTAACAATGGGGCAATGAAACCTGTTGCGAAGCTTGTGAAAATAACGCATACCAACTTTACCGAAATACCCAGGATGGTATTTGTCGAAGAGGATACGGTGGTGGTGCATACCTCCGGCATTACCGCGACCTCCGGGATGTTTGCGGTGTTTTCCGATACGACCGTGACCGGCGGAGACGTGGCCTCTCTTCTTCCTGTTCTTCTTCAACCGGGTTGTCATGGCGGATTTTGATAGTTTCTCTCCCTCTCTTTCTGAGTGAGTAGGGTTTTTGGGGGAGGAGGAAGTGTGGAGGCCAGAGAAGAGTGATTAGGGTTTCTGCTTTTATGGGAGTGATTAGAGGAATGAGGAGATGGGGTTTTGGGATGTGGTTGGGCTTTTTTGTGAATATGTTTCCAAGCCCAGTTGAGTGTAGTATAGTCCTGTCCTATTATGAACGTATATGTTTTTTTTTTTTTTTTTTTTTTTTTTTGACATGGAAATGAATTTAGAGGTGTTAAAATCTGACCCGATCTGAAAAATATCCATTCAGATTTGGACTCGCTTGGACATACTCTCTCTGTTTTTAAATACTTGCTCCATTTCTCTTTGACACGAATGCCGATGCTAATCTTTGATCATTAATATCTTTAATTATCAATAAGTACAAATGAATAATCTATTCATTGAGATGATTCCAACAAGTACCCACATTTTTTCTTATGTATAAGTCACAAACATTAGTCAAAATAGGACAAATGAATAGTGCTAAAAATTGAAATGAAGCAAGTATTTAAAAATGGAGGGAGTAATAATTTAACATGATTCAACTTTAAAAAATTGATCTGACCCGACCTCCTCAAACCAAATTCGATCATTCGAATTGACACCTCCAATTGAATTTTTGTTTGAAGAATTGTTATTATTAAAATTAAATAATACCTCCGTTTCATATTATGTACAACATTTTCTAAAAATAGATGCTACACTTTATTTGCAACAAATGTTTTCTTTCCTTTTATTGGTTGTCATTTCTCTCCATCTCTCTCCTCATCACATGTTTTTTTATATTTCTCTCTCCATTTACCACTCACATACAAAATTTTGTCTAAGAGTCTGTGTCGATGTTTTTATTGCACATAATATGTAACGGGGGTAGTAATCATTATGGATTATACAGTATTTGTCACATCTCACAAGAGCATGAATTTTTAAGACATAAGATTAAAGGGGTTGAGGGACCAAGTTTTTTAACATCTTTGTTATGGAGTAGAAAGTAAAATTCATTAATACTCAAATTATGTTGGTTGAAAATACATGTTTTTAAATATATTTGTTGTGAAGTAAAAAGTAAATTCATTCATACTTAAATTATGTTGGTTGAAAGTACAGTAATTTACTAAACAAATCAAGCTCGAACAAGAAAATTTAAATCTGTTTATAACAAATTCAACTCAAACTCGAACACACAAATACCCTAACTTGATTCACTTCATTTACACCTCTGTAATATGTATTGAAAGATGAGCACATAAACAATGTTGCACCTATGATATCGCTAGTTTTGAGAAACTTTGGTATTCCCATTGAGCGAGGGAAAAAAAAGAGATTTAAGATGAAGTGTTATAGAATGGTTAGGGTCCATAGTACCTTTGTGTACAATTAAAAATGACAACTATTTGTACAAAATCACTTATCATCATAGGACCATTTTTGTGAGTCGTTATAACTAGTTAACTACATGACCCTATTTGAGGTTTACTCTTTATTCAGCCTAACCCACCTACAAGATAGTCTTATAATGGTAAGACGGTGTTAAAGCCAATTTTATGGAATAGAACTGAAATGGTGAATTTAACATACTCGTATTATTCTAGGACGGCTAAAGAGATGTGAATATTTAACCTACTTCAAGATTTTTAAGGATGGAAGAGGTATTACTTATCTGGTTATCCCACTTTATTTTCTTATATAGCCTGCCAAAAAGGCAAAAATCTAAAATAATCATTGCAACCCATATATGAATATTAATTTTGATAAATAAATACATAAATGCGAAGAGGAAGATGGAGCTAGAAGGATAGCCAGAGCATATTCAAAAGACCGAGACTGTAACATATGGATCTCCCAGTGCATCTCCATTCTTGGAGAATGAGCCAAGTCCAGGATAATTTAGAGAGCAGAAACAAGGGGGGGGGGGAATCATATGATGAAACAAAAGAACTAATAGATGCAGAAGGCCGACCGCATGTTAGGCCCAATTGCAGAAAGAATGCAATGCTGATTCTGCTCTAACATTACTCACAATAAACATGCACATTGCCACATATATATATACATATTCAACACGATGAAAACCTTAGGAATCAAGAATTGGATGGATTCTACTTATATATAGGAATAAGGGAGGGTGTATTTGTATATATATAATTGATCATCTCTGAAGTAAAAGGGCAGCTCCAACCAAACCAAACCATAAAGTTACTGCAGCCCAGAAAATGCGATTATCCTGCAACACAGGGGGTTTCCACTTTAGGAAGTCCCCAATATAATCTCTGGATGAGGGGAATGCACTCGTAGTTGAAGAACCAATGAATTGTTCCTTGTCCTTGCTTTTGTCAGTCCAAGTCGATGCATAGCTGCAAGAGACAATAGAAGTATCCAGGTGTTAGCAAGGGTAAAGCGCAAATCTGTGGAAAGAAATACCACTCATAGACAAAGCGAGCAAAACTGCAGCAGTGATAAAAAAAAAATGGTACAACTTAGATACGTAACACGTTTTACATTCCAAAAATCCATGAAAGCCTACAACAAGGGGGTGACCGAATACCATATTTTGTTATGTTTATAGTTTGCGGAGATTCACCTAAAAGACTCTATTAACAGATAAAGTGTAAATGTGTAAGCTTAATTACAGCTTTTGTAGATACATTGGATCAGATTTAATAAACAATACTTTAATCAATACATAGTTAAGATAGGCTTTTATAGATTTTTATAAATAAAAGAACTTAGGAAGCATTAAATAATTTGGCATAGTCCCTAAGCGGTCTTTGATCCAAGACGAGAATTCGCTCTTGGTGACACTCTACATGATCCAAGAAGTCTTCTGATATGCTATTTTGGCGACTTCATTCTTGTGAGGGTCTAGTGATTTTTCCATGGTCTTAAGAGTAGTTGTGGTCCACACAGCAGGTTCATATAGTAATTCATGTAGAGCATACCAGATTCATGGTCTGTCTAAGCCCCAATGGGTTTGATGGCTAAACTAAAAGCTTCATTATAATCAATGTGAAACCAAGAGTTAAAACTGGTGTCTACTCTTGGATATGTAATGTGGTGCACATGAATAATATTAGCTGGTAATCAAAGATGTGGAGGCTGTCTTCATCAACTAGAAGATAATACACTGAAGTAATTTTCTTTGCCATTGATAAAAAAAATTCGTGGTTTATACCTAAAATAGAAGAGGAATCTCCCATCTTATACCTAGTGTATAATTCTCGTGTTAAACTGTGTTAATCTCTCTTTTGCTTCTGTGATGTTAGATACAGTTAAATTCATAGCAAGTGATGAAAGTGCCCTTAACCCATAACTTGAACTCTTAAGATAAATGAGGTTCAGATGTAAGTCCTGAAAATCACCTGTCATAACTATTACCAATTAGCGGGATTGTTACCATCTCTTCTTGGGTTATCTTTATTTTCGGTGCTTGCAAGATGTAACGAAGCTCTGCAGCTTGTCGGCGAATGCTGACACTGGGATGCTTTTTTTCTAATTGCTGATATAGATCAATGCAATCTGCATGCCGGTTGTTGGCCTCATACGCCATAGCAAGCCATATTTGAATCTGCAGACCATAAAAAGAGAATGATATTAGGTCAACCACTAGTATGTATATTAACCCACTATAACAAAAGAGAACAGCCATAATTCATCATGTGCTAGCAGCCAAACCGACCTCGCCACCAAAAAGCGTAGGTCTAGGAATGATTGTCAATGCAGCTTCTAAAAACTCAATAGCTCGTTTATACATGCCCCTACCATAAGCCTTTTGACCCAGCTCAAACATCAATTTAGCAGTTGCTCTTTGTTCAGCTTGTTCCTTTGCCACCTACAGTATCATGGAGAGAAGAATTGATTAATTGGCTTCATTTGAAAAAAATAAAAAAAAACAGATAAATAAATAAAGCAAATTCAACAGCACACAGAGGGAACAATAAACCAAACAAAATCCATCAATCTTCATGCCTTACATAGACCCAACAAATTACAAATACTCTATGCATTAAGAAACAGTTTTAGTTGGAAATCCAGTCATCAACTCTTCATCATTGCCTCTAGCTAGATAAGCAAGTTGTAGTTGACAATTTTGTGCTTCAGTCCTTCACCTAACTGCTCAAATCACTTATCTGAAACAATTACATATCCACTAAAGGCTTGAGGATGTCCATAGGCGGCAGACCAGCAGCACAAGTCCTAACCCTCAACCTAACCAGTTTAAGATACGGAAAAGGCGTTCCCAAAAAAGACATCCTGAAGACTCTCTGAAAGTATACAGGCATACAGCACAGAGGAATGGATGATACGATTGGAAGCAGTGGCTAAACATTTTCAAGCAAGTAACAGCTAACTTAAAGCTAAATAAGAAAGGCGATAATAATAATAATATAAACAGTCACTTGTCAATAATTAGTAGTGGGCAAAATAGGGATTATGATGGCTATAACTCTACAAGTAATTGCCCTAAGCATAACTATGGATGCAACAGCTAAATCCTGTTCTTTTACTATTCTGGTAACTCAGAAAGTCAGAAGGCTCGAGTAATAACTGGACAGTGCATAACAGAACATATGCCACTGCCTATGCTCTTAGGACTTAAGTATTCAAAACGGAACAGCGAGCTTATTTAGCATTCAACCATCATCTCTACAGCACTACAAGGCATTAAATCCATGACATCATGCAACACTCAAAAGAAGCAATAGCAATCACGGCCTAAATTACTTCAACTTTGTATAGCTTTCCACTATCCTACTTGTCTGCAGGTAAGGGGAACCAAAATAATAAAAATCAAAATAACCCAAGAACAGCATCAAGAAACAAGTATGAAAATAAATGTCAAGAATATTTCTTGATACTATCTTCTCAAATCATATTTGACACAGATCATAACTTTGACTATGTGAATATCTTCCTAGGAGAATATTATATTTGATTATGCAAGTCATATCTTTTGCATGAGGATGAAGCATTGGATAGTAAGGGATGAAGGAGGAAGATTTTTGTAGATGACCACACGGAATAATCAAATTTGGTTCATGTAGCCGACCCCACTTATGGGATTAAGGCTTTGATTGATTGATTGATTGATTGCAAATCATATTCCTAGAATTGTGTAAATCATATTCCTAGAATTGTGTAAATCATATCATCAATTTCTTCCATTTACAATGAGATCATCAATGTGATGTTGGGAATTTTAATCGAGCTTCTTATATTATCAGCCAAGTGGAAGTGTTCATTTTAGATGGTGAGATTTTATAAGGTGGCACAGTGGCAGATTTTATCACTTAAAAAGGTGATGTGCCATCCATTCTACGACTGTCATGCTACAAATCTATATCATCACTCATTTTAATTCTTGCACAAGTAATAAACTACCAACACTCCCCTTCATCTTTGCTTAACTTCAGTGCTCCTTTGGACTTAATATCCTCAAGATGGTAGAATTCATTGGTTCTCTCCTATGTTAACCTATAAATTCTACAAGATTTATGCGGATCATTTTACTAAGGTCCTGATCTCTTCACCTTATTCAAATAATATTCATTAAAGATAACTTAAGTTCCATAACATAATTTCACTGCGGTAAAAATAATTTAAGTTTAGAAAGAAAAAAAAAAAGTTCAATTAAGTAAAATTAAGTTGTAATTTGTAAAAATCATTAATTTCAAATAATAGAGAAATTTAGTTAGATTAGTTTTAATCATTAAAAATAATTCAAGTTTTGGAAAAATAATTTAAGCTCATAAAAAATAATTTCATGTAAAATTAATGTAAAGCAAATATAAGGTGAACAATACAAGGCCATAAAAAAAAAATTCATCTGGTTTAGGATCTTAATATAATTCAACATATCAAAAACATATCACCATTTCCACACCCTTCATAAACTATTCTTCAATTCTCCCTTTCTCCAATTTTTATTCCAGCAATGGAGGCAAATATCTTTAACTAACCCTCCATTGTCTCTTCTATGGCACTTCACATCTAACATCACCAACTTATACACTTAAACACAATGACTATGTGTTTCATGCTTAACTGCCAACTACTCATCGGCCTCCCATTGTCTGCCTTATTAACCGCCTCTTATGCCCACTCTCCAAAACAAATCGCCTTACTCATATGCTTCAACACACCGCCGTCTTTACCAAACTCAAAAGCATTGGGTGCCTTTGCCACCCTTGGCTTTACCCGATACTTCTCGTCTTCTCCTGAATTGCAGGCTCTACTCCCTCCATCTTTGTCGGTTATTCTCCATTTCTACTTCCAAAACTTCTACTACTGCCTTGAGGCCCTTGATCTAACCACCAACAAAATCTATACTTCTTGTTGTGTCAAATTCATTTTATCAATACTTCAATAACCAAATGTCTGCCCTTCTATTTCCTCATCCTACATTCCAACCTGCACCCGATAACTTGAATTGGGCACCATCTTAATTACCTCTAAATCTATAACTACCCAAAGTATGCAACAAATTGCTTATGAATCTGAATAATAACTTCCTCAGTAATTTGATCACCAAACAAAAACACAACACAACATTAATTAAAAATAAAACAATAAAATAATACACACAACTAGGCATTTAAATATTTCTAAAAATCATCAAATATCATCAAAATTCAAAACAACATAAATTATAAAATAACTCAAATAACAAATAAATCATCAAATCAAAATCAAAAGGAGAACAACAGATCACGAACCTTTTCGAGCTCTTTCCGAACTCTCATCTTCTTCTCCTCCTCAGTTTCATCAACACCATCACCTTCACTAGTTTCAGCATCAATCTTCCCTTGCAATTCCTCCGCCTTCTTCTCCAACTCTCTCATCTCCTCAAGCTCCTTCACTCTCCTCCTCATCTGCATCTCCCAATTAATCAATTCCTCATCATCACCACCATTACCGCCGCCATTTCCACCTTCTCCGCCACCATTTCCGTTCTCTTCGTCGCTAGAATATTCTACAGCGTTCGACTTCCTCGAGAAACTCACCCTTCCAAGTGTCGAAAACTCTCCCCATATCTGAAACTCCTTCTCTCTCTTCGGTAACCCTAAGCTCAACACGACGTCGTACGGAAGTAACCGGAGCTTTTTCCGATGATCGGAGATTACCTTCGCCGGCAAATTTAGGTCGACAGGTAAAACTAGGTTTCCGAGAACAGTCGCCATTGTTGCCGGAGAAGTTTGAGGAGAGAGAATTTTTTTAGCAAAGAGAAACAAAAAGGAGCCGTGAAGGAGAGATCAGTGATGATGCGTGAGAGGTTGAGAGATATTTTGAGTAGTGGTGGGTGAAAAGACGGCTTTGTCCTCTATTACAGGTTTGATACTTTATAAACAGTGTTTAAATGGGTGGTAAGGGTGAAATAAAGGGATTTATTGAGGGTATTATGGTCTTAACAGGTTTGAAATTACGTGGCGCGTTGTTGAGGCGGCTGCCTTGTGGCGGGTGTTTTATTTGGGAGTTTGGTAATGCGTTCAAGAAATGGATAGTCTTAACGATTAGGATCATGGCATTGTTACGACGTCGTGTTAGTGTGTAGCTAGGACGATATAAAATTCCGATACTTTTTTTAAGAAAATTTTGACAATTACCACCTTCTGTTATGTCCATTTTAGCAATTACCACCTTCTATTTTTCTTTTTGAAAGTTACCACATTCTATCTTCAAAAACATCAAAAGTTACCACCTTCTTGTCTCCCAACTACCACGTGACATCATTTTGGGCTCATTCTTTCCCTTGTCTCCCTATTTTTCTTCCATAACCCGATTCTTACCTTCTCATTCACTTATTTTCCCCCAAAAATTCAGAAACTCATCAATTCACTCCTCCAAATCAAAATTGACGGAAAATTATTGGTGGTTTGGGGAAAAAAAGTGAAAGGGGAGATGAGAATCCAAATAGGAATGAGAAATGTGAGGGAAATAGGGAGGGAAGGGAAAGAATTGGCCCAAAATGACGTCACGTGCTAGTTGGGGGGCAAGAAGGTGGTAACTTTTGATGTTTTTGAAAATAAAAGGTGGTAATTTTCAAAAAAAAAATTAGAAGGTGGTAATTGCTAAAATGGACAAAACAGAAGGTGGTAATTGTCAAAATTTCCTTTTTTTAATTTTTACTCTGTATTTTTTTTTTCGTTTGACAAAAAGAATGTAAGATCCTACTAACGAAAAACAATATTACAATCTAAAGACAAACTAATACAATAACACAAAACAACTCTACAAACACACACTGAGTAACATGAGAACCAAATGAACAGAACGCTACATCAATTCATCAAAGAACATCTTCTTTTGCATGAGGTCGTACGAGTCGTCTGTAGCGAACAAAGCTCGCTTACGTTTGTAACCTATGTTAACCCTACAAAATAATAAACGATCAGAAACATGCATTTTGTTACCTGATTTTCGAAAGCCTAGAGATGGACGACAACATATAGTGGCCGAATGATTGGCTAATAGGGACCGCGCTGAAAAATTAAACGCCACTAGAGGTGTTAACTACCAAATGTGACAAGACCATTGGAGGAACACTGTGGGCAGACGAAGAGGGGAACCTAGCATCCAGGGTAGGAACCTGCTTGAGAGGAGTTGGAACTGTTGTCATCATGGTATGCGGGGAAACATCATGATGGCTTAAGGAAGAAGATTCCTTGCACGGAAAGGGGGCCTCTGCTTCCCAAATTTATGACCTTGGAGGGCCTTTGCCAAGATAGATTTTAACACCCGAACAACTCGGATAGTGACGAACGAAAAACTGGCAGAATTATAATATTGGAGCTCTCTGCCTGAAACTATTTTCCCAAAGTTTCCGTCAGCACCAACATACAAGACTTGTGATTCCGAGAGTTAACAAACTTATGATATCACTTCTCATCCGTAACCGAGTTGTCTAAATCATTGTTCTGAGATGCCAACGGAAAGGACCTAGTAGATGCGCAAGTTGGGGATTCACCAAAACACCCCACATTTTGCGTCAGTTGCACCATGCCTTGTGACGAATCAATTTCAGTGGGAATCGAAAAAGAGCCATCCACTGTAACACAAGAAGAATTTTCCTTATTCTTCTTCGAGGAAGCAACTTGAGCAATATCCAAACTCCTTTTCCCTGTAACCTCTGAGTGAAGTTGATTGGTTTTGCTTGGGTTGGAGACAGTCGGTGAGACAAAAAGAGAAGCCTCTTCACCATACTTGGGCTTTGTACCAGGGAGTGAACTCACACTAACAACATCATTTTCTAGACAAAAATTCCCTGAAATCTTCAACTGAACTAAGTTCCCAACATGATCCAGATCCCGCAAAATTTCTTGGTTTTTAGGATCTAACCGAGAAGCAAGTGACAGGTCATCATTGGCCTGTGGAAAGCATCCCAATTTTGACGCAGCAATAGCTCGTCGATACAAACCTTTAACATTATTGCCATCAAACTCAAGCACTATAGAACAAAGCTGTAAAGCTTGAGAAAACTGATTATTATTTGAAGAGCACATGCAGCCAAATTCAAATTTAAGGAAACGACAAGGTCCACAAATGAAGGAAATCCCATTAGGAGAAAGGGGAACAACAAAATAGAGGACTTTAATAGGCATGTCATATTGCAAATAAGCATCTCCGAATTCATGTCGACTGTATGGAAGAACTCCATCAGAACTTCCAATTCTCATAAGAATATTGGTAATTGACCCATAATCGTCGTCATCATTTAAGTGAAACAACAATAATTTTGATTAAATTAAGCTAAAATTCATCTCAATAAAGGCTTTAACAAGGTGAACACACTCTACACCTAATAGGGTAAACAACACACAACAATAATCACAAAACTTGGCCACAAAACGACGCAAGGGCAAGAGACTCAAGATGAATAAACAAACAGCAAAACAGAGCTCAACGATTGAAAACCCAAAAAGGAAAAATCAACACTTAAGAAAGTAAAAATAAGCCACGAGCCAACCCACTTAAAAGCTTACTGGACACAGATTTAAAACTTCCATTATAACAGAAAACCCACGAGCGAAGGACTGGTGGGGCTGGCGGGTTGGCTGTGCGAACATAAGTTTTGGCGGTGGAAAAATAAGGACAACACTTTTTACCAACCTGCTTTTTACTTGGTATTCGTATGCTTTCTTTGTGTTTTAATAATCTGTGTTTACAACACTTCTCTTTTCACGCTATGTACACTATTTCAATTATTAATAGTAATATGGAGTAGTATATTTAATTACTAATGTGTAAAAGTTATACGTAGTTAAAAAAATTGATATTATAAAGGTGTAAATCGAGACAAGTTTAACTTGATCCCACATTTTTATATTTTACCTAACTTATAATTCACCAAAGCTACTCAAAGTGAGATATGGGAGTAATGTAAAAGTTAACAAATTTCCGGCCATTGAGATTATTAAAATGACACGTCCAGAAAAAAAATTCATTAGATTATGAGGGCACGTTATACTCAATGAGATTTAGTGACACTTCAATTATAAGTTCTGCTAAGGTATTGTTTTGAATGCGCCCTTTCTTCTCAACTCAACGGGTGTTTTCACTATGTAGATGGACTAGATGGTGGTCGTTGCTAGTAAGGTGATCTCTGGTGGGGTTGCTCAGTGGTGGAGGGGGAGCCAATTAGATAACAATAATTAGACATGAGCTTGACAACCATGACTTAACTCGAGCTTGGGGCTTGATCATTAATTATTCGATCTACTCTTAACTCTTAAATTTACATGTTTAAGTATTATTATAATGGATGACTTCTCTCATTTAAAGCCCCCAATATGACAATAAGCCCCCAATGCCCCATTGTCAATAGATAATTTTAAGCTATAACTATTTTATTAAAATGATAGTTAATAATAATAATAATAATAATAATAATAATAATAATAATAAAGATCCAAGTCAAGGATTGTTTAGACCTAACTTGTTGTTATTTCAAGCCAAACTTGAACGTGAGTTAAGTTTTGACCGAGTTTTGATTTAGCCAAATATCGAGTAGCTTACGAGTAGACTCATGCAAGACCACAATTATCTTTGAGACTATGCAATAAACTTACCCTTAGACCATCTCTAATTGTGAGAGTTGAGGGAGTTTTTTTTTTTTTTTTTTTTTTTTTTTTTTTTTTTTTTTTTTTATTACAAATGATACAAATAAGTTGGTATCTAAACTTATAGTTGCTAAGTTTAGATACCCAACTTTGAGTCTCATTTGATAAAAAATGTGGGCTCTTTATCAATATTATACTTCCTCTATCCTATAATATACTTCTTGTTTTCCTATTTTGGAGAACCAAAATATTGTTCATGTTTCTATTTTTGGATAGTATATAAAGACCATTATACACTCACTTTTTTTTTAACTTTATTCATTGTACTTCCTAATTTATCCTTGAATTTTGCACATGTCTTGTGCTTTTTTGCACTTTCTCTCTCTAACTTTTGTACATGATTGTACTTTCACTTCTGTTAATGTACTTTTATCACTTCCTCTTCCTATTTCTTAAATACCGTGAAAAACACAAAAAGATCTATATTATGGGACGGAAGGAGTATTATATTTTGTAATTTATTTAAGTTTAAATAATTTTTTTTTGAGAAACTTACAGTATGGATTTGGTGGAGTGACATTAGTATACTTTAGTCACTTTTGCCCTTTATGAATTAGAATCTACATGAGTTGCTAAATTGAGAAATGGATTTGGTATCATCATTGAAGGTAAAAAAAACAACTCATTTTGTGTTTCAATATTCAAAGTTGAGTCTCACCAATAAAGGTGACATTATTATACCAAGTACAATCTAATAGATTTAGACTTTGGGTCTGTTCTATCAACTTAATTTCAGTTCATTTCCTACTTCCTAATTTCCTCTTCTCATAAACAATTCAGTTCAGTTCAGTCATAATCTGTTCATTTCAACCCTAATCTGTTCAGTTTAGTAGTTTTCATTGAATCGAAACATACCCTTTACTATTAGTTTACCTAAAGGTGATCGCGAGGCCGGCCTTTGACAGTAAAAGATGGTCCGCTTACAGGCCAAAGACTTCGGCAAAGCCAAGACTTCACCAACCAATGTTCTCAAGTTCTCAACACAGTTCAACACATTCCATAGTCCTGAAAAAAAAAAAAAAAAAAAAAAAAAAAACGGATAAATGGAAAAAAAACAAGGAATTTCTGGTGTATGTCTTCCTTGCGTAATACCAACGGTAGACTTAGCATTTCAACACGGTGGAAGTAATAAACTACACAAACTCATACCTCATCATCAATGGCACTCTCTACCTTCACCTTCAAACTCACCCCTCCACTTCCTCTTCCTCTCCGCCATTCTCAACCACTTCCAAACCCTCGAATTTTCTCTCTCCTCCCCTCACCATGTCCAACTCTCCGTCTTCCTCCTCCTTCCAGAAGCTTCCTCCGCCGCCGGAGAATTCTCCCCGTCAATGCGGCGGCGTCGGTGAACGGAATTCCAATTTCTGCTAATCCAGAGAATCAGGAATTTTCGGAAAAGGTTGAGTTAGGAGAGAGAATTCGCAAGTTTTTTGAATTTTTGCCGGCGATTTTGCCCGGAGGAAAATGGTGGAAGTTGTCTGATGAAGAAATTGAGGTTGATCTTAAAGCGAAGCCGGTGACTGTTTGGAATGCGCTTCATCGGATGTGGACGTTGGTTCGGAGTGATCGTTGGGTCATTTTTGCTGCCTTTTCTGCTCTTATTATCACTGCGGTATATTTTCTCTCATATGTTTTATACAAGTAAAATGGTTGTAATTCATGCGCATTAGGTGTTTATGCTTTTCCATAGTTTTTGATACTTCGTATATGGATTGATTTAGTATACTAGTTATACATGTAATTGCTGGCGTAATTTGCCAAGGATATGGCGAAAACTGAAAAGGTGATTTGTTTAAAGTTGGAGCGTTGCGAAATTATAATTCTAAAGGTTAATTGAAAGTCGAAAAGTTGATTTAGAAGGCGGTTGGAAGTTGAAAACTTAGATGATAATTGGAGTTGAAGGTGGAAATAGTTTAGAAACTACATTATCTAGCTTTTTTTTAAGAGCTGAGCAAAACTACCTGAAAAACCGAAAAACCGATCCGCAACCGTTCCGAAAAACCGAAAATCCGAAAAACCGATCCGTAACCGTTCCGAAAATTAGGATACCCGATCTGATAACCATAACGGTTCGGGTACCCGTTCCGATAATTTGTTATCGGGTATGGTTATCATTTTAAAATTAATGGTTATTCGATCCGAGAAGCATTTTTTTTTTGTTTTTTTTCCCTACTTAAATCTATTAATATAAATCTAAACTTTTACTTTACTTCATAATCACTTTATAATATCAATGATTAGTAATATTATTAATAATTTGGTCAAGATCATATGGTATTGTTTTTAATTAGTTGTAAATTATATCATAATAACTACATAATTTAGTTTAATTATCATTATTGGATATCTTATTGGGTACCCGATAACCGATCCGAAAATTCGGGTACCCGAACTTATCGGTTTCGGTTATGGGTATCACTTTTAGTGATTTTGGTTATCGGATGCCCGTACCGTTAGTACTAACGGTACGGGCAGTGGCGGATCTTGAAAGTTTTTCTTTCAGGGGCCAGTAATTATCAACACAATATCATATAAAAAACAATCCAATGAATTTGTCGAAGGTTCATACATTCATTAATCATTAGTAACTTAATTTATTAACCATCAATGTGTCAAGATTCATAAGTAATGAAAAAGTTAAAAGAAATCAACAATTGTTATATATTACCAAAAAAAAAAAAAAAAAAAAAAGACATACAAACAACACAAAACTATATGCCTTTATGTTAGATATTGACTAATAACGTACAATTATCGAATTTCTTTTTAACTTTTTATGTGTGCAAATTACTAAACTAGTATACCAATCTCGTTGCAATTTCATACAATAATAAAAATAACATGAATTGAAACAATGTTGAAAAGAAATCCTTTAAACCAAATTGATTAAACTATACAGAATTGATTTACTGATGATAATTGATAATTAAATCACTTGAATGGAAATTTGGGATAAGTGGACAAAAATATTCTGTGACTTGTGAGCATAGTGAAGAGTGTCAGGCTTTTATTGGGAATTGGAATTGAGTTTCTTAGTGAGTAAATAAATAAGAATTTAGATATTTGTAATTTATTGGGCTTTTTCATGTTTTTTTACTTAATGGATTAATTAAGCTTGCTTTAGTCTTTTATTGCTCTGCATGTACTACAATTTTCCCCCAAAAGTACCTGGCCAGGCCCCAATACGCCCTAACTATAATCCGCCTCTAGGTACGGGTACCCATCCCATGCTCACCCCTACTTTTTTTTTGCAGAAGCTAGCTTTACTTACCAAAATATGTGAGTATTATTTAACATGAGTTAGAGCCTGTTTACATTTATTGAACTGACTGAACTGATTGGAGTTGAGCTGAACTGAATTGAATAGAGCTGAAATGAATATTTTATGAGAGAAGGAAATTAAGAGTTGAACTGAATTGTACTGAAATTAAGCCAAAGTGAACGGGCCACTTTATGATACCTTAATATAGATCATTTTTAGAAGTTTATACTCATTGTTTTAAAGCAATTACACATTTGAAGAATTGGATAAAAAAAAGTATTTAAATCATATCTAAGACATGCTTATTTTAGTTGATCTTGACTAGTTATAATTGTCATTATTAGGTTTATAACCTAATTGAAAGTGGTCGCTAAATAGTGCATTCAGTGACTCAGTGTTGTTACTGGCTCATGGTGAGGTGAAGCAAAATGCTTTGCTATTAAAATTTTCGTCTTTTTGGAAATTAAGATAGCAACTACTCGGGTGTCCATTGTTCGTATAAAAACTGAAATGGATAAAGGGATCTATGTCTGATACTTTTAGTTTTTTATGAATGGATAAAGGGATCTATGTCTGATACTTTTAGTTTTTTATGAATGGATAAAGGGATCTATGTCTGATACTTATGCAGTTTGTATGACTTTGTTTGTTTAACAAGTCTAATTGATTAGAGATGTTCTGTTCATGTGTTTGATGGAAATATGGTGCTTTGTTTTTTCCTTTCAGCTTGCAGAGATCTCTATACCACACTTCTTGACAGCATCAATCTTTTCAGCACAGAGTGGCAATGCCATGATTTTCCGTCGAAATGTGGTTCTTTTGTCTATTTTTTGCATCATTGCCGGAATTTGCAGGTCAAAATCTTGTATGGTCAATACCTCCTTTTTCTCTGAACTATAATATAGGAGATGACACTTAGTAGTTTTCCTAGTGCTTATGCCTCAATTGTTGCTGATTTCCTGTCCCTTGAATCATTCTTTGTGAGTTTAGATGCTGGTCTAAGCATACATGTCCACACTTCAATTGTAATGAATTCCAACAATGTTGCTTGGCCATGTTTTTTTTGCAGCAATTTGATATCATATTATGTTGGCATGGATTGTATTTTGGGAATGACTTATTGGAAGAAATTGAAATATGTAGACAGCGATGAATTGCTGCTTGATATATTTCATGTTAGTCAACTGATAGGTAATGGTGAGGTTTTATCCCATAGCTCAAAGTCTCAAACCATAGTTGTCAAAAATATTGGAATATTGTGTTAAATATTGAAGGCATTACAAAGGCTCTTGCAATTGATTTTATGGTCTGAATCTTGTCAGTCAATGTGCCAAGTTATTATACTTGTTATCTACCTTATGAAATCCTTGACTGGCCTGCTTTTTACCAAGTATTATTTCTTATATTAGGTTGACAAGAGCTAGGAATGCTAGAGAATTAGAGATTACTCAGTGGCTCAATTTAGTGTGATTTATTCACAGTACAACTTTTCATTGAACTGTTGACATGTTTAGCGAAACTATCAAGTATACAAAAGATATTCTATCTGATGGGGATTAATTAGAACAAGTCATAAGAAAGTCCATGTGAAATGTTTAGTGAGAAAGTTGTTTAACTTTGTCATGTATAAATGTATTTATTATCTACTATTGATGTTGTTGGGTGAAAATTTTTGTGGGTTATATTACACTGTTCTCATAAAACCACGTGAATTTTCAGGGATCAAGTCTTGGGAAATTTGAATACTGAGATAGTGTGAATTTGAAAGCATAATTTGTTGATGTACAAACTGCTGTTTGTGTTAATAATTTTAGTATAAAATATATGTACAATTACGTGATAGAGCAACTGACTTGTAACATGTTTATTTGAGCTACAGTGGCATAAGAGGAGGCTGTTTCAGCGTTGCAAATATGATCCTAGTGAGTGGAGGTTTTTTGTACATACTTTTCTTCTTCTCTTGTTCTGATTTGTAAATATCCGTTGGCTGCATCCTTTCAAAATTTATGAACTCCTGGTTTCAGCTGACTGTGGGCAACCAGAGCAAATATCTGCAAATCAAACTATATTGAAATTTTGTTTCTTCCTTTACAATCAAGCTTTTACTTGGGGAAAGGGACCAGCTCAAATTCATAAAACCTTCTGCCTTTTAATTATTGTTTGGCATCTTGTATTGCCCATCTTGATCATAGTTCTTGCTCATATGCAGGTCAAGAGAATGAGAGAAACGTTGTATTCCTCTCTCATGCTTCAGGTTCTGAGCCTTCATATTGGTTCCAAGACCCTCCTTGGGGTATAGACATTTTCATGTTTTGATATCAGTCATTCTCTCTGTAGGACATATCCTTTTTTGATGCTTCAACAGTCGGTGATCTCACTAGCAGGCTTGGGGCAGATTGTCAGCAGGTGTCTCGTGTGATTGGAAATGATCTTAATTTGATATCACGCAATATTCTGCAGGTTTTCCTTTGCCTTATGCTTTTCAGGAATGTTTTCGTTTTTTTTTTTTTATTATTTATTTTTTGTATGCTTATTTTAAGATCTTTATTAATGTTCACTCTTTGTTTGCTATCTCAGGGCACTGGTGCCTTGATCTATCTGCTAATTTTATCCTGGCCGCTTGGTTTGTTCACGTTAGCAATATGCATCACTCTTTCGTCAATTATGATTGTATATGGCCAGTAAGTTTTCATGCCATGCTTGCTTCATAAACTTGGAACATAGAATTCCTTTGCTTTTTTATACTGACCAAAAAACTGTAATCTATTCACTTAAATTTTATTATGTGTGATCCATGGATAATATAGCATTCCAAAATTATGCTCTGAACAATTTCGTGCTGTTCGAAATCAAATGTTGAATCTTGCTTCTAGAGAATACATAGTGAAAAGAAAAGAGAATTGATTTCTCTTGAAAATATTCCCTTTTAGGATACTTTCCTTGCTTACCTAAATTTAAATTTCACCAGAGAAGTAGAGACTAGAGAGTCTAGAGACCCTGAGATAAAAAAACTTCAACATATTTCTGGAGTGCATTTCTAGTCTGACAGATGACCTTATGCTGATCTATTCATTTATTTGTTGGAATGAGGATCTGACTTGTCCTTTCATGGTCTTTTGTGACCACTAAAAAATTTGAGTCTCAACACACCCCTCTCCTCTTATATTCCTCACCATGTGATTGGAAATTTAATTTTAATATCACACCTACCAACCTAAGTGACTCAGAAGAGGTGGTATATTAATCATGATTAGTGGGCCATGATTTGGACTTGGGTTATGCATGTTTTCATTCAGATTTAAACAGCTTTGTCACTTTTTTGTGAGAAAGGATCTGAAATCTGTCTTACAGGTATCAGAAGAAGGCAGCAAAGCTGACCCAGGAGTACACTGCCTCTGCCAACGATGTAATGCGACTAATGGCCATAATTCTTCTTGTTTTTTTTCCTGTTAACATCTTCTTACACAGTTTTTTTGGGACATAGGTCGCTCAAGAGACACTTTCTTTGATGCGAACTGTTAGAGTTTATGGCACAGAAGAGCGAGAATTAGGAAGGTGGGTATTCTTGGATAAAAAATTAAACCAGGCTGTGTGTATGCTAAACAAATGAGCTACATTTAATTGTGGATAGGTATGAGGTGTGGCTGGAAAGATTAGCAGGTATCAGCTTACGACAAAGTGCTGCATATGGACTTTGGAATGTCAGCTTCAATACTCTTTATCACTCAACGCAGGTTTGGCACAATTTTTATTTTTTATGTAGAAACTATTCAACTTATGCTTGACCACTTTTATGTTTGTGTGATTTGGAAAATCGTTGGCATTTTGTATACAACAAAAACCATTTTGGACCTAGCTGCGCAGCATTACTTTTCTGATTATTGATATGATTGGATAAAATAATGAAGGGAAAACACAAGCATTGTCTAACAAGATGCTGATCTCAGATTGTAACATTGGATAACACTGCATAGTGCATACCTTTTGGCTATTTATTGTTTGAATGCTTGTTCTTAACTTTGGGCTGAGTTGATTTAAAAATTCTGGTACACTTTGCTGGTTGCTTTTGTCTATTGGTGTCTATCACATTTTGCTCTCATACCACAATTCTACTTCAAGGCTATGTGCAGTTAACCTTACTTGATCTGATGTGATTTCCTGATTTGACCAAGCTTCGAGTTTATATGTACATTTTTTTTTGGGTGTAGAGAGAGCCAAAAGGGCAAATGATGTAGACGGGATTTGATCCCAGGTCTTGGGTACCACCCCTCAAGACTTTGACCTAGTTGATCATCCACTATATGTATATAAATCCTAATTAAATGTTAGTTAATGGGATGTATTTATGTGTACTTTCCAAAAATGATTTTTCTTATATTTTTTGACCACGGAATTAATTTTTGTGCTGAACAAACACAATTAAAATGATCTGGTTTGATCTAATATGATCACTTCGGATAAAAAGAAAATATTTACTTAATCAAGTTGAACAGAACGTAGCCCTAGTCTTGAAGCCATGCCCTTGGAGTAAAAACTTGAAGTCATGTCCTTTGAGTAAAAACTGCTGTTTGTGGTAATGGCTCACAACAGTGTCAGATTATCTTTTTTCTTAACATTATAAGCCTTAATTCTTAGTATTGTGAAAACTGACATATATCTTTTCACTTTTTAGGTCATCGCTGTGCTGGTTGGGGGAATGTCTATTCTGGCCGGTCGTCTATCAGCTGAACAACTAACTAAGTTTCTTTTATATAGTGAATGGCTAATCTATTCCACTTGGTGGATAGGGGATAATGTATCATCATTAATGCAGTCTGTGGGAGCAAGTGAAAAAGTATTTCAGCTGATGGATCTTGTGCCTAGTGAACAGTTCGTCTCGGAAGGTAGTTTATCATATTTAAGGTTTTTCTTGGTCAGAAAATTAGATATGTATAGAATAAAGGAGCACAAAATTTACCAGGATCTTAAGTATCTGGATTCTGGACTCTCAGATCGATACATTCAATATTTTGCTTTCTGAACTTGGTCCTGACATGCTCTCCTTGCCCCATTGAATCCTTGGTTGCACTTTAAAACTGAGACCACTTAAATAATTGTGCTCTTATGATATAATGGCTTTACGCATTCTAAATCCGGACCTCTCATATCAACATTCACTATTGTGGATTTTGTGATCCTTTTTGCTTGACATGTATTAGTTGCTTGGCTATCCATCTCACTTTTTATAAGAAAATAAAGCATGCAACTCGTGTTTCTTCTATGCTTAAACCCTTTCTGCTCTTATATGTAAATATGTGATCACTTATTATTAGTAGTTATTTACTATTTCTATTTTTGGAAACATGATGCAGGATTGAAACTGCAAAAACTGACTGGGCATATTGATTTTGTGGATGTCTCCTTTTCCTATCCGACAAGGCCTGAGGTATGTTCAATCCTACTGCTCGGTTAGCACATAATCACTAACACTGGTAGTGTCCTGAATTGTCTAACACTGTGCATATGCTATTATATGCTGATGTTGGTTGGATGATATGTGGAACTTTGAGAGTTGTGTCTTGAGATCATGGAAATAAGCAAATATGCAGGATCTCTCTATTGTAGCTTAGATGACTTGTGAAAATTTGTAGATGCTGTTTTTGGGTAAATTGTCTTTCATATTTTGAGAAATTAGCTGTGGTCTATTCTTCTTTTTTGTTGCCATCTCTTCCAAATTATATTCTCTATCACTAAATTGCTTGAACCATTTGGTATAATACAAAATAATCTAGTTTAAAGATCAGAAAAGTAGGTTTCAAGTATCTCAGAACTGTAATATAGATTACAAAATTCCATAGTTTAGCTCCTTGTAATGATTTGTCAATTGCAACCTGAATGTTTCCAGCTCTTATTTTAGCTGCTTGCACTATTCTATGTGACTAACATGCTAAGTTTAAACAGGTACATGTAGTAGAAGGCATAAATGTGTCCATGCACCCAAATGAAGTTATTGCTATAGTAAGGGACTACTCAATTCTTCTTTTTCATTTTTCTTATTAATATTTTTTTGGTACTTTGGTGTTAACAACGTGTTTAAATTCTTTGTTATTGTTGTTGTTGTTGTTTTTTTTTTTTTTTTTTTCCTTTCTAAATACAACTACCTTTTTTGGAGTAAAAAGGGGAAAGTAAAAACCACATAATCAATGATCTGCTTGTGACGTTAAAATTTATAAGCTATTACCAATAATCCCTTCTAGGGGGAGAAAAACTACTGGAGCGTCGAGCGTGGAGCCCATTCTGGAGGGGCTAGGGTCCCTGCCACCCATTGGTTCTTCCACTTAGTCCAATCAATCACAGACTTGTAGTCTTGCTTTTCATGTTTTCCAGGCTTGAACACAGAAGTTTTCAATTTCCCTGGACCTAGTTGGGCCCTAGTAGGCAGTTTGTCCCCACTCCCCCACCCAACATAGTCCTGATAAGCTGACATTAGGAGTGGAGGAGCCAGGGGCTTGTGCAAACACTTGAACAATGAACCAATAGCTCATCAGCATTTGAAAGGGACTACTAACAAAGCTTTGATTTCCTGGCTGCATAATGACATTAAGGACCCATTTTAAATCAAGTTATTTTGTCAGGTTGGTCTTAGTGGCAGTGGTAAAAGCACAATTGTGAATCTGCTTCTACGTCTTTATGAGCCAACTGGTGGTGAGGTATGTGTATCTTAGATTCCGTATGCTTCCTCTCTCTCATACCAAAGTTTTACACTCTCTCAAAAGAATATCTTTTTCTCTTGTCTTTTCCTTTTCTGCAGATATTAATTGATGGCTTTCCTCTTAAGAAGTTAGACGCTCAATGGTTGAGAGCAAGGATGGGATATGTGGGCCAGGTTTTTGTCTTGCACTTTTGAGTTAAAGCTTGATGGATCAGCCAGGCAACCAGTAACCTGCCTGTGTGGTAATAGAGATATAGTTTTCAAAATTCACCATGCTCACACATTTTTTGAACAGGAACCTCGGCTTTTCCGAATGGACATAAGCTCAAACATTAGATACGGGTGTCCCAGAGAGGTCACACAAGAAGATGTTGAGTGGGCTGCTAAGCAAGCTTTTGCTCATGACTTTATCTCATCCTTGCCCAATGGTTATAATACCATTGTTGATGATGATCTGCTCAGCGGTGGACAAAAACAACGGATTGCTATTGCTCGAGCTATCGTTAGAGATCCAGCCATTTTGATTCTCGATGAAGCTACTAGTGCCTTGGATGCAGAAAGCGAACACAATATCAAGGTTTGTGTGTAACTCAACCGTGGGATTTATCATGAGTTCCTTGAAACAAAAAAATTGATAAATCCTTGGTAGGCTCTGAGTAGCTATATTAGATTTCCTCTTTGTCTCAATCTTTCTTTTTCTTTTTCAATTCGCTTCAGTCCTCTATAAGACTTTCATTCCCTAGACCTCGTAGGCTGATTATACTCTGCTTACTTAAAAAAAAAAGGGAAAAAGAATATGAAAGGAGGGTATTTTGACATGGCTATTAATATATCATTTTGTATGCAGGGCGTTCTTCGTGCAGTAAAAAAATGACTCGCGATCGAAGAGAACAGTCATAGTAATTGCACATAGGTCTGTCTTTCACCTATAAGCCTTTAATGAAAAGTGATCGTACACAGTTTCATGGCTTCTCACTGTGTTGAATATGATGCTCCATTTATGCAGGCTTTCCACAATACAAGCTGCTGACAAGATAGTAGTGATGAGTGGTGGTCATATTGTCGAGGTAGGTCATGTCATAAATGATTGATGATCTTGATTCTCAAGCCTCTGATTTGAAGCTTTCTAATGTATAATATGTCTTATTTGGCACAATGTTCCAAATTTCCCACCAAGTAATGGTAGAAAGTTGATGAGATGAAAATCTTTAATTGCAAATGCAGATTGACCTATAGGAAACTGTAGCTGTAGGTGAACTTTTATGTGAAAAAAATTATCTTTTTGGTGTCCAAAAGTGATATCAATTTTATTCTTCTGTGGTTGTATTTACGACTTTTATCTGTGTAGGTGGGTTGTCACAAGGAGCTTCTTCTAAAGGATGGCTTGTATGCAAGATTAACCCGTAAACAAGCAGATGCTGTCGCTTGAAGCATTGAGCAATTCCATGAAAGTTACTTGCTATGAAGTACAGAGCACATTGGTGCACTGTTTTACCTTTCTTAACAGTAGTCTTCTACTGCAGTCACAACCCACGAGAGGTTGAAGCAAACTGTTCTGCTGCTGATCAGTGAATTTGGCAAAAGTCAATATTTTCATGTAACAGATCCAATGAAGAAATTGTGCATTGGTGCTTTGGTGGGTTGATGATGGCGGCGACCATAATTTGTCAACATGGCTTAAAAGGCGCAGCTCAATTTTTTGATGTAGCTGCGACATATATTGTTTTTCCTTCCAATTCTTATATCCTCGTGTACTAATAATCCTATATATAAAAACTAGTTAGTTCAATCTGGAATTTGATTAACTTGCAAGTGTACATTATACAATATTACTTCAATTAGAGCATTTGCACCTTCTTGTGCCTTTGAATTCTCCTTGTAACATTGTATGTTGGATATTGAATATGGAATTTAACTTTTATCAAATTTATCAGAACTTTAAGATTAACTCATAATTTGTGGTCTTATAACTTACCATATCAGAATAGACAGAATGATTTTGCAATTTGATGAACTATGACCATTACCATTAGCCCATGGTTCAACACTTCAACCTAGCTTAATTGTGGGTAAAATAAAAGGGTTTAATAAACTAAAGCTTAACCTAGTGGTTAAACTATTCAAATCATACTTGAACCAAAGTACCAAACCCATTTGGTTTGCATTGATTTTAGCTAGTCGAATTGATTTAACTAATTTGAATTCCTGCTGATTCAAAATAATGGATAGACAAAGTATATATCGACCACCTTAACTGGAACGAGTAAAAATTGAGCAAATTCAAGTTTATCAGAATGAGAAACAAGTTTTGTTTATCAAGGGGTTTTGATGTAATTTCATTTGAAAATTTCAAGGCAAAAATGACATTTTCTCTCTCTTCTGGTTATATTCTGAACATTTTCTCTTTCCTTCTTTAGTTTTCTCTCCTGTTCTTTCAGAAAGAAAAAAATTTCTCTCTTGTAAATTTAAAGCTGAACATTGCTCTCCTCTATCACAAAATTAAGATCGGAGCACTCACCATTGAAGTTGGGCAATTAAAATTCATTAAATTTGGGCAGGAGGATGTAACCCTTTCCTCTTTTCACCTTTTTCAACTGGGGTTTTCGTTTTCGCCAAAATTGTGGTAGTAACATGGTGTTCACGAGCAAGAAAGCAAGAAGAAGGTGGAGGAATGAAGGATGAAGAAGATGGAGTAGGAAGAAGCAAAGGACAAAAAATAATGAAAAAATACCAATCTGAATTTTTGAGAATTCAATTCAATTTTATTGTTCCAGATTCATTTGTTTTTTAGCTGAATTTGTAACAAGATTAATTAGCTTAAATGTTGTCGGAAATCAAATAGTTGAAGAAGAAGTCGTCCAATCAAGAGATCGATCAATGGCGGTGGAAGCTTCATCATTGACTTCAATGACAGATGAGAGAGAAAATAAGGAGAGTTTGAAAGACGATGTATACTTGGTCTTCTAGAGTTAACGCCCTCGTTAACTTGGCGTTAATTGTGGTCCATAAGTGCCACCTACCAACTGAGTAGAAATATATTTTTTAAAGTCATTTCACGGAAAACAAAGCAAAATATTTACTGAATTTTCATTATATCATCAAATTTCATTTATCATGGTAATAAACTGGGGCTCCCTCGTAAAAATTAGGGTGGTGATATCCAAAACTCGGTTTAAATCCCTTATGTTGCGTCATCACTAGAAAGCGACGGAAATATAAAGCAACAGACCAAAAGCCAAAAAATTAATTTGAGAAAAAAATAATCTTCCTCTCCTCAAAAAAGCGCGACACTTCTTCCCCCAAATCAAATAGAATTGCATCATATTCATATATCAGAGAGAAACGAAAGAATAGAGGAGAGAGAAAATAAAAATGGAGTCCTACCATCAACCGCACCACCATTACATGAGACCACCTCCTCCACCGCCGCCACAACCTCAAGCGCCGCCGTCAATGGCGGCGGATCCCCATTTTCCTCACCACAATCAAGCACCGCCTCCTCCTCCGCCGGCAAACTCCTGGTATTCCGGCCAATTTCAATACCACCCTTCTCACTCTCCTTCCCCTCCTCCGCCGCCGCAGCAGCAGAATCAGTGGGGCCCACCACCTCCGCCGCCGCCGTATTCCGGGCACTCTCACCAGCCTTTTCCTGCGCAAGCTTACCCTCCTCCGCCGCCGCCTCCCCCTCGTCCTTCTCAAGCACCCCCTCTTCCTCCTTACCAGCATCAGGTATGTTTTTCTTTTTCTAGGGTTTTTGATTTTTAGGGTTTTTTGGGGTTGATTTAAATTAGGGTGTAGTTGATTTTAGTGTAGGTTTTCTTTTTGTTAAGGGTTTCTTGGAATTGTTTAAGCTAAGCTGTTTTGTTTTGATTGGAATCGTTTTTAGGAATATGAGAATATTGTAATTTTATTGAACTGTGTGGATTTCTAATAGACATTTTGTTAAATTATCTTCCTTTTATGGTTGATTGTTTATGTATACTAGTATACTACTATGGTTTTTGTGGGTTAATGTTATAAATCGACATTTTTGAATCTCGAATGTTGTTGCCTTTGTTCGAGGACTTGTGAAGAATATATGATATCCTGTAATTTTTTATTTTAGCTCTGAAATATATGATGATAGTGATTAGAGATAAGTTTTTTCATGTCTTACCGGCATGGAAGTTTTTGTTAAAAGCGATTGGAGTTATTAAGCTCAATGAATTGACGATTGTAGCTGCATATATTATCGAGATGATAAGTTTTTGTAAGGGACATTTTGCTTGATTTCTTGTTACCATAGTTGGACATGGTGATTGAGTCAAATTTTAGGGTGTTAAACTGTAGGGTGAACCACGCGCACCTGTTAGCCCCTTGCTTCTTTAAGTCTAGAAGCAAGGAAAAAGCGAGAAGGTAACTTGGTGCTATATTGATAATTTGGCCTGATGACACCTCAGTTATGCAATGGGCAGAGTAATGTTTTGCATGCTTCTTCATCCGGTCAACATGTTTTACTTTCACCTAAGATTTAGCTGTATCATGTAGACATGTAATAATGAGCTGGTTTGAATTTATTTACAAAACTATCAGTTTAGTGGTTCTATACCATGAGCACCTGTTAGCCTCTTGCTTTTTTTAGTCTGGAAGAAAGGAAAAATCGAGAAGGTAACTTAGTGCTATATTGATAATTTGGCCTGATGACACCTCAGCTATGCATTGGACAGAGTGATGTTTTGCATACCTCTTCATCTGGCCAACGTGTTTTACTCTCACTGGAAGATGTAGCTGTTTCATTTAGACTTGGAGTGATGATTATAACTCTTTTACTGCCAGTAGTTGTTAATTGTTTTTTTTTATACATTTACAGGATTGGACAAATGCAAATTGGAACCATCATGCAGGTTGGGAATATCCAGGTAAACGATCTTGTTACTCTGATGCCTAATTACTTTTTTTTTACTTGAGTTTTGGTCTCCTTTGGTTATGATAGTTACCGCATGGTCAGATGTTTCTTCTGCAATGCCTTCAGCAATATGCTTATGTGAATTTGGCTACTACTAAAGGGGCATAATTAGTTGTTTATGTTTTTCTATAGTCCAATTCTTAATTGTATTGCACTATTGCATTTATATTGGCCATATTCATTGTCTTTTCATTGGGAACTTTATCTTATCAGGATTCATGTTTAGGATTGTAGATAGACATACTATACCTTCAACCTCTAGGCTCTAATGTTTTCCTTTTTTTTTTTTCTTTTCATGAACTTAATATCAGCTCTTACCTTCTTTAGCAGTGTTTATTTGTACGTTGGTCCCGTTCTGTCCAACTTCTTCTGACTTATAAAGACAATATAAGTTTTGATGATTTCAGATAAGTTTAAATTAAATAATTCCAGACAAGTTCAGCAATAAGCAACAGTGAAAATCAAGTTATGAAACTCTCACATATAAAGTTTTCTATTGTGTAAATAAGTTCAGACAAAATAAGCTTAGGTGACATCTCTTTAATGATTTTATTCCTATGAAACAGCCCATGCAAATGAAGAAGACTGGGAAGCCAAGGCAAGGGCTTGGGCATCTGCCAGGTCTGCAATGGAAAGTCAGCCTCAACAGGCACAGTTCACGTCAGTGGTACGGCAAGAAGAGCCATCGCACTATGCAAACCAGTATGCCCAACCTGTTGAATCTCATTATCAAGATGCTCAGCAAGCTTCCTATCCCTCATCTGGCTATCAGAATTATCAAGGATCAGCTGCACCTATAAATAGACAACCGACGGTTCATCAGCAGGAGCCTGCATCCTTCAGTTCATATGCCCCAGATGTGCATCTCTCATACGCTACTAAAGATGGAGCTCTTGGTGGAGATATGAGTGCTGCATTTCCTCGCCATCAAGGATCAACAAGTTCTTTTGTTCATCAGCAGGAGGTACCTTCTAGTTATTCTTCTGTTCCAGGTAATTATTAACTTGGAGTTTTGTGTTTTCATGTGAAGTAGCTCACATGAACGATTATGCCTAAAGCTATGACAAGACTGGCTACTCAAATCCTAGCTACTACTCTTTAACCACATGTTGGATTTTTAGCTAATGGCTCAGAAGAGGACATTTAAGAACCATTTTATGAATTGAAGGTCTTTGTGCAGAGTTTATGAATCACATTGTTCAAGAAGACCACCTTTAAATTATGTCTTGATGTTTTGGTGTTCTTCGTATATTAATGATGCAATGCCACTTCTCTGGGATTACAGAACAATGCAACGCTGCCTTTTAACTTTTTTTTTGTTAAAAATATATTATTCAGTGTAGTTCATTCTTCTGATTGTTTATAAGCTTTCCAAATTTATTCAGTTATGTAGGATACAGTTACACTTACATACTCCTCCAGGTCTTATTTTAGCTATTTCATAAAGCATACAACTGTCAGATGCTTGCCTGTATTACTGATGCGACTATTGAGGTGTTTTAACCTTTTTAGTGTTTAGAGTGGTATGACCTAGAATAAGCTATGCCTGTAGTTTAAAAGATGCATTACAAGTTTAAAACAATATCTAAATTTCTGGCTATAATGTAAAATCTCTATCCCATCTCATAAAGGATGGTTTAAGCAGAGTATGAGTGCATATTAGTGTGAATTTGAAGTCATATTGTCAGCTGGTTGATTACAAAACATGTGGCAGGTAAGGAAGATGGCTCTCAGGGACAGCAACATGGACATCCATTGCTTCCTGCTGATGGTAGGTCAGTACCGATGGATCATACTCGGTTTGCGTATGGAAATCATGCAATGGATCCAATGGATCAACCTCTTAGCTTTGCTCCAAGATACAATCATGAAAGTGATTCAAAGATGCAATCCGGCTATCCTGATTCATCAGGTCCTGTAAGAGGAACAGATTCTTTTACTGCTGTGCCTTCTTTGCATGCCTGGTCTGCTCCTGTTACACCAGGCATATCCTATCCACCTATTACACCTGCATTTCCGTCAGCATCACAGGTCTTTGATTTGACATTTTTATATGTTTACTTTTAAATATCTGCTTAGATATAAGCTTATGACATTTTTTATGTATACTTTTTAAGTATCTGCTTAAATATAGGCTTATTTTTTAAAATTATTGCAGCATGATCCGTCTATAGGTATACCTCCACTTCCTGGACATCCTGCGCCTATGTTTGGACGAGGCCCAAGCTTTCAGCCAACGGTTCCATCCATTACTTCACCTGTTGGTTTGGGTGCAGGAGGTTCTCTTCATTCTACTGCAGCTTTTCCCATTGATGCGTATGGGGCTTCGTTGAGTTCTGATCGTCCTAAAAAGGCATTTTCTTTTGTTCTGACAAGGGTCAATTTTGTTATTTATTTGAGAAATTTTAGTCATATTTTCTCTTTTTTTGTTCTTGTTAGGCTGCAGTGCCTAACTGGCTAAGAGAGGAAATAATTAAGAATAAAGCAACAATTACAAGTTCGGCACCAAAGCCCTTTAAAGAGGAAAGTCAATCAAACGAAGATGAAATTATTGATAAGTCGACAGCGAAGGGTGATCAGGCAGACAGTAAAAGCATGGATTCAGCTAAGTCAGCTGAAGAGGAGGATGAGGTATATCCTGTGTTTGTTTTAAGCAGGTTAAAAGTGTTCAGCATCATGTTAACTAGTCTTGACCTGATGTTATTGATTTTAAAATGATTTCTTTCTCTTAGGACTATGAAGAAGTACAGAAAACTGCTGCCATCAACCAGGAAATAAAACGTGTTTTGACTGAAGTTCTCTTGAAGGTTGCTATGGGAGTTGAAAGTTGTCTTCATTTTCATGTTTCTGGGTTTATTGACTTTTTCATTGTGCACATAGGTAACTGATGAGCTTTTTGATGAAATTGCCACAAAAGTACTTAGTGAAGATGATCTTGCTGCTGATGGTAATTGTTATGATGCTTGCATGCACATGTGTTTTTTTTCCCATCTATTACGATATTTACCTGACATCTTGGCCCTTTGATTTGGTGCTGTTTCTAACAGCTTTGGCTAGACCTGAGAACCATGTTCCAATTCTCAAAACATCACCACCACGTCCAACTGTTCCAGCTCTTAAGGCTTCTGCTAAGGTCCTTATTCCTGTAAAAGCAAAAGCATCCGAGGGACTTGTTAGTGGAGACTCTAGTTCTGGTACTCCTGGGGATGGGAATGTTTTAGGCCTGGCAAATTATTCCTCTGATGATGAAGATGAATACCAGACTTCAAGCATGTCCAAGTCTGACAAAGTAGCTGGAGAGAATGGTCACCGACAGCCAGAACTTGAAGACTACAGAAAACATGTGGCTGCTTCTGAAGGTGATCGTAGTAATGGCAACCATGATTTTCCTGCTTCTAAGTTGAATAAAGAGGTTCAGCAATCCTCTTCTAGAAGTTCCGTGTCTGTGGGTAGGAAAGGTGATGGTGTTGTTGCTGATGAACAATCTATTGTTAAGTCTGAATCTGCTAATTTAATAGATAGTGGTCGCAAAGCAACTTTAAGTGGGCCAGATGTTCTCACTGAGAAAGAATATGTGAGAAATTCAGCCAAAGATGATACCCAGGAAAGAGATGCCAAAAGACGTGATAGACATGAAAGTAAGAGGAGCTCATCTGGAAAAGAAAGTTATAAGGAGAAAGAGGTTGGTAAGGAAAGGGAAGCTGGGAAGGAGGAGACTCGTGGTAGACGAGATCCAAAGCGTCAAAAGAAGGATAAAACAGAGGATTATAATATTTCAAGAGAGAGGTCGAAAGAGAAAGATGATAAACACACGGAGAAAACAAGGGAATCAGATTCTAGAAGGTCTCCTCACCACGAAGACAAGGATGGCAAAAAAGAAAGGGAGAGAGACAGGAAGAGAAGCGGTAAAGATGATGCTGACAAGAAAAAAGAGAGAACAAAGGATGATAAAGGTGATAAATCAAGACACAAGTCCTCAAGTGATGCAAGTAGGCACAAACGAAGGCGTTCCTCATCAGTTGGTAGAGGTAGGAAAAATGAGGAAAGCGGAGTAGCTTCAGATGGTTCTGATGATGATGCCTCTAACGACTCTAAAAGGTTGATTAAGTACCCTTCTATTATCCCCCTCCTGTGTCTCTGGTACTTGCCATTGCTCATTTGTATTTTGTAACATTATTTTGTTTTATATTACAGGAAGGTTCATTCAAAAAGGCGTAATTTGTCTCCTTCTCCTGTCAGGTCTAAGCGAAGGTATGTACCAAATGGTTTCTACGTCATACATATCCCTAAGTGTATCTTTTTATATTTATTATCATTTTGAATGTTGAACGTGTATAAGATTTTCCTTGGGTTACTGATTTCCTATATAAAGGAGAGTGCATTTGGATGTGGTAATTTTCTTGGAATTATTGGCTGCTTTTTCTCTGAAGTATTTTCTGCTGATTTAATTTGATAACCGATTTGTATTTGATAGAGCATATGTATCTTGATGGATCTGAGAACTTAAGCAGCAACTTTTGTCCCTCCTCTTGAATGATGAATCCCATATGTAGTACCCAAGATGAATTAGAAACTTAAGTGTTCTATTTTTCCTTAAATAAGTCACCTCTGTTATACAGTACCTCACAACAATCTTACCATGGAACTGCCAATTTCTTTTCTTGTTTTTCCTCTTTTTAGCATAATTCAAGATTTGCTTGGCATCTGAAAGGGAATTATTTCTGGATACAATTTTGATACAGTTTCCTGTTTAACTATTGTAGCTGAAATGAAACTTTGATTCGAACTCTTGTGTAACTGTCTATACCTGGGTTGCTATGTGGTTGTAGAAATAGATAATTGGAGTTTGTCTTATATGCTTTGTCATATACTGTCCACATGTCTCTTACATACAAGAGATTTGGTTTAATACAAAAATGTGATGTATGCTTATTAGATTTTGCACAAGCTTGTGCGGTTGGTGTTCATTTTTTATGCTATCTTGGTTGGCTCAATTTAAGCTTGATAAATCAAAATAAAATCCTAGTGCATTGACGACTGATGTAACTCTTGCTAAACTGCCTTAAGTTTAGCATTGTGTTGCATTGTAGTTCTTGTTGAATCTTTGTTCTTCAAATGCTTTTTCTTGGCTAATAGCAAAACTGAGTGTGTAAAATGTTGTGATATACTGATATGTATGTCAATTAATTGATTAGTACTCTGTATCTGGCTACAGTGTTTCTGCGAGATATTGCTGTAATCATGATAAAACTCACAAGTATAACATAAATTTCAATTTTTATTTTGAAATTCCTAAAGTGGTTGGCCACTTTCCTCTCACTGATACCTTGTGCCTGTATATTTTTGTTTACTTATCAGGACTTATATTGTTATTTGTACGTTTGTGTACCTTTTTTTTACCCTATCTACCTCACTACCTGTGGTTGTAGGTTGTACTGTACTCCTGTGGTTGCTGCTACTGTTGCTAATGTTACATCATGACTACAGTTTTTATTTTAACATTGCTAACCATATTCTTTTAATATTCAATTTATTAAATGTCAACTAGTATTGTCGCATTGATATGTTTTGCTTGACCAGTAGCTTTGGCTTGTACTTGCAATTTTTGCTTTTCATTTGGGATTAGATTTTCTTATGGGTCTCTCCTATAATCTTTGACTAGTAAGGGTAGGGTGAATCTGCCTCCGTAGGAGTCTCTCTCTCTCTCTCAGCATTGCGTGCATGTATGTTTGCTGGGGTTAGGACATAATGCTATATGAAAGTGATTATGTAGCCTTTGCACGCTATCCAGGGTGCATTGGAAAGTAACGTCTTGGCTTGTCTTATGTTTATTTAGTATGGCACTTAACTTCATGCTTTTAGAGTCTTCCAAGTGACATAGTAAACAGTAAACACCCTTCTCCTTTTACCTGTAGAGTGTAGACGGTTCAGTTTCCTGTCGATAAGCCAATGTTCATTTCAAGGGTGCTTGTTCTTTATTAGTCCTGTAGTGATTAAGGCTTAGCGTCATGTCTTATATATAAAGACATTGCTCTTGGGATCTGTATAATGGATGTTTTCATTTTTAGACAAGTTTCACGGTCTCCTCATAGCAAGCATTCACAGCGCAGGCATTCTCCTTACCCTTCTCTTGACGATAGCAGGTATGCTTTGGTGTGATGTTTAAACTTCTTTAGTCCTTTTTAGTTATCTGTTGCAAAACCGAATAAAAAGCAGAAACCAGAAGAAAGGGGAACAACTGTAAAAGATCAGCTTTTTAGTTATCATTATATTGTATTTATTTTGGGGTGACAGCAGTATAATACGTATGTAATAGGAGAAAACTGTGTATTACTAACACTGATTAGTGTAGGTGAAGGTAAAGTCTGCCAATTATTATAAAGCTGCACAAATTGTCATAATTTTAAAATTTCTACGCAGGGGGAGAAGGTCAAGATCTAGGTCAAGGTCAAAGTCAAAGTCAAGATCACCGATCCGTCGTCGGAGATGATCAAATGTACACTGCGCTGAATGATGTTATCAGAGATGGATGAAGTGCTTCTTTCCGCAAAAGTTTTGAGCTTTGGCAGATTCCAATGAGTTTAAAGCCCCTTCATGTGGATGTGAGGATAAACTCATTGTATGATGGTGCTTGCAGACCCTTGAATACTCGAATTCAAGATTACTGCTGAAAGATATGTGCGAAGCAGTGAAGTTCAGGATGCGTTCTTGGGTTGCTAAAGTAGATATTCAGAGGGTTTTTCTGCCTTTTGGTGTGTATTCCTTGTGTGATTTTAGGCGTTCTTGTCTCTTCATTGTACCTACAAATTTTGTAAAACTGATATAAGGTTGTATCATGTTTCCCCACACTCAATATAGTTTTCTACATGTTAGTTTATCAATCTAAAGCAATGTGCTGTGGAGTATATGACTTACACGGTTACACCTGAGTAATAATTCATCTCACTTGTCTTCCTAAAAATCTAAAAATCCAACAGTTCGATGTATACTTCTGGTAACATGTGACTTTGATCATAAATACTCTTAGTGCTTGTTCTTTTGAGCTACTGTGGTCTACTCTGCTGAAATTTATTCAGCCATGCTTTGCTCTCCTGAGTATTAATAATTGCTCTGTTCACACGTGATTCGCTCTGTTGAGATCTACTTTGCTTAGAAGCTCAAATGAATTATTAAAGCTCATGTGTTGCATGAGTTGTTTTGTTTGCCTTGTACAAAAAGTCCTATTACACCTAAGGCCAACTAAAATTCACCAAACCTAGCTTAGTGTTTGAATTAAGGGTGTTGCGAGGCCAACTAATATTCACCAAATCTAGCTTAGTGTTAGAATTAAGAGTTTTGCGAGTCGCTTACTAAACTACGTAACCTTGCGTTTGGATATGCGGATTTCATTTCAAATAATAAAATCCAAATTCCGAAATTGAAATTCTACATTTCAAATTCAAATCATTTGTTTGGGAAATATGATAATTTCAAATTTAGGATTTCAAATTCAAATACTTGTTTGGGAAACAAGAGAATTTCAATTCTAGAATTTCAAATTCTAGTTGTTGTTTGGGAAACAATGGAATTCCAAATTCTAAATTTCAATACCTAAGTTCCAACTTAACTCTAATTATCTCTTAACTTACAACACTACTACTCATCATTACACAAAATGATCCAATCTAATTTTTGATCATCGGGTAAATTTTTCAGCATGTCAAATTCCTCGAATGTGCCATTTAAGAATCTCTTAACCGCCCTCAAAGCTTGGTGTCGAGATATTCCAAGTACACTACACACTTCCTTGTAGATTTCTTGACTAGTTGGCCTTGTTGATTTACTCACGTACTCCTTGAAAGATTCAGCAAAGCTACTCACAGCATCTGCAAGACGATCCCTTTTTAACCTTTTATTTGAATCTCCGGAAGCCGTTTCTGATGTACTTGCATTATCATTTTCATTCTCCATTGCTGCAGCAGCTTCTTCATGTTGCTCAGCACCATCTCCTATTGCTCTATCAGGTGCAAACAAGGTACAAATGTCATCCCAATTCTCGATGCATTTGTTTTGATATGCAGATGCAGCAGGCGTTTCCTGTTAACAAAAGAAGATCATACAAATTCAGATTACAAATGCCATATTCTAAGTATTGCAGTAACAGGGAAGTATAGCAGTAACAGGGCATTATAGCAGTAACAGGGAAACAATATAGCAGTATTGCAGAATAGCAGTAACTTTGAACCACTTAACTCATTTTGTTCTTGTTGAGCAAATAACTGATAATTGCAAGCTGTAAACCATTCCTCCTCACTGAATATAAGTCAGTTGCTAGCCTTTAACATCTATTGATTTCAACACTTTTATAATATTATGATTGTTTTTTGTATAAAATGGTTTGACATAGATTACATAATATTATAATTTTCCTGCAATATGTCATATTATTAAAGCAGTTAGGCAAAAAAATATGATCTGGTAGACTTTGAGAAGATTGGAAGAGAAAATGATAGAACTGATGTAATCATACTTATTGCTGCTATAAGACAAACAAATCAAAAACTTTCTTCAAGGTAATACAACAGACAGGTGATCGGCATAAAAAATGAATAAGATGTTGCTCAGAGGAAGTACATGAACCATCTTTCAAGTTCATTAATCTAAATACTTAAACAACATTTCAAACCGCTGAACTTATATCCACTTCATAAATCCTAAAATTCCTAATCATTCCTCAAAGTGTTCATCCATGTAGCTCTTGTTCTAGCACGCTCGGATTCATTCCATGTTATCTCCTTTAATCTATATTTCTTACCATACCATGCTCCTACTACTACCATAATAAAACCTAAAACCATCACAACTAAGTCCATTTCATCATCATCATCCCTTGGGCGCTTACGTGACTCTTGTATATTCAAATCAGACATCCTAAAACATTCAAGCCAAATTTAACTAAACTGAGTTTATCTAGTGAAGCCAAATTTCAAACAACTCAAGCAAATCAAGTAAACAAAATGAAAGAGGCACACACTTGAACGGAGAGGCAAGTAGCACAAAATTCCTTCTTATGCTATCTTCATTTATTATACTCCATACTTTATAATAATCATGCTGTCACATTATACTTCTCATGTGAAAAATTTATAGATTTTAAGAAATTAGGAACATGTATGGTTTGAAATTATTATTTACGTAGCACATTTTAATAGTTGTCCAATACCCTGCCTATTAATACAACAAGGCCCTGTTGTTCTTTTGAGTTACTTTGTATAAACAGCAAGGCAAGCAGCACATTTAGGTAAAGTAGGACAGTTATTAGAAATGTATTTCTCTTAGCTTGAACTTACTGTCTCCGTATATTTAATTATTAGAAATGTATTGTAATAGTGATATGACCTTATACAACCCTCAATTTGGTCATATCAGTAACATTATGCATACTCCATACTTTAGATCAAATAGATATAAAGCACAAGCTCTTTCAAGTTCATACAAGAAGCAACATACAAGTTCATAATCAAAGTATTACAGCAACATACAAGCAGAATTCAAACATGCAACAACATACATGTCGTTTAAATAATAAAAACATAAATTAAAGTAGATTACAAGCAGAAAGCAGCAACATACAACAACAAATCAAGCATTAAAATATGAAATTGAACAACCAAATTGCAAATTAAACAACAAATCAACTATTTCTATAATAAAAAGAAACAAAAACACAAATTGTACCACATAACCGATAAACCCTAGATTATGAAATTGATTTTAATTGATAAACCCGAAATTTTGAAATAGAAAATGTGTATAATCGATAAACCCTAGATTATGAAATTGATTTTCGATTAGTTAAGAAGAATTACCTCAAAAGCTAATTCAATGGAGGATAAAAGCTCACAAACCGGTTCAATGATGGAAGCTCACACGCGCCGCTTCAATGAAGGAGAGAGAAAATGGAGCTGCTTCAATGGAGGAGGAGAAAATGGAGCAGCATCGTGAATAGAATAGACTAGGAGAGAGAAAATTAGGGCAAGTAAATAATTTGAAATGACAATATGTGAGATGGAATTTGTAAATTATTGAGTTGGACTTAATTTTGTAAAGGCTTGGATTTGCATGGATTTGACCCAAATACAAATCCAAATGCTTGTATTATCCAAACAGGCCATTTGGCCCAAATAAGAATTTCAAATGAAATCCCCTTATCCAAACAGGCCATAAGGGAATTCTTACCTCTCCCTGTATTAATCTGTTTTTCAAAGGGTTGTTAGTAACATTTAGGAATATGTGGCAAATGAGCCCCAATACTTGAGTACTATGTACAAATTAGCCCTCTGCCCTCTTACTATTAATTGCAGCAAATTAAACCCACTATTTTGAAAATTAAGCAATTTAATTACCAGTAAAATTTATCTAATCTTAATGCACAAATTCTACCGGAAAACAACCACTTGTGTCACTGATCTAACACAAAATCAGAGTAAATCTTAGACTGATCTGATTTATCTTATGTCATAAAAGTGTTTTGTATTCAATGATGTTTTGTTTATAAATAATGACGTTTTACATGTTTTATATACTTCGATGTTTTGTTTATAAATTCTTCATATTTAAATGTGTAAAGGTTGTACTATATAGTGGTAAAATATGGTTGTATTCCGATAAAATTGAAAAATTATAATTGTATTCTGAACTAATTAAACTTTTTAGGATAGATGTGGCTGGAAAATGTCATATACTACGTCTGTGTTGTTTGCACATATTACAAAAGATATTACGGGCTAAATTTGAAACAACTAATAGTAAGGGGGTTAATTTGCACATAGGGCTAAGTCTTGAGGCTTATTTGTACACTTGTTTTTTTTTTAATGTTTTTTTATTTGCACACTTGTTAGTTCAACAAAAATTGTTAATTTTTCTAAGGAAAAATTGCTCCCATTAATCTGAACTTTGTCTCATTCGCCGATTAATCCCAACTTTCATTTATTATCTATCACTCCCAACTTTAGGGGATTTAATTTCTATTGCACCCAAAGGACTTACAACCGGTAAATCAGGTAAACATTTGTGATTATTTTTTTTTTGCACACGTGTCAATATGTAATTGGTTGAGAAAAATAAAGAAAAAAAATGTAAAAAAAATAAAAATAAGAACAACCTAGAGAGTTTAGAGAGAATAGAGTAGTGTAGTTTGTATTAGCATATGCACAAGTATGTATACAACCTAGAGAGATTAGAGCTCGTAACATAACAATGGCCCAATAGCTATACAAATGCCCAACTTGCCAAGTAAATACAAGAATTGTTGTTTGTTCAATGCCTGAGTGAAAATATCCGCAAGTTGATCCGTCGTTTTCACATACGACAGACTAATAATATCATCCTGAATCGCATTGCGGACATAATAACAATCAACCTTAATATGTTTAGTACGCTCATGAAAGACCGAATTCCGCGCAATATACAATGCAGATGACTATCACAAAGCAAACTCATTGCGCGGGGATAAGAGACTCCCAAACTCAAAAGTAGAGCCTTTAACCACTTCAACTCATTAGTGGTTTTAGACATTGAACGAAATTCGGCCTCTGCAGAAGACTTAGCCACAGTGTCCTGCTTCTTAGTCTTCCAAGATATAGGGGAAGCACCAAGAAACACCAACCAACCAAAAATAGATCATCTTGCCAAAGGACAACTAGCCCAATCCGAGTCACACCAACCTGTAATACGTAGATCACAATCAGAGCTTAAAAGGATTCCCCGACCCGGACATCCTTTCAAGTAACGCACCGTACGAAGAGCGGCCTCCCAATGATCCTGACGCGGTTGTTGCATAAATTGAGACAAGATATGAACCGCAAGCCAAATCAGGTCTCGTGAAAGATAAATAGATCAAATGGCCCACAAGACGACGATACATTTCACGATCAGAAATAAGAGGAGACTCTGATTTAGCTAGAATATGATTCTGCTCAATAGGAGTACTCAGGACGTGCCCCTAGCAAACCAGAATTCCACAATAATATCAAGAGTATAATTCCGTTGACATAAAAATATGTCCTCCGGACTACGTGCAACCTCAATACCAAGAAAGTATTTCAACACACCCAAATCTTTCATATGAAAACAGTCACTCAGGTATGATTTGAATGATGTAATTGCAGCAGAATCATTACCAGATACTATTAAATCATCAACATACACTGAACACTAAGTTGAATAGCCCCAACTTGCAGAGTAAAAAGAGAGTAATCAGAGTACGATTGTATGAAACCGTACCTTTTCAGAGAAGAGGCCAACTTAAAGAACCAACAACGGGGTGCTTGCCGGAGACCATACAAAGATTTTCGAAGACGACACACCAAACCCGGCTTAGAACCATGAAAACTAGGCGAGGGTGTCATATAAACCTCCTCATCAAGATCACCATGGAGAAAGGCGTCGTGAACAACCATTTGGTGCAATTCCCAATTTTTCGCAGTAGCAACAACAAGAAAAGCACGAACAGTAACCATTTTAGCAACGGGAGCAAACGTATCGTTATAATCAATACCCACGACCTGATGGTTACCAAAAATAATGAGACGAGCTTTTAACCTCTCAATAAAGCCATCAGAATTGAGTTTGACCTTGTAAACCCATCGGCACCCAAGAGACTTCTTGCCCGGAGGTAATTTCTCCATTACCCAAGTGTGATTATTTTCTAAAGCAGAAATTTCTTTTTGCATCGCCTCTCTCCACCCTTCATCTTTCTTAGCCTCTTTGAAATTACGTGGCTCTACCACAGTATCCACAGCTGCAATAAAAACACGGTGTCGCAAAGAAAATTTATCACAATTCACAAAATGTGCTAAAGGATAGGGAGTACCTAAGGAGCATGGAGTAGACGATGAACGGGAGGAGATAGATGGGCTAGAGATAGCATGTGCGACATAATCTTTGTGCCAATTCGGTGGATGCTTAGGACGTTGGCCACGGCCCAAGGCATGAGAAGGAGAGTATGTGGCAGCTATTGTGTTACCTTGCGGACTGCCTTCAGTGGAAGAGGCCGAAGAAGCCACGTGGTGGATGCGGTCTATGCTTGCAGCCGCAGACCATGCTGCCAACAACATCCAACCCTGAGGCAGCTGTTGTCCTGAAGCTAGCAGCAGATGCAGGTACAGCAGTAGTAGCAGATGGTGAAGGGGGTTGCGGGCTGCTGTCATTAGAACCGTGCACAGTAGATACTTTTCCAATTTCGAGCACTTTCTCAAGATCATCTAAAAAATCAACATCAACCCCCCCTCTCAACCATTTTGGCACTAACAAGAGGATCATTCGGTTCTTCACTATGCATAAATGGGAATTCATCTTCACGAAACTTAACATCATATGAGACAAAGATATCACCTGTCTCTAAGTCATAGACCTTCCAACCATTCTTGCCACGAGGGTATCCCACAAAAACACACTTACGAGTGCTAGGAGCAAATTTGTCACCCTTAGCTTTTTGGTTATGAGCAAAACAAAGACACCCAAACACCTGTAATTCATCAAAAGAAGGGGCTTTGCCAAAAAGAAGTTCATATGGGGTTTTATTGGCTAACAAACGGGATAGAGCGCGGTTAATTAAATAAACCGCCCCAAAAAACACTCCCCAAAAAGCTATCGGCAAATTTCCTTGAAACATCAAAGCACGACTAACATTTAAAATATGTTGGTGTTTACGCTCGACCCTCCCATTTTGTTGTTGGTACCGACACAAGAAGTTTGAAAGAGAATGTCATGTTCATCAAAGTAAGGGAGCATGGGTTTAAATTCCGTTCCATTATCACTCCGCAAACATTTCACAGTGACATCAAATTGACATTTTATCATAGCAAAGAAAGAGCAAAAGGAAGAATAAAGTTCAGTTTTGTCATTCAATAAATAAATCCATACACCTCTCGAATAGTCATCAACAATAGTCAAAAAATAGTGAGCACCATAAGTAGAAGGCGTCTTATAAAACCCCCACAGGTCACAATGTATCATTTCAAAAATGCGACTAGCTCTATCACTAATAGGAAAACTATCCCGTGATTGTTTAGCTTGCGAGCAAACAATACAAGCTTTATTCAATGATTTACTACTAGAATTACCACTAATAGCAGGCACTAACTTGACAATGTTGTCCGACGGATGCCCCATACGACGATGCCACAACTCAAAGGTAGAGACTTCTGGATTGGTCACCGCACATGCTTTAGGAATTCGCCAGAAGTAGTATTGTCTATCTATTTGTTCACCGACTCCAATCAGGCTCCCCGAATGTTGGTCCAGTATAGCACAAAAAAAGAGTCAGTGAATTGGAAAAAACATTCAAAGTCATCAATCATTTTAGACACCGATATTAAATTTCAATATAATTTGGGAACAAATAAAATTAAACATTCTCAAGTATAATGCCATCTGCTAAACACACTCGACCCTCCTTAGTAGCCATAACGTGAGCACCATCTGGGAGGCTAACGGGACAAGGAGAAATGTATTGCACATTCATTAAACAAGAGTTATTCCCGGTAACATGATGAGAAGCGCCGGTATCGACTATCTAAGGCAAAGAAATAGGCTCACCAGTCATCTTATCTTGTTGGTGACTATTAACCATATTTAAAAGCGTACGAACATGTTAAAGTTGGAGGTCTGATAAAGCGGAAAGAGTATCTTAGGAGGGCCTAGAAGAAGCCCCAAGCAGACTACCAACATCATTTTCCCAAGCCCGTGGTTTGGTGGAGTCAGCAGCAACAGCAAGAGAAGCAGGGGCAGGGGCAGCAGCCGTAGCAGATGGCTTGTTGCCATGGCCCGTAGGCTGCTAACAGAGGTTGCGGTCCCCCTTTTTTCGTATTTTTCCAGCCACCAATCAGGGTATCGGTGGAGCATGAAGCAACCAGAATTATCATGTCCCAATCGCTTACAATGAGAGTAAAACAATTTTGATTTATCAACCCGAGGAGTGAATTGAAAAGAACGCCGATTAGAGGAGAGAGCAAAGACATCGGCCTTGACTTTCTCTGTATGCGACTTCCCTTGAGCAATGCTATGGGAATGTTCCTCCCGAAGGAAAGCTTGATAAGCACGATCAAGGGTCGACAGAGGTTGTTGAGACAGGAGGTTAGTGCGCACAACAGAATATTTATCATCATCAATTTCGATCAAAAATTGATGCAATTTCTCCTCGTCCCTGTCAAGTTCATACTTCTCAGCCACGTTACACGAACAATTTACACATTCACAACTGTGAGGGGGTTTGAGACGAAGAAGATCATCGAAATACCCCATCAAAGTAGTATAGTACTCCTCGACAGACATAGTTTTAGATTGCTTGCAATTAGTGATAGAGGTGCGTAATTGCTGTAGACGAGGTCCACTAGCCTCGCAAAACCTCTTCTCCAAATAATCCCAGAGTTTCTTTGCCTCCTCGAAATAGGGAATGGAAGATGCTAGCTTTGGATTAATAGAACGCAAAATCCATGAAACTAACATGGAGTTCACAGTATCCCAGTCACGTAACTTCTTTTTCTCTGGCGGCTTAGAGATAGTTCCATCGATAAATCCGTACTTCCTGCGAGATTTCAAAGAGAGGGTAATTTCTCGAGACCAAGCAAGGTAGTTGTCGGCCTTCAAAACCACATGTGTGATTAGGTTTCCCGGTTGGTCACCGACGTCAAGGTAAAAGGGGAAGATGAATCAAGTTTGCCTTCTTCACCCATTACGATCAAGCAAGTAATAAAGAGTTTAGAGAGAATAGAGTAGTGTAGTTTGTATTAGCATATGCACAAGTATATATACAACCTAGAGAGATTAGGGCTCGTAACATAACAATGGCCCAATAGCTATACATATGGCCTAACACTATGGCTCTATGCACACATGTTAAAATTAATTGTTTTGTGTTTCCTTCGGATTTTTCTATCTTTCTTTTTTATTATTCGGATTAAAGTCTGAAATTATTTCTCAGTGTTAGTTCAAATTAAAGAAAAAAGTATTGTATAACGAGTACAAACCTAAAATTCACCTCCGCCCATCATCCATGACAGGTATGGTTTTTATCCTCATCTCCATCCCACCATTGGATAAATTGAGACCGTGCTACTTGACCCGCCCCATTGACACACCTATTCATTATATGGTTTTCCTTTAATTTTGACTACGAACTAGAATACAAATTACTACTTGTTATACAACGCTTTTTGGTGTGGTCAGCCATATCGTGTGGCAAGATGACATACACTAAAACACTGATTGAGTAACCCGTGACCAATTGATTAATCCATGACTGACTAAGTTATCCCGGCCACATAAACCTTGATCGATCGATCGATCGAGTAACCCCAGCCACACAACATATGGAAATTTGTGATATTATGGGGATCCATAAATAATATGAAGGGGTAATTTATTGTTGTTAATTATCAATGCTAGATTAATTTCCTATTGATTGATTTAATGTTCTGTGACTAGATTTGCGCAGATCTTTTATGCATGAGTTTGACAATATTGATTCGAGATTCGAGAGATGAGAATTAATGTTTAGGTCTAGTTTTAATAGGCAGGTTAATTTATAAATGGTTAAGTCGAGATTCGATAGATGAGATTTAATACCGGTAAATTAATTGTGTGATTGTAATACTTAGCGAAAGTCCTTTATGATCTGATTAATTTATGCATTGATGATTGATTATTATATTTTACCCTGGAATATTATTTATTGTTGAACCTATGCCCTAGGCCTTTTATTCATTGTTTCTCCTCCTACTTTTATTTTTTCCCACTTTTACTTTTAGTAGTTTAGTTTCCTTCGATTATTATATTTTGATTACTTTATAATCTAGATTATATTAACTAATTAGGAATAGAAAGACTCGTTTCTCTGTGGATTCGATCCTACTTCCCTATCTACATTAGTTAGAGGATTTAGGAATTACTTTTGATTAGGTGATACGACTTTAGCCTGTCATTGGGAGTTTCCACTATTCCTATGTCATTACTGACATAATTTTTTTTACTAATATATAGTATATAAATATGATCATATAATACTACCTCCGTTTCATATTATTTGCAACAATTAGACATTTTTTTTCTCTACTTTATGTCAAATCGTTGCAAATAATATGAAACGGAGATAGTGTGTAATTTGATTTGTCATAAAGTCTAAATTTATAAATTAATTTTTTTTCATAATTTTTACTAATAACCTCTAATTATAGATATTGATGGTCAAAGTTGTATTTTGACAAATGTGCAAATCTAATTTATATTTGTAGTTTAGAATTAAGAATTATGGAATAATGATTAATGTTCTAACTAGGTTTTCTCCTTGGGAAGGTTTTTTTTCCCTCTAAGGTTTCTCCCTTAGGAGGTTTTTCTAACCTCCATTATTAGATTTTTTTTTTCTTCTTTTTTGAAGGTTTTCCTTCACTTTCTCCTTTTCTCTCTTTCTCTTTCATCTCTTTTCATTTGGTCTCAATTGTAAATTTTTGTGCGGGATTCCACTAGTGTTTCTATCGATGGTAAGCCCCAAAAAACTTTTTAATTGCTTTTGATAAATATGGATTTCATCTTTATGATGATGTTTATCCTATTAGGCTTAATTTCTTTGTTTATTTGTCTGTTAAAGATTGAAGATTTATGATTTCATAATATCCGGAAGTATCTATAAGGCCAAGTTTATCACCCAAACAACTATATATCCGTGGATCGCTAGCCGAATTCGTGCTAATTCACAGATTGTATTGCTTTCAAAGAATATTTTAATTAAGGCGATTGTTGATCGAATCTGCGATGTAACTAGTTTGAAAGTGATTTGCACCTGGGTTGGAGTTTTAGATTTTTCTAGAATTTGTTTATAACTAGTTCGAAGGTAATGTGTACTTATGTTGGAATTTTAGATTTTCTAGCATTTTTGTAAGTGTCGTTTAGCTATATTTTATTAATAAAATCCTTTCTCTAAAAAAAGAAAAGAAAATTATGAACATAAAAAAATTGTTCTTGTTGTAATACGCATCGTATTGCGTAATATGAACAGATTAAAAATACTTCCAAACATCACCGTTTAGCTTCCCATGCAAAAGTAAATATCGCCGCTCGGAACCTCATGCTCGATTAGACATTTCACTGTGTGTTTAACATATCGAGTAAACATTGTTCATGCAAGGGTACTATAAATCCCCGCATAATCTAAAGGAAATATACACAACAATTATCGGAGTATCTAAAAGCTTTCTTTTGATTTCTTTAAAATCCTTTGTTGTAAAATGCGTTATCAGCACCAATTTGCTTAAATTACTCAAAAAGGTAGTTTTGCTTTTTCAAATTTTGAATTTAACTACCAAAATTATTCATTACTCAAAAATGGAACACCAAAATAATGGCGTTAATACATTTTTGAATAATATATCACTTTCACATATATATTTCGTAGTAGAGCGTAATGTCATACCTTGCGGTACAATACAATACAACCAGACCGAGAAAGTACAAATCAAGCCCGAAACAATAACGCCGCCGAAGCCGTCGAAATTCCACAAGTTGTCCCTAACCTCAATGAAAATCCCCCAGTACCACCAACCGAAATCGATCCCCCTCCTCTAAATACTAATAAAAGAGGAAGAGATGAAACAGATACCGCCACCACCGCTACTACTCGTAGTAAACGTCGCCAAGGCGACTAATAGGACACTTTAAGCAAATTACCCACCTTTATGGAGGGAAATATTTGCATTTAAAAGCCGCCTATATGGACGGGCCAAACTCTCAAACTGTCGCCTTGATGGTCGGCTTACGTTTTATTTTGAGAACAAGGCCACCTAAAATGGTAGGCAATTTATGGCCGGAAGTACGAAGATAAATTTCCGTTTATTACATGAATTTAATTTTGCCTATTATTTCATGAAGAAAATTTATTTTTGACTATAAGAAATTTTCTTCTCCTAATTATTTTGTATGAATATTTCTTTAAGAAAGAGGAAGAAAGAGAATTAGGATATTAGTAAGAAAGAAGAAAAAGAATAGGATGACTATAGACGCATGAATGAATGATACTTACCTTTTAGACTTCACAGTTAAGAGATAAAGGTGATATTACATGCATACGTACTCATCTACATGTGGCAAATATATTATAAGACAAGATATAAATAGTTGATACTTGTTACAAGCCCCGGATGTACATGCAAATCTGACAAAACAAAACACTAAAACCAATAAAGACTTTTTGAAATGCATTATAAAGTTTTTTTTATGTTGGAGGTTGGCTGCATGCCAACGGTCATCCTTAATATTGGGTTTTTCTTTTGTTTTAACAAAAGTAGTAATCAGGTTTATGGGGAATGTTTTGGTAAGTATAATATTAATTAAACTTTAGTTATTTGGGTTTTTGAAATTTATTTTAGTCATTTTATTCAAGTATTATTCTTGTTTATTGTTCGGATATAATAAGTACCAGATTAATTAAAGTTAATAAAAAAAATGTGCAACCTTTATTAATTTTGCGGGGTTTATGCTTTTACCAGGTTTCGAACCCTCAACCTCTTATTTGTAAGTTGGGTACTCGGACCACTACGTCTTGCATTCCATAGTGATGTTTTCTAATCTTTAAAACCTTATATATGAAATACAAAAATATTTGACTTCCCTTTTACTAATCTCTTAAAAAATTTCGTGTAATAAAAAATGGCTCGAATTGCAAACCGGGACTTTGAAATTTTAGACATTTTCGGAGGAAGATACCTGGAATGGCGGGTGGACGCAAAAGCCTACCTAAGGGCACAAATCCTAGAACACGCTATCGCCGAAGAAGGAAACCCTAATCCTCTAGAACAAGATAAAGCTTTGGTGTATATCAAACACCACATTCATGACGAATTAAAAACTGAGCATATTCTCATTGAGGATCCCAGAGAACTTTGGGTTTGCCTCCAAGACAGATTCGAACACTTACAGAGAATAATTGGGCCAAGGGCCCAGCATGAATGATCTACCTTGAGACTTCAAGATTTCAGCTCAGTACGTGAATATAACTCTGTTGTACTTCGCATAACTTCACAATTGAGATTATGTGGAGAACCAATCTCTAAAAGAGCCATGATTGAGAAAACTCTCACTACAATGCACGCAAATAATATGGTACAACAAGAACAGTACCGAGAAAGGCGTTGTGAAAGGTTTTGTGACTTAATTTCCATACTCATAGTCGCAGAACAAAACAATCAAATCCTGCTGTCTAATCATAATCAGAGACCAGCAAGTACCAGTGCAATACTAGAAACAAATGCCACAAAAACAGGCAGGCACTGGAACAACAATATTGTATGAGGAGTTTTTTAGGGCAGAGGTCAGTACCACAATAGGGGTAGAGGACATCAAAACTGGCGTCAAAATACTTCCAATACTCCCATCCTGAGAGGTAGAGGTAGAGGAAGAGGCGGTAGAGGAAGGGGAAATTTTCAAATTAAAACCAAGTAAGGCCACAAGAAAAGTGTTTTAAATGCGGAATACAAGGCCATTGGGCTAAGGATTTCCGTACGGAAAAACACCTTGTGGACCTATATGTTGCCTCAAGAGGAGGCCAAGGGAAACAAGCATAAACTAATTTTGTCACACAAAGTTCCCCTAACCCAGAACTCGATGTAGCCGATTATCTTGTTGACGACATAGAAAATGCCTAAACTACATCGATCATGTGCTTGTCCTGTGGTGTTTGCTTCATCTACATTGTCATATATTTTTCGAGTTGGTTGTCCGTTGTATTGTTTTTCCTTTTTATCCAAAATCCTAAGTTTTCTTTAAGCATATTCTTTTCCTAGTATCAATTTTGTTTTAATATTGTAATATATTCTATAATAAAAATGTGTTTTTCTCATACGTGTTTTTATAGATGATAGTTTTACTAATCCTTTCTCTATTCATGTGAAGACAATGGAAAATAACAACACAAATGCTGAAAAAATGCCTGATTAATAGCGCAACCACACACAACATTTTGAGCAACAAGTCATAATTTACTCATATCAAGCCAATAAATACCAATCTCAACACAATTGCCAGCACCGTCAATATGGTTAAGGGCTCAGGAAAAGCTTGCGTAATATTACCAAAAGGTACAAAAGTAACAATAAAAAACACATTATATTCTAGCAAAACACGACGTAATCTATTGAGTTTCAAAGATTTACGTCTGAATGGTTATCACATGGAAACCGTTAATGAAAAAAAAGGAGTATATGTACCTCGTCAAAAGAAAATCTGGCAATAATGAGACTCTTGAAAAATTAGAAGCATACTCCTCAGGATTGTACTTACTTATATCAGCCTAATTGAAACATATTTGGTACGGTGTCTAACCACAAGGTAGACAACTAGGAAATGTTTAATACATGGCATGACCGCTTAGGTCATCCTAGAACAAGCATGATGATAAAAATCATTAAAAGTTCAAAATGGACATCCGTTAAATAATATACGGATCCCACAATCAAATGAACTTCATTGTAAAGCTTGTTCACTTGGCAAACTGATCATAAGACCTTCAAAAGGTAAACTTGAAGGTGAAAATCTTGCATTCCTAGAAAGAATACAAGGAGACATTTGCGGGCCGATACACTCGACATGTGGACCGTTAAGATATTTCCTCGTGTTAATTGATGCCTCAACACGTTGGTCACATGTTAGTCTTCTCTACCAGGAATTTTGCATTTGCAAAACTTCTTGCGCAAATCACACGTCTAAGGGATCAATTCCCGGATTATCGGATAAAAAGGATTAGACTAGATAGTGCCGGATAATTTACATCCCGAACATTTAATGACTATTGTATGTCAATTAGGATAGACGTGGAACACCCAGTAGCCCATGTTCATACACAAAATGGCCTTGCAGAATCATTAATAAAGCGATTACAATTAGTCGCTAGGCCATTACTCATGAAATCAAGACTCCCATCTTCTGCATGGGGACATGCAATAATACATGCCGCTGCTCTGCTACGACTAAGACCGAGCGCGACACATAAGTTATCTCCAATGCAACTAGTAGTTAGAAAGGAACCTAGCTTGGCACATCTAAAAACATTCAGATGTGCAGTCTATGTTCCCATAGCACCGCCCCGACGTACTAAAATGGGCCCACAGAGAAGGTTGGGAATCTATGTTGGCTATGAATCACCTTCCATCACATGATATCTCGAACCATTGACTAGTGATCTTTTCACAGCTCGGTTCGCAGATTGTCACTTTAATGAGACATTCTTCCCAACCTTAGGGGGAGATAAAGAGGGCCCATGCTGGAAAGAAATATCATGGAATGCCTAAAATCTATAATACCTTTATCCAAGGACAAATACGTGCGAACAAGAAGTGCAAAAAATAATACATTTGCAAAACATCGCAAATCAATTGCCAAACGCATTCACTAATTCAAAAGGAGTGACAAAGTCACATATACCTTCAGTGAATGCCCCTACTAGGGTTGAAATCCAAGCAAAGAAAATGGATAATCCACTTTCAGATAAAATTGCAGCACGCAAAAGACGTGGCAGACCCCTCGGAGCTAAAGATCTAAAGCCGAGAAAATCCAAAAGAGTGGAAATGAGGAATAAAAAGAGTGAAAAATCCTCAAATAAAGTGGATCAAATCCAAAATGATGAAAATATAATCAGCCCCCAAGATGAATCTAAAGAGTCAGATGGTACATCTGAGGGGGAGCGCGAAAACGAAATCGTCGATAATCATGAAATTTCAATAAATTACGTCCACACTAGAAAACACTGGGATAGAGTAAAAATCTATGTCAATGATGTGTTCGCATACTCAATTGCCACAGAAATCACCACTGATGTTGAGGACACGGAGCCATCATTTGTAGATGAATGTCGACGAAGAAGTGATTGGCCAAAACGTGAAGTTTTCAGTCCTGCAGTCCAGACTCCAAAAGGAGTGAAACTCGTCGGGTATAGATGGGTGTTCATACGAAAAAGAAATGAAAAGGAAGAAATTGTAAGATACAAGGCTAGACTTGTAGCCCAAGGTTTCTCTCAAAGATCGGGAATCGACTATGAGGAAATATATTCACCTGTGGTAGATGCCACGACACTAAGGTTCCTCATAAGTGTATCAGCATGCAAAGGACTACAAATGTGCTTGATGGATGTTGTGACTGCATACCTTTATGGGTCATTTGATACCGACATCTATATGAGAGTCCTTGAAGGACTTGAACTACCTCAACATTGAGGTCAAAACCTCAACCTTGAGGTCAAAACCTCAAAAGCTAAATTCCATAAAATTGAAAAAACCACTCTACGGTTTAAAGCAATCTGGGAGCTGAGGATGTGGTTTAACCATTTAAGTGAATACCTACTCAAAGGAGAGTATAAGAATGATCAAATTTGTCCATGCGTATTCATCAAAGGTCCAAAAATGGTTTTGTCATAATAGCGGTGTATGTTGATGATTTAAACATCATCGGAACACATAGCGAAATCGAAGAAACCGCTAAATGTATGATGAAAGAATTTGAAATGAAAGACCTTGGAGGAACAAAATTTTATCTCGGATTACAAATTGAACATCTAAGAGATGGTATCTTAATTCATCAATCCAATTATGCCAAGAAAGTATTAAAAAGGTTCTATATGGACAAAGCACACCCATTGAATTCACCAATGATTGTTCGTGCTCTAAACATCAAAGATGGTCCTTTTCGACCCTGAGAATAAGGTGAAGTTGTACTTGGTCCAGAGGTGCCATAGCTAAGTGCAATAGGAGCTTTGATGTACCTGGCCATCAACACTAGGCCAGACATTGCATTTTCAGTGAACTTATTAGCAAGGTATAGCTCTGAACCTACAAGCAGACACTCGAATGGAGTGAAGCACCTACTTCGCTATATACGTCAAACAATTGATTTATGGATCTTCTATCCAAGAAATGGAAATCCTGCTCTCGTGGGATATACTGATGCAGGTTACCTATAAGATCCAGTAAAATCAAAATCACAAACTGGTTATCTTCTCAGCTATGGCAATACAACAATCTCTTGGAAGTCAACCAAGAAGACACTAACAACAACTTCATAAAACCAAGATGAATTGATTGCCCTTTATGAAGCTGGTAGGGAATGTATATGGTTGCGATCTGTGACCCAACATATACTAAAAGAAAGCGGCATCAAAATATTCGAAGAAGACCCAACTACAATTTTTGAAGACAACACTGCTTGCATCTCACAAATTAAAGGAGGCTACATCAAAGGTGATAGAACAAAACACATCGACCCCAATTTCTTTTCTACTCATGACTTGGAAAAGGAAGGCAAGATCGATGTCAAGCAGATCCAGTCATGCAACAACTTAGTCGATCTATTCACGAAGGCATTACCACCTAGAAAATTTCAAGAACTCGTGCAAATGACCGACATGCGTCATCTTTGTGATCTGTAATAACTTAGGGGGAGCCCTATTGTCCAAGTTTTTATCCCACAGGGTTTTTCTTGGCAAGGTTTTAATGAGGTAGATAAACATATAGGTACAATAGCAGTAATATTTATTTTTACATACATGTAAATTTTAGATAGGAGTCATCCTATAGAAATCCGTTCAAGGGGGGGTGTTATAATACGCATCGTATTGCGTAATATGAACGGATTAAGAATACTGCCAAACATCATCATTTAGCTTCCCATGAAAAAGTAAATATTGCCGCTCAGAACCTCATGCTCGATTAGACATTTCACTGCGTGTTTAACATATCGAGTAAACACTGTTCATGCAAGGGTATTATATGTTGGAAATAAAGAAAGGAAATTCAAAGGGTCAGATATGGGCGCCCGACCGAGCGAGACCCACCCGATCAGGCGCGAGAAGAGTCGTAAAATTCTGGAGTTCTGCCGCCTGATCGGGCAAGCTCCGTCGGATTGAGCACCCGATCGGGCGAGCCCCGCCCAACCGGGCGCGAGAAGACGTATGGAAAAAGGGAGTGTCCGCCCAATCGGGCGCGTGTTTATCCGTTGGACTCCAACGGTTCCCTTGGATTCCTCTTCTTGTTTGATTTCTTGTAACCCCCCATTTAAGAGGTTGATTATGGTGTTTTTAATGACCATAATATTTATGATTTCTCTTTTTGGTTCATAGAAGATTCCTCCATGATCTTTCATCTTCTTTATTCATCTCTATAAATTGGAGGATGTTTTCTGATTTATATACACAAGAAATACATATCAAACACAAGCTTGCTTAATTAAACACATACTCTATATTGGGCATAAGTTACTTGGCTCCAACCTTCCACCCAAAAGTGCCTTTGTGTGGAAGTGGTGTGTTAACCTTAGGGAACGTGCCGACAAATACAATAGTGCACCCCGGTTGTGCCGGAATTTCGTTTTCAAGTCAGTGATTTGCATCACGACACACCGTACTCTTTCATTGTCACGAGATCATTTTTTCGATCTTCTTATTTTAGAATATAGCCTTGAAAATACTTCTTGTATTACAACAATTTGAAAACGAAATTATATATTTTCATTGGCTACTAATTGGGTATTGGTCGAAAGATTGGATGATGTCAAGAAAAAACAATTTTTTGGGAAAAAATGTTGCTCACGTTTTTCTGGGAGCAGTCCCGGAAATGGACCCCAATCAAAGGTCAATCGTTGTCGGTTTGGGCTGAAATTTTGGGAGCTTGTTTGGGACATATGAAGCTTCATTTTCAATGGTTGGATTGTTAATAGCTGCTCACGTTTGGGAGTTATCGCTTCAATGTTAAGCTGCATTTTTGGAGAGGAAATTTGAGCGTACTACGGAGAATGCTCATCTTTGACAATTGAATTAATTCAAGGGAGGTCCTCTCTAAACTAATTTTATTTTGATTATGCTTAGCACGTGATTTTAATTCTAATAATCTTCTTGGAAAATATATGAGTTGTGATTTTTGGCATTATAATATTAGATGATTATTTTGTCCATAATGTAGTATTTGTTACATGATTATTAGTTTATAGGCTAAAGTATAATCCATGTTATATATGTGTGATGTTACATGACATGATTATTTCTATGTCTTTGTTCTATGCTTGTGGTTTGAACTTAGCACTTAGAAATACGTTAGTTGGTTTTATTTACATATGTGTTGTTTTGAACATATGTGTTAATTTTTGAACATATGTGTTGTTTTGTTCATTGAGAAAGTAAATATTAGGTTATTGCTTTAGATTAATTTTCTTTTAGCAATATGTTGTGTTCCTAATATTTACATGCCTATTTTAATAAATAGTTCATGGTTGTTTAAGACTTGTTAAATTGTTAGTTTTACCATGAATTTTGTGATTATGTGGAGTGTGATGCAATATCAAAGTCTATTACTTTTGGTACATATGTGTTGATATACATATATATATTCATGTTGCTTTTGGAGACTTTGTTCATGCTCATGATAACACTCTTTTTGCATATTTCTTCTCAAAAACTTGTGTTAATTCTTTCAATTTATTAAGTATGAGAAGTTTTTGAATAAGAATTATGTGAAGCTAAGAGCCATATGTGTATCATTTTCATGGAGAACATGCTTAGTGGTTGTTGTATTTGTGAATCTTAGTGGTGTCATAGTTCTTGTTGAGAATGGATGACTACTTTAATTAATTTTTAATACTCTTGAAATACTTTTGGTGACTATTTTTGATATGTAGTGTGTCAACCTTATGATGAATTTTTGGAAGTATGATAATGTTTGAATTATTATTTAATTCAATGGTTAGGTTATTTTACTTCTTTGTTTATCCACCTTAAGAGAGAGTTTTCAAGAGTTATTAATTCTTATTACGTGTTTTGTTCATATTTGTTCTTATTTGGTTCAATTTGGTTTGGTATTGACATTTCTTTAAGGAATATTTATCGATTTCTTATGTGTGGGAAGTGATTCTTAATAATTGTATTTCTTTTGGTGCTATGTCTAGTAAATCTCCACATAATGTCAATATTTTTCAAGCAAAGAACGTGAATTCAAATGTGCTCCAAGAAGCTCAAAATACTTAGTGGATGCACAATCACTACAAGTGGTGGTCATTGGGTTGTTCGTCATTGATCGCTAAGGTAAATTATTAAAAGGCACTATGGAGGTATGTTCACATGTTCCTTTTCTCCTTATCAACTATGTTTTGATTTTAGACTTAACTTTGGCATGTGGGGGTTATGATTCTATGAGTGTAGAATTTTGTAGTAGGAATTTAGTCCTTATATACCCCATGTGAAAGGAATAGAGTTTACCATGTCTAATTTCAATACTTAAGTTGAAGACTTATATCGTCCAATGTGGGGGAAAAGTATATAAGAATAAATGTTGGACTCAAAGTCTTGGTTTATTTGATATTTTGGATTTGCTTTTTAAGCAAATGATACTATGCTCCATGACTTTGTTTGTGAATGTTGGATTGTCTCCATATACCACAATGTTGGATTATTGTATGTCATTGTTGGATTGGTATGTCATTGTTGGATTATCTCCATGTACTATAATATTTGGCAATCTCCATTCATCACAATTAAATTATCTCCTTTACTTTAATAATATGTTTTTAGTAATTCTATGCATTATGTCATGTTTGAGTGATTGGCTATGCATATGAAATTCTCATGTCTCTTGATTGCTATATTCCCATATATGCATTTATTTTGTTTATTGAGTAAACAAGTTATCTATAAGAGGAATAAGAGGCATCATTTTTAGTTTCTCTTCTATTTGATGCAAAGCATGAAAGTGACTAGTTATGCTAAAGACTATTATTTATTTGTCTTGATTTGGTTTCTCTATGCAATGTGTGAAGAGTGTTTCCTTAACTTAATGAATTGATGACGTGAGTGATTGGTTATTTTAGAAGAAGTTATTGAGGATGAGTTAGATAATTTTAACTTGCCTAGAGTTCTCCTATCTTTTTATGGAGTGTGTTTCCTATTATTTCTTCTATAGTCTTTTCAATGTCAATTTACTAAGTGTTGTTGGGAATGATCAAGGCTATTTTTGTGAGTAAAGGTGACTTTGTCTTTCTTGCCTTAATGGAACGATGTAGGTCTTACTTGGATGACTTAATTATTTCGGATCTTTAGTATTTGATGATAATAAGTTCCCCTCTAGTGGTTTGTTAAGCCTTCTAAGTGATGACTTAAGTGGGTTGGTTGGTGAGTTCCATGTTGAAGATAAGAAATGTGAACTGAAGTTCAAGTGTGAGCTATAAGTTCAAGTATGAGCTAACTTGATATTATTACCTTGGGAGTGGTACAAGAGTGTGGTTAGTACCTTGTGAGAATTTAATACTTGTGATTAAGTTTGTCTCTCACTACTTGCTTCAAGGTAATATATATTTTTGTACTATTTCTACAATGTGAGAAATGTGGTGGTGTCGAGAATCACATGTAATTTGTAGTTAACAACTTTCTTGAACTTCTTATCTTTCCAATTTTGTTGAGAAATTTTCACGATTTGGATTATGACAATATGTTTTATTATTTTCAGAATAATAATGATCATTATGAGTTTTGGTTTTTTCCAAAGTATCATACATGTTTCGTGATTGGAAAGATTTATGCGATGATATGATATTTGTTGTTCATGTTATCATTTGAGTGGAGTATGTTTTAGCATGAATTATGTGTATGTATTTTAAAGAGGTCTTAAAGTATGTCTTGAGTGGAGTATGATAATACATTTAGCAATGTGATAGTGACATGCATTGCATTTTATTTTAACATAGCATATATTTGTGAAATAGTTGAAGTGCAATATTTTACAAATCTAATAGTGAATGACTAACATTGTTTAAATTTACTTCATCTTTTACTAGATATCTTTTTAGGTACGAAGGGTGTGAAATACACTAGCTTTTGGGGAAAGTTGTTCAAACTTTTCGGAAGGCAAGTATTGGTGATTGATGGTTGATGAAGAAAGTTCACTAATGCGGCTATGTTATTTTCAAGGATTGGACTTGATTAAGGTTTTGAAATTTCAAGTCTTGGGTTCGTTGTCTTATTACTTATACATCTAATGGTGAAAACTAAGTGATATATATTTTTCTAACCATCTGTGCAAATTAAGTTGATGTTGAAAACATGCTAGTTTTTCTTATTGGAAAAAATATTCTAGCAAAATAATTTTGCACTATGGTAAGGAAATTTGGGACATGTAACACAATCCTTGGTAATTTGTGAAAATGTCGAGGGGGATAGGCCTTAAGCCCATGTAGAAAAGCATTACTTTCCTATCCCTATGGCATGTGTTGTAATGCTTGGTTAAGGCTGAACTCTTTTGAGTTCTTAATGGATCAATAAACCATTTTTGGATTGGTGTTATTTGAGACGCACTTGATTGATCCACCGTTTGAGGTTGAGTCCTTTGACTCTTAATGAATCCAATTGTTTGGGTGGACGCACTATAACTTTGGATCACCGTTGTTTATGATTATTGTGAGGTTGAGCGTTAAGCTCTTAATGAATCCATGGTCATGTGGGGGTAAATGACTACAATGCAGCATTTGTTGAGTTCTTATGAACATGTTTTAACCCCGTTGAGTACTTTTGAGAAGTGCTTGTGATTCACCTGTATGGTTGTGAAGACTAGCCATCTTCTATGAAAAATTTGGGCGGATTTCCTAGAGCTTCCACTAGACCTAAGGTGAATATGCTTGGCTATAAAAGAGCATATCTCTTCGCGGAGTTCAAGTAAATTTTTGGAGAAAGGTATGTGATGTGGGGGTCTTGAATTAAATCTTGGAGTTTCAAGGCTAGTCCACTCCTTGATCAAGAGTCTAAGGGTTTCAAGATTTGTCCACCCTTATACTTGTAATTCATTGTCTCATTTCACTAAGCACTAGATTTCAAATTACTTATGTAATATCTAAGTGTTATGTATTGATCTCCTCTTATGCCCAATATGTTGCTTATCCTCATCTTTTGTTGGCTTTTCTTCTCTTTAGTGGGGGATTGTTGGAAATAAAGAAAGAAAATTCAAAGGGTCAGATATGAGCGCTCGATCAGGCGCCCGATTGGGCGCCCGACCGAGCGAGACCCGCCCGATCGAGCGCGAGAAGAGTCGTAAAATTCTGGAGTTCCGCCGCCTGATCGGGCAAGCTCCGCCCGACTGAGCGCCAGACCTGGCGCCCAATCGAGCGAGCCCCGCCCGACCGAGCGCGAGAAGACTTCTGGAAAAAGGGAGTGTCCGCCCGATCGGGCGAGCTCCGCCTGATCGGGCGCGTGTTTGTCTGTTGGACTCCAACGGTTCCCTTGGATTCCTCTTCTTGTTTGATTTCTTGTAACCCCCCATTTAAGAGGTTGATTATGGTGTTTTTAATCACCATAATATTTCTGATTTCTCTTTTTGGTTCATAGAAGATTCCTCCATGATCTTTCATCTTCTTTATTTATCTCTATAAATTGGAGGATGTTTTCTGATTTATATACACAAGAAATACATATCAAACACAAGCTTGCTTAACACATACTCTATATTGGGCATAAGTTACTTGGCTCCAACCTTCCACCCAAAAGTGCCTTTGTGTGGAAGTGGTGTGTTAACCTTAGGGAACGTGCCGGCGAATACAATAGTGCATCTAAACATGGGCAACGGGTCGTGCCGTGTCGCCGCGGGCCGTGCCGTGGTGGGGGTCGTGCCGTGCCGGCTCCGCGGCGGGCCGTGCCGTGCCTGAAATTGGCACACCCCAGCCCACGGCACGGCACGGCCCACGTGCCTTGCGGGCCATGTCGTGCCGGGCCGCGGGCCAAATCGTGCCACCCTTTTTATTTTTATTTATTTATTTTTTTTTAATAAATGAAAAAAAAAAGAATTAAACGATATATATATATTTTTTAGTACAACTTAATATATGTGATTAATTTATGTTAATGTTAATATAATTTGTTTACATTTTTTGAACAACTTTATTTTAATTTAGGTTATATAAATTATTTATCTAATTAATAATTATGTTTAAGTTTATATAAACAAATAAAAACAATTTTATTAATTTAGCAAAAAACAACAATGCATATAATAAAAAAAATACGAGTGCGATAATCCGAAAACACAAAAAATTGAAGAATAACTTATTTTATTATATGACGGTAGCCGGTGCAATAATTTAATAATACAAAATAATTAAATTATTTTATTATATGGCGGGCTCGTGTCGTGCCACGTGCCGTGCCGGCGTGCCGGCCCACGTGCCGGCCACCGTGCCGCCCATCGTGCCGCGTGCCGTGCCCGTGCCCGTGCCAAAACTATTTTTTTTGTTCACGGCACGGCCCACGGCCCACAGGTGGGCCGCCGTGTCGTGTCGTGCCGTGCCGGGCCGTGCTGGCGTCGTGCCGGGCCCGTGACGCCCGCGTGCCGGCACGGCCCGTGCCCACCTTTAAGTGTACCTCGGTTGCGCCGGAATTTCGTTTTCAAGTCAGTGATTTGCATTACGACACACCGTACTCTTTCATTGTCACAATATCATTTTTTCGATTTTCTTATTTTAGAATATAGCCTTGAAAATACTTCTTATATTACAACACTATAAATCCCCGCATAATCTGAAGGAAATATACACAACAATTATCGGAGTATTTAAAATCTTTTTTTTTATCTCTTTAAAATCATTTGTTGTAAAACACTTATAACCCATTTTAGAAAAATATAAATCCGTCAAATACGAAAATATAAAAAAACGAGGTCATCATGTAGAATTTTTTTTACGACAAATGGTCAACATTGTTATGAAGTTGATGGACTTTGGCCAACTTCTTGAGCAACAAAGTTCCGCAATGAAGAAGTGATTCAAACTCTTTCTCCGCTCACATGGAATTTTGCTTCCCATTTTTCAATGTCGCCGTTGTTGGTGGTGGGGTGTTTCTCATGTCCACCATTTACGTGTTTGTTTCTTCTCCACTTCCCTTCTTTTCCGTTAATTATTCTCTTACTATTAATCAAAACTTCCCCTTTTCAAATCATCAATGCTTTCTTCAATCATCTCCACTATGAATTTCTCGCTCTTCTTCCCATCTTTAAGCTTCAACAAGGTAAAAAATTAAGCTTTTTTAGCATAAAAAGTACCTAGGAATGATAATGAATTTACATATTCTGTATTTTAAAATATAATTTCTGCAGTTATATATTATTTTGATTTTGGGTATTTGGTTGCATTTGTAGGCACTGAAATTGGGGGTATGGTCAATTTGGTTATCTGGGTTTACATTAATTTGCTGCTCATTTTATGCAACTCAGTTCTTACCTACTGTCAAAGTTGAATTCAGAAAATCCAGTTTTTTGTACCCAAGAAATTCAGCTGATAAGAATGATCCCAGTATAACCCTTTTTAGTGCTCCAAGCCCTTTTAATGGCTCTGTTGGAAAAAGACAGGGTCTTGCTGTTCGATCATGGCTAGGATTATCTCCTAACATCAATGTTGTTTTATTTGGCAATGACCCATCTATTCAATCCTTTGCTTCTGCCTTTGGCTCTCGGGTTTATGTCGAATCCGACATCGATTTTTCGTAAGTGCCCATGATTCTTGTTTTTTTACTTTGTCAAACCTTATAATTTGTGATTGAATTCTTTGAAGCATGAGATATTTATGTGATCATGTCACAATTTTTTTCATACTTGGTCTTGTAAATTGTAATGGGTTGAATTGCTGTACTCAGGAGTTACAATGTTACATAGCTAGAATCCTTCTCATAATTTGTAACTTTTCCCTAGGCTTAGTTGTTTTGGCCTTTTGGGATGTGTGTAGAATGGCTTAGATGACACTATTGTGTGAACAAATCATAAATGTTGGTACTTCATGCTGCTACTTGATGCCCTTTTCTTTTTCATGATTTCCTATTGATCTTTCTTGTTTTGATTGTTTTGAGAATCAAAATCTTAGGCCGTTTTTCAGACGGTGATGCTTTGTTTTATAAGCAGTATTCTTGTAGGTTTCTATTTTCTATTATTCTTTATTTTATAGGCTGTGTGAATGTAGTTGTTCTTGTTTCCTGCTAGAGTTCAAAATGATATTTTGATGGTTTAATATTAATCTCCAGTGAGACTTGTATAATTTGAGAAACAACTTTGGCCATGCTAATGCAGCTTAAACATAAACAAGCTCAAAAAAGTTGCAAGAATCTGTGAGGCTGAAAAGTTTTTGTTGTGTGTTCTCTTGTGTAGATTCCTAAATGTTCCATTCTTCCACTCCATGGTTGCTAGAGCTGAGGCATCCTCTTCAGATATTTCTGTTCTTATTCATCCTGAAACCATTCTCCTTCAAGACTTCCTTTCCACAGTAAATCATGTTTATGAGCTTGATCATGATTGGTTCCTTATCGCCTCTTCAAAAAGAAGTTATTTCTTCCCGTTCTCTTTGGATAATGTTGGAAGGCAATGGCTAAGAGAGGATGGTATACCCATTTCATTGCAGAAGGTATCAAAGAACCTTGTACAAATTCAATGTGGATGAGCCAATTAGATAACTTGATTGAAATTTTGCTCTATTCCATCAGTTGCAGGAGGTTCTTGCTCAGACATGGCAATGGGATTATTGCGGAGGGAGGATGCTTATGGCTTGGAATAACAAGGATCTGCCTTTACATATGGGTGTTCTCCCTCCCTTCTTATATGGGAAAGGAGTAGATAATCGTTGGTTCGTCAATGAAATATATCATTCCAACTATAGGTTTGTGTTTGATGCAAGTTGGACTATCTCGAATTTTCATGTGCAGAATTCAGATGATGATCATGAACCTATTCAATCTAATAGAGCGTCCACTTTTGCTGATCATACAAAGACAAACTGGGAGTACAATGGTAATCTTCAACTAGCGGAACTGTATGGCCTGTTATCTTCTAATCAAACTAATTTCTCTGATTTTGCAAAGCTTGTAAAGTGTGATGGAAAATTTATGTTTACCAACAAAGACCAGAATATTGTTTATTCACCTAAACATCAGGGCTCAAATAGCTTGTGGAAGGGGCAAGTCGAGCAGTCTAGGATGCAAAAGAAACTAATTGCTTGTCTTACTGGATTTAGCATCTTTGCTAGGATTATGAATTGCTCTGTTGAGAGCAAGATGAGTGATCCTGTACCTCTACATCTTCCATATGGCTTAGAAATGCTCCTGCCTAATTTAGCTGATGAAAACAAGAGTGTGGTGCTTGCTGTTGCTGGATACAGCTACAAGGACATGTTAATGAATTGGGTTTGCAGATTAAGGCATCTAATGATTAATAATCTTCTTGTCTGCGCTCTTGATGATGAAACATACGAGTTCTCTATCCAACAGGTAACAGATATTCCCCTTTTGACACTCAGCTTTAGTGTTTGTGTTCCTTAGTTCTACATTAAAAACCTAAGAGTCCCATATTATGGTGCTTTCCTATTGTCTTAAAATGATTTTGTCATTTCCTTTTGACAGGGCATCCCTGTTTTCAGGGACTCATTAGCACCAAGAAATATCAGTTTCAATGACTGTCACTTTGGGACTAAGTGCTTCCAGAAGGTCACCAAGACGAAATCCAGATTAGTTTTGCAGATTTTGAAGCTGGGATACAATGTAATTTTAAGTGATGTTGATGTTTACTGGTTCAAAAATCCAATTCCATTGCTACAGACTTTTGGTCCTGCTGTATTTGTTGCACAATCTGATGAATACAATGTATCAGGTAATCTTTTAGTCCCAATGCATAATAAATTTTTTTGTATATCTAACTTTTGGTGTACACAGCTGTATACAAGTGCTGAAAAAGCTCTCTTCAAAAAAGCAAGAACCATTTACATTAGCAGATAGCGGATTAGATTTAATAATAGATACCAAATATTACTAGTAGACTGTAGATCGTATATTCTGTAGTATTTGCCTTTTGGATATATACTTGTGTAGTATGACACATAATGATATGGTTACAATTTGCTTAACATTGTAGCATAAGGTAAATATATAATATTCTAAGGGGTGCCAAAAAATACTTATGGGTATTTAAAATTTTAAATCAGATACCCTCTTCAATATGCTCCTGTTATTCGCTTATTGGGAAAGTGTAGATTCACTTGAATCTACTTACTGAACACCACCTTATAGTTAAGTGACTAATCAGGATTGAATTTGGCCCAATATACTTTTTATCAAATACCCCCATTATCTGTGTCGAACAAATAATACTTGTAGAAAATAAGACTTAACAAATTCTTGCAAAATGCATGTCTGACATGATATATGTCAACAACTCAATCTTATTCTGATCTCAATTTCATCTTCTAGTGCCTATTAACTTACCAAGACGCCTGAACTCTGGATTCTATTTTGTTCGGTCTGATGATCCTACCATTGCTGCCATGGAGAAAGTGGTGATGCACGCTATGACTTCAGACCTATCCGAGCAGCCAAGTTTTTATGACACTCTATGTGGTCTAGATGGCGTAAATCGTGTTGGAGATGATAGATGCTGGGAACCCACAACAAATCTTACTGTTCAATTTCTGGACAGGAATCTCTTCCCTAATGGTGCTTACCAGGGCTTGTGGGAGGAAAGAAATGTTCGAGCAGCTTGTGTAGAAAAGGGATGCTACGTTCTCCATAATAATTGGATTAGTGGTAGGACAAAGAAGCTAGAACGTCAGGTACATTCAGGTCTATGGGACTATGACATTAGCTCAAGGATGTGTTTGCATAGCTGGCAAAGAAGGAAGGTGCTAAAATAGCTGTAGGAATTCAAACCTCTTTACCTTTGATATCAAATAAGCTGAACAGCTAATAAACAGTATACAGTTCTGTTTGTTCCCAAACTGGATCTTGGTGTGGCCTTGCTTTAGCAGAAAGAACACAAGGTCAGTAGAATCTCACTCCAAAAACAAATATAAAAGAGATACGTCAGTGCAGTTGCTTGATTCCATGCATGCTGACCATATTTACTAAAAGATGCTTTGCTCTTTTTTGCAGACATGCTGAAGAGCTGCTTTAGTTTCTGGAACTAGTATAATACATCTCTGGAAATGAAAAAAAAAAAAGAAAAAAAAAAAGAAGTAAGATGTTGGATGTCTCAATCAATCAATCAAAGCCTTAATCCCATTAGTGGGGTCTGCTACAATGTCATGGGACGTGACTAAGTTTTACACTGGCTGTCACTGGCCTACCGAAACCCTCCTCCTTTATCCAGGCTTGGGACTGACAGCGGGAAAACCCACTGGCGGAGTTAAGATGTTGGATGTCTGCATGATCTAAAACCTATCAGGAGCTTCTTCCAGGAAAATACTATCAAAAGGGGTTCTTTCCGAGACAATTTTTGTTTCTGATTAAGAATCTTGTTTTAACGTAAGATTTTGATCAGTGTGGAGAATAAGGAAAGGAAGATGAATCTTTTTTCATGTCTCTGACTAGAGGGTGCTTCCTAGGCTGTCTGACTCGAGGGACATCTATTGATCATCCAAGATTTTATGGTACGTCATCCCTCTACTACCTTTGAAATCAATGCCTGTTCACAAATCTAAAGTGCGTATTCTTGTGCAGTCAATGTGTGTAAATAAGATTATTGGCTTTGCACATATGCTTTAAGTTGGCAGAACTCTGTGATAAGCTTATGTCTTATATTCAAACTGTATCATCTATGTTGTTCCCTGCAAATACGACACATTTCAGATTTACGTACATCATAGTTACTGTGTAAACCCGTTCATGTGTCCATTGTCACGGTTTCATGTCTGAAGACTTGATTGAAGCCAGTTCATAACTTCTGATCTTAGGAAACTTAGTCTGAATCCAGTACTTGGTGCTAAGACAAAGACCCTTAATTCGCTTAGAAACTTCAGGCTAGATTTGTGGATAACATTGTTTTTAACTTCCCATCTAGTTTACATATATAGTTTCCTTGATTTTTATTTATATCAACAAAACCTTGGTTAAAATAAGAAAATAGCAATTTCTTTACCATTATGACTGAAAATGTCACAATAATTGCTGGCCTTTACCCTTATGCCTGCCCAAACTTTCTTACAGTTTCAGTGTTCTGACCCTGACAGTATTACTCTAGATAAATGTGTAATTTTGTCTTCTCAACAAACCCATACCATTTTACATTCTCTTTCTATAGAATTACAGGGGTGAAGATTTAGAACTATTGTAATTTTACATCTCATATATGATGAGCATATATATAAGAAATTGTGGTCATAAATATAAGAAATGCTGAAGTAATGTACTTCCGAGCTCCAATAAGAAATAACCGGTCGGAGAAACATTCTGTTCTCACATACAAAATCAAAATTCACTCAATTTTAATCTGATGTAACAATGTTCTAAGTTATAGTTGAATCATGTTCATAATACAAACGATAAACCCTTGGTCAAGATTGCTGTGTATAAAACTGCTAGCATTCCACCAACAGGAATTGTTACTGCCCAAGAAGTGACAATCTCCCTTACTGTCTCTGCTCTGACACTATTTAGCCCTCGGGCAAACCCTACTCCCATTACAGCACCCACTAACGTATGAGTTGCTGATATAGGTAACCCTAGCTTTGATGCAAAGAGAACCACCGATGCAGCTGCAAACTCTGCGGCAAACCCTCTTGTTGGTGTAAGTTCAGTGATCTTCTTTCCAATGGTTGATATCACTCTGTATCCCCACATTGTAAGACCTGCTACAATCCCAAACCCTCCCCATGCAAGAACATCTGTTGGGATATGAATCGCAGCTCCTGCAGCAGCCCCTCCTTGCAGCAGAGATAAAGCTGCTGCTAAGGGACCAATAGCATTAGAGACATCGTTTCCACCATGAGCAAATGACATGAAGCACGCTGAAAGGACCTGCATATATCCAAACACACCATACACTATCTCCAGTTGGGTTCCTTTAGGGCCGGCAATATCAGAAAGCAGCCCAATGTTCTTCTGTTCGTGATGATCAGGATGATGGTCATCTTTGTGTTGGGTTTCCGTTGATGAGTTGGATTTGGCAAGTAGATGGCCTAACTGTATGTTGATCACTCGATAAACAATAACTGCTCCAACAGCTCCACAAGCCAATGCCTGGACTATAGCCAGGGGAAGGGTCTTGCTTAGAGGGAAGGCTACAAATGATATTCCAGTTACACCCATGAAAACTGCTATTGGTGCAGATGCAGCAGCAGCCTGTCCTGGATTCTCAGCACTGTAAACGAACTAGAAAAGGTATGCCAGTTAGATCTTCTGAATTCTGTATCAATTGAAGTTTCTAAATTAAGTGACAATTTTATGACTATTTTTTTTATATATAAAAAAAAAAAAAAATTGATCTCATAAGCTATAGGCAAAATTCCCAAGAAGATAATCATGAATTAAGTGGAACTTATGACTAGAAATCATCAGCTGAAGTTTCATGAAACATATACATACTCTGCGGATACATTTGTACACGAGAAATGACATGGCTGCACCTAGTACGGGTGAAAAAATCCAAGACGAAGCAACCTTTGCCAGTGAGCTCCAGAAGACGGCATTAGCTCCTCCATAGACAAGTCCAAACCCAACCATGGATCCTACTATGCAATGAGTTGTTGAAACTGGCCAGCCATAATAGGAGGCCACCTGTGGAGCACAATATAAATTGTCAATGCTGAGCACATATGCTGCATGTCTGCATTCTGTTAGTCTGATGTTCATTTCTTACTTTTGTGTTCTAGTGGTTATGTTCAAAACATTGCTAATTCCTGCAAATTGAGTGAAAGGGGAAACGATGATTGCATGTTGCATCCTATGGTTTATGGTAACCTTAAGCACAACTGTGCAAGGCTTGTCGGCTGTAGAGGCACTAACATGTTTACTCTCTTTGCCATGTCCTGTCTGATTTATTCCGTGTGATCTAAATTTTTAACAGTTTCTCAGCTTGTATATTACAGATTGATTCTTATTATAATTTAAAGAACTTTATGAAAATACAGTTTGCACAGCTCAGGAATTGAAATTTGATTATTTGAAGTTCTATGCATTCTTCAGGTTCTATCTTTTTGCTAGTTTTGTTCAAATAATTTGCATTTTTTACCTTGAGACCTTTAAAGAAGAGGCCACATTCGAATTTCACCAGAAATTAAAGACACATTAATACAATACTTCATTCCTGTGTATTGTGATTTGTACCTTTTCTATGTTTTACAAATTCGAGCAGAAAATCATAATTATATTCTTGTTATTTGCTTCTATTTGGAATTCATATATGCCCTATTATATGATAAACTATACTGATAAACCAGAGCAGGAACCTCGGACATTTACCTGTAACCAAGTTCCAGCAGCTGCAAGGCAAGAAAGAAGTCCTGCAAAAAGCAAGGAGTCCTTCCCCTGAAACACATTAGCAACAAGAATCCCCTTCTGCATTGTGCTTGTAACATGAGTACCCATCAAGAGCGCCCCGGAAAACTCCAAAATAGCAGCAGTTACAACAGCCTGTCGTATCGTCAGAGCACCTGAGCCAACAGATGTCCCCATTGCATTGGCAACATCATTCGCGCCAATGTTCCAGGCCATGTAGAACCCAAAAAGCAAGGTAACATATGAAAGCACCTTAGTCTTAAGCGGCATCCCTTGACCAAGGGACTGCATAAACAAGGGGAAAATCAGAGCAGCACAAGCAATGCATACTGATATAGCAATCGCTGTTCTGGATGATATGTGAAAAGCCTTAGCCATTCCAGATAACTCATCCGTTTTCGCCGCCTCTTCATCATCAGCCTTAATCTGTTGATGATTGCCAATAACTTCTTCATGTTCTTGGTCCCCTGCATCAGCAAAGGAAGACAGAGAAGCGAGAGGGTAGTTAAATCTTGAAGTCCTTAACCTCAATATAGGATGAGAACCTGATTTGAGTGGTGGTAGTTGAAGCTTAAAAAGAAGACAATCTCTATTGTCTTTGTTTAAGTAATTATAGTGATGCTTAGGAAGGTAGGAAGCAGTAGCAGCAGCCGTGTTTCGGGTTGAAGATAAGAGGCAGGAGGAAGTCATGGCTGATCAACCGGAGAGAGAGATAGCGCGAGTGGAATGAAAATGGTTGGAAGAAGTGGATGAGAAGAAATGAGAATCTAGAAGAAATGAACAATACTATACAGTTAAGCTCTTAGCCATGGAATCTGAAGGTGATTGTGAGATGAGAGAGAAAGTGGGCATCAAAGCAAATTGGAATTAAAGTCATGTTTGGTGGATAATGGTGAGTATGAATTTGGATGTTTGTTGTGTTTGCTTGAAATGAGTGGTGTGTGTTTATGTGTGTTTCTTTAGAGTTCCAATATCATAACCACACAACCTTTCTTCTGTCAAAAAAAATAAAAAAGGTCTCTATTATCAGATTCTTAACAAATTAGAGCTCTTATCTATTGATGAATATGTATTTACATGTTTTCATCATTTTATGAAGACAGTTTGACTTCAAAGTACCTTATTTTGATCCAACATCTGTAGTGATTTGATGGAATACCTTAATAGTGAGTCTGAAAAATGAAGTAATCTAGAATTGTGTAGTTCACCTAATGATTTTTATTTTTTTGGGATTTGGGTAGAGCCGTAGAGGTTATAAAAAAAATCACTTGTGCTTAGGCCTGGTTCATTTCACTTTACAAAAATAAGATTTAGTAAAAATAATTTTAATTAAGTAAAAATAAGTTTAATTTAGCAAAATTAATTTTGGTTCAATAAAAATAATTTCAATTTAGTAAAAATAATTTCAGTAAAAATAATTTAATTCATTAAACATAATTTCAGTTTAGCAAAAATTAGGTGAAGTGAATAGGGTCTTATTCTCCTAACTTTATTTTAGAAACTATTTTAATCAAACAAATTTAAACTGGCTTGAAAGATTAAAAAATTGAATTAGACCTAAATTTCTTATTTTCGTTTTCGTATTATTCCTTAATACTAATAAGATGATATATTTGCAATATTAAATGTATATTAATCAAAATTGAATATTCGGAACACACACATAATACATTAAGACAAATTTAATAATATTTATTAATGTTTTGTCTTATTACATAAGTGTAATAATGATTAGAGTTTATTCAGCAAATTTACGCTAAAACACCTTTATCTTTAATTGTTGAAAGACATTTCATTATTTCCAAGTTCCAACGATGATTACTCGCAGGGTATATTTCTTAGCAGAGAAGTCCGAAGTCTTTCAAAAGTTCATGGAGTTCAGAAGGGGCAAGAATAGATCAATCAGGTTAATCCCTTCATAAAGCACTGGTTGAGCGGAAAGAGAAAATCGAAATCGACTTTCGTTTTGGTTCATGAGCAGCGTGTTAATTTGATTCATTATTCTCAGCAATCTACTGAAGCAGCTTCCAACGATGCTCTATACTTCTATTAACTAGGGCAGCTAAGGCGCACGATGCACGCGCCATATCTAGCCATATTCGGAAGTTATTTTAATTTGACCTTAAATCATGAACTTAGTTTTTGATATGTAACAACTATGTTTAGGGGTTTAATTGTCCAAAGCAATTTTATTTTTTTTTAATAGTCCCTTTTGGGGGTAGAATACTGCACTTCGTTTTTTATTTATTTTATTGGACTTGCATTTTGAATCTCTTTTCCATGGTTGCCCTTCCACTACTTACTAAAAGCAAAATCTTTCTTTTTTTTGTTTTGATTCGATTCAGACCAAAATTACGGACTTTCAGTCAAAATTCATGATAAACACGATAAATTGGAACCATTAACTATTGGCTTGACTGCGGTTTCATGAACGATTCGTAAATTTTGATTTCAAATTATGTTTACCTAATGACATAAGAAAATCCAAAGAATAACTAATCAGTATTGCATCTTTTCAAGAAAAAATCGAAAACTCTTTATTTCCGTTTTTCTTTTTCTCAATTGCAATTATAACAAGAATTATGAGTATATGTAAACCCCGGAAACAGAACAAAAATTACACAGACGACAGTCAAGTATCTTACATATGATATATAGATATCTGCACGTGGTTAAATTGACTATTTAATAGAATAAACATAACCCGCTTTACAATACAACGATATTTTAGTAATTCTACAAATAGAGTACTAAGATAGGTAAAAATATCTCTTTTCTACGCAAATCCCTTTTGTAACAATACAAAAGGGCCAAAAAGATTGATTAAATAAATGAACTCTTTATTGTTTCTGATTATTATGTCTTTACCATGGCTACTAACATTTATGATAGAAAATAAGTAGATAAATATTTTTGAGGATGTAATTGTCCAAATACTTTTCACTAATAAAACTTGTACATATGTAAATACACTTTTTTAGGGATAAATTTGGCATCACAATATTCATAAGAGTAGTTTTATACTTTTTATAAGGTATGGATTCAACTAGTTCACTTTATTTGTTATAAAAAAAATAAAAATAAAAAAAAAATAAAAAAAGAAAGAAAAGAAAAAACATTTTAAAAGCAATCTTATTACATTAGACCAAAAATATATACTTTATCTAGTTTTTATTTGAAAATTGCACATTTTGACAAATTTAAAAGTCCTCACTTCACATCATGTAAGGAAAACATATTCTTAGTATACATCTGTTTTAAATCCTCACCCACAAGTAGGGGTGAGCATTATGGGACGGGTACCCGTATCATTAGTACTAACGGTTCGGGTACCCAATAACCAATATCACTAAAAGTGATATCCATAACCCGAACCGATAAGTTCGGGTACCCGGACTTCGGGTACCCGGATTTTCGGAACGGTTATCGGATACCCAATAAAGCATCCAATAGTGATAATTAAACTTAAAAAATTAGTTATTATGATATTTTTTAACACTAATTAACAACAATACCACATGATCTTGACCAAATTATTAATAACATTACTAATTATTGATATTATATAGTGATTATGAAGTAACGTAAGAGTTTAAATATTGAAAAGATAGATTTAAGTAAGAAAAAAACAAAATAATTGCTTATCGGAACGGAACGGGTAACCATTAATTTTAAAATGATACCCAAAAACCATACTCGATAACAAATTATCGGAACGGGTACCCGAACCGTTATGGTTATCGGGGTACCCTAATTTTCAAAACGGTAACAGAACGGGTTTTCGAGTTTTTGGTTTTTCGGGTAGTTTTGCTCAGCCCTATCCACAAGTACCGCAGTGGGGAGGTTTCAACCTTGTGATGATCTCAAAGTTACAAAGTGAATCATCTACCAACTACATACACTAAGCTTTGCTTAAACTTAGTATTTAGCTTGGTATACAACTATATATGGACTTATGGAGTATTTGTCTGTCTATTGTAACTTATGCTTTCTGTACAAGTTTATTGAAGATCATATTGGGCCGTCATTTTAGTTTGTTCAGGTGTCTGGTCAAAATGGGCCATTTGATCCACCTGTTTACCATACCGAAGTATGAGGACCAATGCACTTGACCTTGGCAATTTGGGTCGGCAAATTGGACTTATAAATTCAGATTAATGCTTCCATATAAGGAATTAATGAGTTACTTTTAGTCAATATATAAATTTGATTAATAAATACTTTCTATGTAATTAATACTTATAACACACTCTTTTAACACGTTATTTAAGAAGGTGATTAGACTACGTAAACGGGTGAATTAAGTTGTAAAATTTAAAACGCTGCAACTTACAACTTTCTTCTTATTAGTGGTAAAATTTTGTTAATTTGTTTGTCCGTATTTCAAGTATATCCCCTAAATATGCGTAGAAATAGTGTGTTGCAAGTAAATAAAAACTGAGGAAGCGTGTATAAGAACGCACGACGTATTACCTATGTTATTGCAAATCGTAAATCCTCATCTCTTAATAAAGTGTAAAAATGCTTTTATAATTCAAAACTATCAAACCTCAGTAATTACTAATAATTTGCTAACACGTTTTTCTAAAGAAAAAAATGTATTAAAACCAAAAGTTGGATTAGCGGTGATGATGATAGATGAAGTTAAATAGAGTAGTTTTCATTGGCAATCAACACTAGTCAAGTTAGATAGTTTACACCGTAACTTTGGTATCAAATTATGAAATGATAGGCCAAGAAGTTTGACAAGCTAAGCCAACTTTTAGTAGAAGCATTAATACCACAAATTTAGCATCGTTTTATAGCAACACTCAATTATTCCTCTTATTGTAAATATGCAAATTTTTATCGAAAACTAGTAATTTTTCTACGTGGAGGTGTTGTGGATTCCATGATGAAAGAAGACATGCACATACAATTCTCTATTTTATGTTAATTGCAGTTGTATATATATATTTTCCTTATTTAGAAGTTTTATTTTATATGTTACTTATCCATACTTTATTATCCATTTTCACCGTATATATATTATTTTATCTATTTTCTGTGTAATTTACATGATAATCTTAATTTGGACGTTTTTTTTGCCCATATACCATACCGAACTACTAACTATTATATAATGGATGAACTATATATGTGTCATCAGTCATGACAACCACGTGATTTGTTGGAAACAATATAAGCTTTAGGTCAAATCATACATGCATAATTTTTTAGTTACATGTGGAACTTCAATTCAATTATTATTACTACATATATGTAGTGAGATTATTGTAACACAATGTTTTCCATTTGCCAGTAATTTCCTTAGGTATTGCCTTGTTTGGGACCCAATGAATACCTAACAGTTCAACAGAAAAACTTATATGCCAGTAATCTTGGCCTACATATGCTACTTATCGTCTTATTTTATGTAGACATAGAAAGAGGCATATTATGGATCTTTTTTATCATACAATTTTCCATTGTAATCACAAATTCTATCTTACATTCGGAGGTAATATAATGAAGACGCATGTGCAACTTTGACATACAATACACCGACAGGGCGACGGAAGGTTTGTATCTCATCGCTTGATATATGTATGGGTGTTTCATGGCCTTGATGAAAATTATGGAGTAAATGTTAACCAAATATGTATTTCCTCCGTTCTTTTTTACTTGACCCGCTTTGACTTTTACACTATTAACTACTCCTCTTTTGACCGTCTTTTGTGAATAATATGTAAGGGAAAATATATTCATGTGGGATCTTTTTGAATTCGTCTCAATAAGTATTATTATAATATACACCTTTTATAATTTTTACTTAAAGAAAATTAAGGTTATTGATCGCTAAAGTTTTGCATTGACAAGCGTAATAAAAGAAACAGGTCAAGTAAAAAAGTTAGATGAAGTAAATGTATACTTTGTATATCACACCCGAAGTTATAATAGATGCGCCTTATCAATGATTATATAACTATTTAGTATGAATTATGATGCCTTTGTAATTAATATACTTAGGAGGTGTTCTGACAATAGTTTTTGCGTACTCTCTCCGTCCCTAAATTACATTCCTAATTCTCTCTATTATGTGAGGAATAAATGGTAGAAGTATGAATGTAATTTAGAAACAAAGGAGTAGTTTTTAGTAGTTTGACCAAGTTAAACCACTATTTAACAAAAAATATGAGTGTTTGGTAATGTAGTGATTGGGGTAGCTATTAGTGGTGGAAGTAGCTTTTATAAAAAGTTTAAAATATATAGTAGCTTTTGAAATTAAAGGTAGTTGAAAATTTAATCTATAGTTTTAGGGAAAAATATTGATTCTTATATGTAATAGCTAGTCAACCGCTATTTTACCGAACACCCATACCTAAACGTAGACAGCTAACAGCTACCTACATAGCTAACAACTACCACCACATCTAACAGCTACGACCTTCACATCAATTACTAGTTGGATATGATCCACTCATGAAGCTTGTTATGGATGGAATTCTAAGTATGCATGATTGTATTCTATACACCAATACGTATGGAGTAACAAGCTAAGTCTAGTAATCGTGTGCTTTCTTAATGGTATAAGTCGTGGTTGTGAGCAATTTTAAATTCCGTGGAAGAATTAGTTTGAACTGTAAATTAAGTAAATTACAAATAAATCGTGAATTAAAATGTTTTCCTCATTTGATTTGTGTTATTAGGATGCAAAAGGTTTCATTTATTCCTTTCTTAAAACTCACATTCACTTTACCATTATCTTTTGCAAATTTAAACATTATTATGTAATAAAATGTTGGATTTATCTGTATTTAAATTATTTGAAAAAAATATATATTAAATGGTTAATGATATATGTAGCCCTGACCTTAGAGTTATGTATAAGCATTCAATATACTTTTTAAAATGGAATTAAGGGCCTGTTCATATTTACTGAACTGATTGGAGCTGAACTGAACTGAACTGAACTGAACTAAGCTGAACTGAACTGAACTAAGCTGAAATGAATATTTTATGAGAGAGGGAAATTTAGAGCTGAACTGAACTGAACTGAACTGAACTGATTGGAGCTGAACTGAACTGAACTGGTTAGAGCTGAACTGAACTGAACTGAAAATAAGTAAATATGAACAAGCCCTAAGTTGGAAATTCATCACAAAATCACGCGCATTATTTCCTTTTTTAGTTTTTAGGGATATGTTTATCACAATTACATAGATTTGTGGTTAAATTTGTACATTGGTTAAATCGGATTGTTGCAAGAATTTAGAAACATATGGCACTTTTTTCCTTACGATTATTACTACGTAGTATAATGTAATTTTTGTTTGGTTACAAGATCTTGAGCATTTCTATCCATGTGTAAACCCCCTAAAAAGGAAGTTAGATTAGATGCCTACTCTTTTATTAAAACACAATCATGTTTAATAAAATTTCTTATATAGGAAATACGTAGTAGATATCATCACTTAGGAAATTAAACTTGGTGTTAATTAAATTATAAAATTAGGAAAAATTGACATCCTAAAGTGAAATTAACTTGTTCTTGTCATGCATACGTGTAACCTTAACAACAGGACAACCGACTTTGAAAGAAGCCCATCGTCCTAGCTTGTTTAAATACGTTTCGGGTAATTGGGCCCCCGATAGCTACTTGTGGGCTGGGCCCATGCTACGTGGAAATGAATTTGCAATCTGCTATTTTGAGTAATATCAAAATTCTAACTGTATTTCCAACCGGCCTTGAGTACTTTCTTTCTATTACGTATTTTCATTTTAATTTTAATTTTAAACAAGGTAGTTAAGTATTCTTCTGGATTCTTCGAGTACAAAAACACAAATGATAGCGAAAGGGCTGGGTTTGATTGTACAAGAAGATAGGAAAGAATCTATAAAAGTTGTTTTTGAATGAACATCTAAAATAGAAAAGGGGAATCAAACATATTTATCGAAAGCCCATCTTGTATGTTCTGTGTCCACTTATAAAATAACAAAGTAATTTCTATAATATTGAACAAATAACTCTTATGAGGCTATAATACTGACTGAATAACTCTTATAAAACTGACCGAGTAACTATATAATATTGACGAATTAACCCTCATAATATTAAGAAATAACCTCTAAAATGGATGTCCACACGATGACTTTTTTTTTTTTACAAAAGAACTTAAAAACAAACAAAAAACAAACAACCTAAAAACGGAAACAAAGTAAATTACGCCGACGCGTCATCCCTGCTAAACAGTGAGCTTGAGCAACCGTAGACCTTGGAACCTTCTGAACATGACACACAACCAAAGCCCCAATAAGTTCCAGAAGCTCCTGTTGAATCCAACGCACAAAAATATCCTTGGGAACCTGAGAACGAAGCAAATCCACCACCAAAGAACAGTCGGTAAGAATCTGTAAAGAAGAATACCCACGCTGCCTAGCATGGCGTAAAGAAAAGAGACAAGCCATCAGTTCCGATTGGAACACAGAATTAGAGCTACAAGCCTGTGCCCCACCCCCAAGATGACCATCAGAAACCAGATCCAAAAATACCCATCCAGTACCCGCATTATGACTATCAGAACTCCAGGCCCCATCAAACGTAAGACTGACAGTACAAGCATCCGAAGCATTCCCTCGAAGAACTGCAGAAGACATAGTACCAGAAAATCCAGGAGGAAACTCAAGAGTAATATCATATCTGAACGACCTAGCCTCGGAACACCTATCCACCCAACTAGAAGCTAGCTCTAAAATCGATTCAGGAGAATAAACCGTAGATCGAAATCTCAAGGAGTTTCGAGTAAGCCAGAGGGCCCATAACAAACTAAAAAAATGATCTAGCATCAACCAGTCCTTATCATGAATAAACTTAGAAAGAACCTCGGGAAACCACTCTTCAAAGGACTGATCTTGGGATATATTCAAGGTCGATCCACAAGGTTGGCCCTCCCATAAACTCCAAGTAAAAGGACAATCTCGGAAAAGATGAGAAAGAGTCTCCACCTCCTGATGACAGAATCCACATTTGGATTCCACAGGCAAACCCTTCCGAGCAAGTAACAAAGCAGAAGGCAACGCATTATGGATAATCTTCCAAGCAAACATTTTCCACTTCGGAAGTAAAGGCGAAGCCCAGAAATGTCTCCACCAACTTGAGTCAAGAACCATAGGTGACCGCTGATCACCACCAGCTTACGTATAAGAATTTGTGATATATTGAAAAGCTAATAAAACTACAGGTTGAGTTGCCAATTATAGCATCGATTAGATCTAGGAAAAATTGGCTGCAATAACACTGACTATTATAAAGGTGCGTGCAACAGCACAATCTTTTAAAGATGCGGTCCACAACACAAACTATGTAGTTAGGTGCACATATTAGCATAAATGATACAAATGAACTAAGGTTCTATGGAAAAAAGTGGAATCTTCATTATTTTATAAATTTTTAAATATTTTTTAAACTTACATGATTTTCCATCATGCATGCCTTCTATTTATTTTCCATTCAAGCATCTCTTATTCTCCATCAATTAAGCGGATTACTTCAAAAAAATTTGTGCTATTAATTATTTTCCTTCGTTCGCTTCTTCAATTATTATATTTTTCTAATATCGATCTCACATGATTGGATTAGTTTCATTTCCTTTTCCACTTAGTCATATACATTGATAAATAAATAAATATTATTTGAAAACCATTATTCTACCAGAGTTTAGGATACATAAGTATCTTTCTAATACCAAGCCTCACAAAATAATTCAAAATACTTAATAAAACAACAATTTAGAATTGGGTATTAGGATATGCCAAATTGATTTTCTGATTTTTGATGTACAACACTTTAATTGTGGAGGTTGAGAGAGAATAATTTAAAGGGAAAAAATTAGTTATAATGGAAGAGGAAACTAGTCAATCACATGAGTTGTAAAAATAAGTAATTGGAGAAACAAACGATAGAAAATAGCGAAAACTTTTTAAATAATTTAATTTAATAGAGGAAATTGAATGGTGTTTAAAAAAAACAATTAATGAAAGAGAAGATAATTAGTTATGTGAGATGGAAAATTAAGTAGAATGGAATTAAACAAAAATATATATATAAATATAAAAGCATTAAAAATATTTAAGATTCCACTTTATGAAGAAATCTAAATTATGCCAATGTCATTTATGTTGTTATGTGCACCCAAGTGCATAGTTTGTGATGTTGAGTGCACTCTTAAAAGGTTGAGCTGTTACACGCACCTTCGTCATATTTGGTGGGCCAATTGACCATATTGGTATAAAAGTTAACACCCTTATGACAGATTGGTATAAAAGTTATTGTCGGCGACATATTGGTATAAAAATTAACATGTGGCGACATATTGGTATATAAGTCAACAAATTGCGACATTTACCCCTATTTTCTCGTCGGAGGATATGTGTATGATACACGCGCTTAATTTTAGTGTTAATAACTTTTATTTGACATTTTGTTTTTTGTACTTTTCTCTTTACTTTTTATATTAATTTTAAAAAAATATGAAGTAAAAATCCAAGAAAAAAAAAAAAAAAAAGAAGTAGAAAGCCCAAAAGTGATGAGAAAGAAGCTAGGGGAAAATGAATAGGAAAGCTTGAGCAAAGGGATATAAGCTTGAATGTATTGAGGGCATTGGTCATTGAAGCATCACAAGGGTAGATTCTTCTTCTTCTTTTTTTTTTTAAAAAAAAAAAAAAACTCATATATATATATATATATATATATATATATATATATATATATATATATATATATATATATATATATATTCTTATTATATTGTTGATTTACAAAATTGAGGGTATAATTAAACAAATGAAGTAATAATGAAAGTTAGCGTCTACTAGTAATTGATTTTGAAATTAAATAACTAATATTGAGATTTTGTTTATTGTTTATTAGTTCTTTGGGGTTATATCGTTTGATTGATTTATCAAAGTTATTGTATTGGAAGGGAAGAGGGAAAAATTATTATTTGGTGCTGAATAAGTATATTATGATAATAAATAAGATTGCAAAAGTAATTAAAACAAATTTTTGAAGTATACAACACGCTCTTTCATCCGAAGAAAAAATAGGGGTAAATGTCACAATTTGTTAATTTATATACCAATATGTCGCCACATGTTAATTTTTATACCAATATGTCGCCGGCAATAACTTATATACCAATATGTCATAAGGGTGTTAACTTATATACCAATATGGGCCCATATTTGGTGTTGTTGCGGCCAATTTTTCCTTAGATCTATTACTATATGAAAATATAATTACTCCGTGTCTGAATTATCACTCTTTATTCTTCATCTAAATTTCTTTTTAAGGAGATCATAGTTAATTTATTGACGGGATTATATGATGAGAAAAAAGTGATACAAAAGTAGGTATGTAATTGCCTAAATTGTGCTAGATAAAAAAAGAAGGTATAAAAATACATGGGAAAGAGAGATGAGTTGATGGTTTAATTATAGGAAAAGTTGCAAATTGCAGCCATTAAAAGTTCGTATTTTGTAAATTGCAGTTATTTAAAAAAAATTGTAAATTGCAACCCAATAGTTCGTATAAATTGTAAATTGCAGCCCGATTCAACTTTTTCATTGGTTTACATGTCGAAAAATCTTCGATTAAGGTTTTAGGGGTCATTTTAGTCCTTAGGATTCCGAATTGAGCTCGGAATTAGCAAAAAAAAAACGTTATTGTCTCATTTTTACAATTTCTCACAAATCGATACATTTTTGTTACGCAAAACGAGGCATTTGCGTTATTTTTTTTCTAATTCCGAGCTCAATTCGGTCCCATAAGAACTAAAATGACTCCTAAAACCTTAATCGAATATTTTTCGACTTGTAAAGCGATGAAAAAGTTGGATCGAGCTGCAATTTACAATTTATACGAACTTTTAGGCTGCAATTTACAAATTTTTTTAAATGACTGCAATTTGCAAAATACGAACTTTAAATGGCTGCAATTTGCAAATTTCATTAATTTTATATCCCACAAATAATATTCTTTTATTGTAACAAAAAGTAACAGAGGTAGTTGGAGCCGTGTTATAGGAGTTACTTTGTTCTTTACAAGTGATCATATAATGTGATTAGCCACACACAAACGTGTTACTTGTAAAGTATGGTCATAGTACTCTATCATATGATCAATCAGATAATAAATGGGAATACTATAAAAAGGTGTTTTAAAGCAATTTTAAAGGACTAGCCGTCTTATAGACTTACAAAGCCAATATTGTTCATAATACTGATGATGTGATTTTGTGAATTACTATGTATGAGCTACCAATGGAACAATTCATGAGAGGTTAATCTCTAATCTATCATCGATCAGTAATATAAGACGAGAATGAAGATGAATCATATTTTTATATGCAAATTTTGTGAGCAAAATGACAAAGTCTCATCATGTCTATTATAATTGCATTATTGTAAGTCTTATCTTGATCTACTCGACTTACAATAAAATTTGTATTCCAAAGAACATTAAAACGAACCTAGGAAGAATTGATTTTGCCTTAAAACAAATGATGACGCAAGTTGTCCCAAATATTCAAGGTCTGGAGCGCAAAATAGAATTACAATAAAATTATGATGACGTAAAAAAAGCAAATAAAGTGACATAAATTCTTTAATTTGATCTCCAATTATCAGGATAAGGAGATAAAGTTGTAGAGTGACCTAAGCAGCCAGGCAAACAGGAAAATGAATAAATTTAACACATAATTTATTGCTTTAAAAGGGTTATCAAATTAGCTTTCAAAAAGAGATTGACCATATATTTTTTTTAAAATGTGAATTTTCTTAAATAAATAAAAGAGACCCCACTTTAATGGAAAGCTTAGCTATTTACAGGGTATTTGATTTATTGCAAATTGCAAATGACATAATCCATGAAAAAGACCTAAGGATTAATAGTTTTTGTTTTGTTTATTAGGGTTTTTTTTTTTTTTTTTTTTAAAAAAAAGTATCTCAATTATCTTATCCTAAAGTGTAAATTAAGAGAGTAATAGAGGATAATTGGATATTGTGTACGTGATTGGTACAGTCAATCACGAAGAAACTTGGGGAAAAAGTCAAGATTAGTTTAAACCTTGAGTTATACGACAATACATTTTGTGTTTAAATATCTTTTAAGGCCTCCCTTAGACATTTAGTCATTTGCTATGGTTTTTGTGGCATGATGATGATGAATAATAAGAAATTGTACTTAATGCAATATTATTTATTTGCACTACCTAACTATATATAATATGTAGGCAATTGAATAACTTAAATAAATTACAAGTTGGTTGTTTAAGTTTAATGATGGAGATGATGTGGACATTAACAAATGATGATTGATATACATTGGATAGCCTTGTGGTTGTGATAGAGTCGTAGAGACTATTGTAGTTGTGGTTTTGTAGAGCACTACCACAAATAAACTAGCAAAAATGTATTTATTTTATTATATATAAGAAAAAGGTCACTCTTTGTATCAACATATAATGTAAGTCATGACTAGACTTCTAGACTTATGATTTGTCTAGTATATGTGCATGAATGAATATGTGGATGTGGAAATAATAAAAGTAATGATCTTAATTCTATAGTTTGAAATAAGAAATGTATGTACCACATCCTTTTATTCGATTTGGAGTGATCTATTTAGTATATACATCATCACCAAATTTTGTCATGATTTTTCACTCTTTTTACAAGAAAAAAAGTATAAGAAAAACAAATTTAGGTGGAGTTCAATAAGTTTAGGTAAGTCAATCAAGATCACGCAAGTGTCACTAAAGTCTCGTAGCTCGTATAGTTTAGATCTATTAATACATGACAAATGTAATTTAAGTGATGCATAAACAATGAAGTTTGCAACTTGAATATATTAAGAGCTTTTGAATTATTACGACAAAACTTGTCTAAACAAGGTCGTAATAAAAGTAGAAACTTATACAAAATATAATGAGAACATGTAACAAGTAATCCCTTATAATTGTAACAAATTTAATTATTTATCCACCGATGAATATGTTCAAAAATTATTATATGATGATATGTCTATAAAATTCGTTTTAAAATTTCGAAAATTGAGACGATCAAAACATGTATGTGTCTCATGAATTCATGATTATCATATCAATTTTTCTATGGATTCGAACTCTCACACAATTTTCTCGTACTACACATTTTTGAACCATCAAAGATTGATGATGATCTTTATTACTCACAACAACAAGCGTAGAATATATGAGAAACATACAAATTTACATTTTGAGAAATGTAGATTACAAATAATGCTACAACATACTTGTATGTCCCATTAAATCCATACACAGAATAATGCCATGCAGAAAATGTCGTGATTGATATACGCAATAATAATTTTTGATCACATTCTTCTTCTCCATAACATGCATGCATCGTAATATCGTATAAATTATTTCATTTTATTTTATTTTTTTTATTTAAAATTAGCTAGAAGTGGTATGGCTAACTTGGTCAGGGATTCAGGGGATATTCCCTTAGTAAAATACAATAACGTGAGGTAGAATTATGGATCTTTTGCGCTTTAATTTTCCCATAAAGTAGGGGCCGACTCATTGATTTCTTATCCAAGGACCACTATACTATTACGGAGTGTTATTAATTCATCATTCAACATATATAAAATCAATTATATAATAATGGACCAACAATATGACCATTTGATCTCCTAGTCCTAGTTAATGCCCTCCCAACCCCATAAAAGATATGGAATACAAATTTTGATTTTAGGACAGGTAATAATTTAAATTTATGGTATACATTATTCAATTCTCCTAGTCCTAGTTAATTTAAATTTTGATTTTGATTTTCTATTTACTTATGTTCCTTTTATATACAGTACTTCAATTTCTTTATTTTCTTAAATTTAAACGAATTAACTTTTACATTTATATTTATATATTGTACTGTACTAAGGGTCTGTTCACATTTACTTAATTTCAGTTTACTTCAGCTCCAATCAATTCAGTTCATTTTAGCTCCAATCAATTCAGTTCGGTTCATCTCAGTTCAGTTCAGCTCCTAATTTCCTTCTCTCATAAAATATTCAGTTCAGTTCAGTTCACTTCAGTAAATGTGAACATGCCCAAAATTTGACCATACCACCTGATATTGGGTGTTTATAGTTGGTAATAATGGATTAATGGCCAATGGGAATGAACCTAGCTAGTTTTTATATATACTTTGATTTGTGAACGTATCTTTTATCATCTCAAGTTATTGCTGGTTCAATGTTCACCACTACTTGAAACTTTAAAAGTATTTATTTTTCATCATAAATTTTCATTATCATTCATTGTCACTTCAAGAGTGGAACTGTGGAATTTTTTTTTTTTTTTTTTGACAGCTCAAGAACAGAGAAGCTACTTCCTGGACTTGTTACACGAGACAGAAATACAATGGAAAAAAGGGATTAGATCGTTTATCTTGGTTTTTGCCATCCTATCCCCTTGAATACTTAAGTGGTCGCTTTGCATCCATTTGAGAACTTGCTTGTCTGCGCTCTCAATTTTCAAATGCCACACCTTCATTCTTCTAGCTTCCTGCAGTCCGTCCAGCACATTGTGCAAAAATTCACACTCTCGGCTCTGTTGCTGTATATTCGCTCTTCCTCTCTTTAGCGTGGTATCTGCATTCTTCAGGATCCAAAACCATTTACCTTCCTTACCTCTGGTCCTGCTGTGTTGAATTCTAAGATTTGTAGTGCTACAATTACTGTATCCTGACACAAGATGTATTTCTTCATTATGTCGTAGGCATTCCTTGTTGATTTCTCCTCGAATTGTTTCAAAGCCCGGGGGTTCAGGCTGTTGTTCTTCTATGTGTGCTTGCCTTTTTCCCACTTGCTCATCCATTTCCTTGTAGGCAAAACTCGTCTTCCTGTCCATACTCTTGATTACTGTCCATGGGTTTGGCTTCGAGTTATTGAATATTTTATTATTCCTCACTTCCCAGATGCTATCCAAACCTGTTAGGAATAATTGGTAGCCATCCCCTAGTTCTCTTCGTTTGTCGCTCAAAAATTTCATCCAATTGTATATCCATTCTGCGATGGGAATGTGATTTTGCTGGTTGACATTGATACCTAACCTGCAACCTTTCCATATGTGACTAGCAAAATTACAGTCCCTAAAGAGATGTTCTAAGGTCTTTAAGTGACCATTGTTCTGACTGTCCTCCTCGAAGTACAAAACATAGTGGTGATGCTCACCCAAGCCTCTTTTTCTCCTCTCACTGCCTACTGGGAGCGCATCATTTAGGATTTTCCACAAGAAAATCTTTTGTTTAGGATTGCCATCCTTCCTCCAAAAATACCTCCAATCAATGTTGTGTTTTTTTCTTGAGTTCATATCTTTCTTTGGATGATAATTATCATAAAAGATAGCTTTATAGCCACTGTTTACTGAGTAAACACCCCCCTATCATTGTTCCAAACTATCAAGTCCTCATACCCAGCTTCCATGGCTTTTATGCTAGAGATCTTGTTGACCGAATCCTCTGAGAACCACTCTCTGTAGATCTCCAAGTCCCAGTCCCCATTCTCCTTTCTAAGCTTAGCCACACAGTCATTATTAGAACAGCCTTGATATTTCCACTCTGGGGTTGCGCCATAGACCCAGGGATGGTGGATTTTCGCATAGCACCCATCCCCTAAGGACCAAGCACAACCTTTCTTCAAGACTTGCAGAACCCATTTTATACAATTCCAGCCCCACGATCCTAGTGCCCTCCTACTCCATGTCTCCTCGAATAGGGAGAACCTATTTATTCCATATTTGGCACCAAAAACTTTGCTGATTAGAGGCTCCCTGTCATGAATAATGCGCCACCCTTGCTTCGCTAACAGTGCTTGGTTGAAGAAACGAGCATCCGGAATTCCCAAGCCACCCATGTCCTTTGTTTTGGTGATGTGAGACCAACTCTTCCAGTAAACACCCTTGCCATTCCTATTCCCCAGCCACCAAAATTTTGCCACGACACTATTAATTCTCTTGAGGATATTCACAGGGCACTTGAAGGCTGAAAGCACATATGTTCCCAAGTTCGAGAGCACTGATTTGATTAGAGTTAGTCTACCAGCATGTGAAAGAAAAATAGAATTCCAGACATTCAATTTTTCTTTCACCTTTTCCACCAAGGTGTTAAAAAGCTGTTGTTTTGAGGCTCCAAAATCTACTGGGATTCCCAAGTAGACACCAAAACCAGTACTTCTATTAATTCCTAATAAGGCACTCTGTGTGCTTATAATATCCTCGCTAGAGTTAGAGCTAGCCAATAAAACAGACTTTTCCTTGCTTATAACCTGACCAGAAGCTCTACAATAATCTTCAAGAACCTCCTTCAAAGCTAACACATTGTTGTCATTCCCTTGTAGGAAGAAAGCCGAGTCATCTACAAAAAACAGATGGCTAATCTTTGGGGCAACTTTTATCCCAGCTATGGTACCTTTTTCTTCTTCATTTATAATCATCCCGGAGAGGCATTCCATACAAAGAATGAACAGATACGGGGAGAGGGGGTCCCCTTGTCTAAGACCGCACCTAGGAATAAATTTCTCCCTAGGAGCGCCATTAATAATCACAGAGAAGGAAACTGACTTAACACAGTTCATGATAGTTTTCACCATAAGGTCAGGCACCCCAAATTTATATAGCACTTGTTCAAGAAAATCCCATTTGATCCTATCGTAAGCTTTGCTCATATCGGTTTTTATTGCTAGCTTCGTCTTTGCACCTTTGTTGGTCTTCCTTATATTATCTATTAATTCGTGCGCCAGTAAAACATTATCTGAGATTGCTCTTCCGGGAATGAAGGCATTTTGAAACTGACTCACTAAACCGCTTATCACTTTCCTTAATCTATTTGTGATGCACTTTGAAATAATTTTGTAAACGACATTGCGAATCCCGATGGGTCTTAGTTTATCCATTGAATCCGGATTATCACATTTGGGAATTAAGGCAATGTGTTTACAATTTAATTCACGCAAAATATTACCTGTTTTGAGACACGAGAGTACTGCCTCGGTTACATCATCTTGCACCCAATTCCAGTTTTTTTGGTAGAAACCCACAGGGATGCCATATCTGGGCCTGGAGCCTTCCATGGTTTCATGGCAAAGAGGGCATCCTTGACCTCTCTCCTCGATTACGGTTTTGAGAGGATGTCTCTTTGATCCTCCGTGAGAGTGGCTTTGATAGCTCTCGTAACCTGTTCAATTTCCATACCCCTTGAGGGTGAATCCACTGGTGCGTTACACCCATACAGGTTCTTGAAAAAATTCCCAGCAACCTGAGCAATCTCATGTTCCTCTGTAATCCAGTTCCCCTACTCATCCTTAATGGCTTCCAGCTTGTTCCTCGCCTTTCTGCCCTTGACAAAGTTAAAGAAGAACCTCGAGTTGGTGTCACCCGCATATTCCCAGTTGATTTTAGCTCTTTGTTTCCAGTATATAGCCATGTTTTGCGAGTACTCATGCAATTGCTTGCTTACTATTTTAAAATCCTCCTCACCTTCGTTTTCTAGCAGCAATTGTGCTTCAAGTAAGTCTTTTTCAAATCTATCCCACTCTCCATTCCAATCCTCCCTTTTGTCTAAAGCCCATTTCTTGATAACCTGTTTTGTTTTTCGTGTTTTCTTGACTAGCCTGTGCATTGGTGAGCCATTTTGCTGCGAATTCCAACTACTTTGAGCAGCTTCAATGCAGTCAGAGTAGTTTAAGCTCCATTGCTCCAGTTTGTAGACGCTCCGCTTTTTTCTGGTTAAGGGGGCTGTGTGTAACAAGATTGGTGCGTGGTCTGAAATTTGGATTGGCCTATGATTAATGATAGCGTGGGGGAAACTAGTATGCCAATTCATGTTAGCATAACCTTTGTCGAGTCTTTTTAACACTAAGTCTTCCCCTTCTCTACCGTTTGACCATGTATATTTAGGCCCTTCATAAATTATATCATGGAGGTCATTTAAATATTTCCATTCCTTAGAAGAGTTACCCCCCTAATTTTAGAGGAGTTAGCTCCTGTTTTATCCAAATTCGAGTCTACTTGGTTGAAATCACCGACAATAGCTATTGGGAGGTTAAGTTGAGGGTTTGTCCAATGACTAAGACAATCCCAAACATCATTCCTAAAGGAGGTATGTACAAGGTTCCCTATACACCAAAATCAATCTCCATTTTCCATTCAAAACATCGTTAACATTAACTACAAGGAAATTGATACAAGCAAAAACTACTTCTAGTAAACTCTTTTTTTTCCATCCTAACCAAAGTCCACCACTTAACCCTTTCGGATTGACTCCTTTAAAAAAATTAAAACCTAAACTTCTAAGACGATTAAAAACTAGATCCGGGCTACTTTTTGTTTCCGAAAGAAAAATAAAGTCCGGTTCAAAAGACCCAACAAGTCTTCTAGGTTTGGGAATTATCAGGATAGTTGGGATTTTAATGCCCCGACAATTCCAAAAAAGGCCGATCACTGATGGAGAGACGGTTGATTTGGGTCAACCACCGCAACCCCATCATCTGCAAGGCGTAAGACAACATTAGCCTCGAACTCGAAGTTGCTAGCAAGCCCAGGCCCAGAACGTGAGGAGGAAGGCCTTGATCCTGTAGCTATGCTTTTCCCTTTCTTCCTTTTCCTAATCATTAGCAAATCAGCATCATCCTCCTCTTCATCTATAAATTGAATCGAAACCAAGTCTAGGTCAGAGATTGCTTTCCTCTTCAAGGGGCAATTTTCTTGTTTAAATCGCCTCCTCTCTTTCCTTTTCTTGAACCTTCTGTTCCTCATTAATCTGCCTCTTCTGTCTCTTTCCCCCCACCTTGAGAAAATTATCGCTCCGTCAGACATGGTCTCTATTGGTGGTGCCGATGGTGATTCCCTGTTCCCAGTGATCGCAACTTCCAATTGTTCGATTTTAGGATGGATTCGAGCTTGCTGTTCTTGTTGCGCTTCAACGCTCCTGAATTCCAATTGATCTTCCTCCTCGACCTCCACCTGTTGCTCGCCTGCCCAAGGGCTCATTGGCTCCTCCGGGATCTGGCCCACCGGAAAAGCCTCGTTGTTGTCATCACCTTTAAAATCCATAGGTTCGTAAATTGGCGAATCGGGCTCTCTAATTTCAACAGCTCTGGGGTAGTTTTGATTTTCAAATTCGATGAAGAACCGCTGGTTGTAGCCCGCATTATCCACTCTCTGCCCAACAATTTCGTCATTGAGTTCCACTCGTGATTGAATGGTTGAACTCATGAGTAAAACAAAGCGGAGATTTTCGATATCTGGTCCGTACCTCGGCACCACCTCCACTTCCAGATTTTCTGGGTTTCCGGTGTGAATCGGGGCCGCCGCCGCCGCTGCTATGTATGGGTCTCCTTCAGGAAACCCTCCCTGGCCGATTTCATTAAAACTGCCACTGAGTTGCTCTTCCCCTGTGACTGTTGGATTGACTTGAGCTCCTCCATCTGAATCCATGTCCATAGCCGCGGCTGCAGCCTGGTTATTAGTCTGAGCTGGACCATCCCCCTGGTTTACCACCGGTCCTCGGAAGGGCGCTCCCCTGCTACTGAAACTGTCACCAGGAGCCACTGTTCTGCCTCCATTCTGAATACCCAGGTCGAAGTCTACCATAATGTCTGAAGCTCTAAAGGCCGGTGAGGGGGGTAGATCAATCTCAACAAGTCTAGCTCTTGTAGTGATCGTGCGCTCAGAAGCAGGGGTTGCTCTCATGTCTAGGTTAAACATAGAGAAACCTTCCTCCGCTTCGAGGGTGGGGATTCCCCTCGATAAGTATTGCATCATTCTATGATCAATATCCTGTTTAATATGATCCTCATGCCTAGTACATCTATTTTGTTTATGTCCAATCCGACCACATTTAACGCAATATTCAAATAAATTTTCATATCTAAGTTAAATCCATATTACAGAGTCATCATCAAGTTTGAGAAAAAAGCCTGGAATTAGAGGCTCTCCCAGGTTGAGTTTGAATTTTATACGCAAGTAGTCGTTCCGAGGCACAAAGCTTATTTCGAAGTCAACCTCAAAAGGCATGCCCAGCATTTCCCCAATTGTTTCAGCCATATGTGAGTTCAAATACTCACAAGGTAGGCCACAGATTCTGACCCAGAATTTAGCGCGCCTAAACCTCACAATGTGAGGAACTTGATTTGGCAGCCAATCATAAGCGCGCCATCAAAGTTAGCTTTCGTCATGTCCAGCATTTCTCTTTTATCTTCGTCATTCGAGCATTTGAAGACATAAAGATCATTCATTTTAAAAACATCAATATAGCCCCTTTTCCTCCATCTTGAGTTGACGAAGGTTCGAATTGAAGCAGGGCTTAGTGTTCGGTAGTCCATGAGGTAACCATAGACACATAAGTTCCAAAAAGCCCTGCTTCCATTCACAGTGCTATGTTCTATTTCAGCAAGGGCTGCCGCCCTATTAATGCTTCTTCTTTCGTAAGAATTGTTATTCATTGTGTGAAAACAGGTGGTATAACAGAATGAGGATGGGTGAGAAGATGAGAGTAACTTGGTTGTGAATGTGGCTCCGCATTTATTCTACCACCACAGCAAGGAGGCGATTCAAATTCTTGCCCCGGTGTTGGAGACATAGGCATGCAGATAACCTTTGGTTAACGGGAATTACGGCTGTCATTAATTGGTTGATTACAAATCCAAGAAAGATTAAACTTAACACTGTTAGAGTGAATTTGTGAGCTGTTAACGGGAATTACGGGAACTGTGGAATTGAGTGACCGTAGTTGAACTTTTTGAACTGTATTATAAGGTATTATGCTTGCTTTGTAATGATATACAACTAAAATCCTTTCTTGTTAATTACTACTCATACCTATCAAACAACCTTAAGAAATTAATAGTGGATAATATTGTAATAAAAACCCAAGCCATTAATTGCTTCCTGAAGACTTAGAGCCTGTTCTAATTTACTGAATTGAGCTAAACTGAATTGAACTGAATAGAGCTGAAATTATGAATATTTTATGAGAGAAGGAAATTAGGAACTGAAATGAATTGAATTGATTGGAGCTGAACTGAAATTAAGCTGGCCCTTAAAAACAAATGGCAGATTACATGGCTAGTTTAGGGTGCAACCACCTTATAGTGGTTTATTTCATGAAGACACATAGTGATATTATTCATTTGATCATCTATAAGGATGAAGTAGGTTGGTACTTTGCTAGTATAATTAGGATGAAGCCTGGTTTAATTTGATTGTTTAAATTGATAGATCTTTGACCTTGGATATACTTTATATCAGTGGCGGATTCAGGGTTATCGAACTGGTGAGTCACCATTAGTCAGCATTAATAATTGATCACTTGTTTCAATTCAAGGTACGTAAAAATTCAATTTTACAAGTCGAAAGTTCTCTAAATAACATGTTACAAACAAATGGTACTCTAAAATTATTACATTTAAATAACTTTATAATTTTTCACTTAATTGATAAGCTTTGTGGAAAAATATTAAAATTGGTTGCACAAATATAGTATAAATAAAACAAGAATTATTAAAAATTATATAAAAAAAAAGTGAGATAATTTATGAGACCTGTTATTAAACCGGTCTCTTTAATGAAAAAAGAAAGCAGCGTCAAAAATCATTCATATTCAATGGCAGCTGAAAACCAGTCTCTTTGATATTATAATAAAAAAATAATAATAAAATAAATAAATAAATAACTGACGTAATGTTAATCTCATGTAGGGTATGTAGCAATAGTAGCATCAAATAGACCGTCTATCTATAATAATAAATAAAATAATAATAATAATAATAAAATAAAAAACATCATTTTTTTTACTGATGAGTCACGTGCACCACTGTGCACATGAATAGATCTGCCCCTGCTTTATATAGAGAGTAATATACAATAAAACATATTAAGTGAGATCTTTATAAATTCTCCTAAACATATATTTCTCAATATCTAACTGATAATTTGAATTAATACCAAATTCATTTCAATAGAAATAGGTACAGTACATAGTTTCAAGGTAACAATACAAATAAGGTGAAAATAAACAAATAGAAACCTTTTTTTTTTTTTTTTTTTTGTGGGACGGGAAATAGAAACTTAATTCTACTACGGAGTACTTATTATTTTAGTACTCCGTATTTTGGTCTTTGTAACATACATAGTACTCCATATAATTTTATAAGTTCATAAGGAATACGAAGTATAAAAATTGAATAAATAAAACCCAACACCGGTAATTTGGTGACAAATGGAAGTACACAATAGGGCCTAACATTCCCTAATAGAGAAGGAATAATACTATGGATAGATGGGGTCCCACGCCATGTGTGCTGATAATTAACTTGACAGTAAATATGAAGTCGACTAAATTGTCGATCTCTCCACATACATAGATACAAGATTGAATCCATTGAAAGGAAGAGGGAAGTTTAGGATTAGGATAAAATATATAATTACATTGACAGAAGTATAAAATTGAACAGATAATTAAAAATACAGGTAGTACAGTTAAATCATTTTCTGTGTCTAGTTTTGCTCAATTTCACAATCTCAAAGAAGGGGTATTTATTTCTTGTTTGTTTGTGTTACTTTTACTATGCCAAAAATGGAGTTTTATGCTACGAGTATATTATATCGCCTACCTTTCTATCTTGTTTATGTTCACACAAAATTGTCTTGGCTATTGTATTTTGTGCTCATGTTGTGGTGACTAACCTAACTGTTTTTTGGGTGGGGTCGACCCTCGACCCTAACTAATATCTCTAGTATTTGTAGTATATTCCTTCTTCAATGAAATCTTGCGATTATTTAAAAAATATATATATAAAAAAAAATATATAAAAAAATACTAGAGTTTAGGGAATGAAATTTAACTTTAAGTGATTAGCTTATTTTTATTAGAATAATAAACAAACAAAAATCCCTTCAAAAAAAATAAATAAATAAATGAACAAACAGAAATACAACTGTTAGTAATCAATTCAAAAGAGTACTAAGAATGTCATTTTAGTAAACTTTATTTTAGTTGTATTTTAAAATTGGATAACTCGATCTTATTAAAACTTATCTAAACTTATAATTAAAATAAGTAAAAATTAGAAGAATGAAATAGAGTTTAAATCACTATTTTCACACAACAAAATTTTAATTATTTAGGTTATAAATTGCTACAATTTTAGTCTTTGATTAGAATAGGTTTGATTTTAAACCGCTAAATAGGGTTTGTGATGTTCACCTTATTTTCACTTATTTATTTTCAGTTATTTTGGGTCTAATAAGTTCAATTGAATTAAGATTAGTTCAATTCAAGAAAATTAAGTTTTGATAAGGGTTTCTCATGTTCAAATTACAACTAACATAAGTTTTAATAAGGTCTAATAAGTTCAGATAAGTTGATATAAGATTAGATAAGTTCATATCAATAAAAATTAGGTGAATAGAACACATCAGCAACCCTATATATAGTGGTGGACCCAGCGTTGTTCGTGCTAGGTCACATGACCTAGCAAATTTAAGGTTTAAAACTAAATGAAAGCAAGAATATTTTGGAAGGAAGTCTATGGTTCGGCGGAAAATACTTGAGTGTAATTTTTTCCTTAGATTGGCAGGGACTATTTTTTCCACTTGACAATTTACATATTAGCCTATTAATTTCTATAATTTTTTTTCTTCATTTCATTTTTATTATTGTATATATAATTTTTTTTCTTTACATTAAAATCAAAGCATATATATATATATATATATATATATATATTATTACACAATCATATTTTTTTTTGTACATTTATTTATTATATCCATCAGTTAACTAATTTAATTATCTTATACAATGTTCGATAAATCCGAAAGTCCGAACCCATGATGGGTATTTTTTGAATCCACCATTGCTTTTATTAATTTAATCCTAGCTATGTAGTCTATAATAGTAACCTATATTATATAAGTAATTTCAATTAATCTTATTGATATTGTAACTTAATTTTTAGAATGAAAAGGAAAATTACATGAGTATAATATAACAAGTTTCTTTAGTCCTAAAATTCATCCTCCTCCTCCATGAAATCATCCTTTTCCTCAAAATCAACACTTTGGATCGATTGATGACGGTGACCCAACATTTCTAAAATCCTAGATCCGTCACTGCCTATATACTAGTACTTTGTTGTTTGTATATGTTGTAATTGTAGCAAAGTTAGCTTGGCTTACTTTAATTAGCAAGTTGCATAAAATATGCAATGAATTAATGCGTGTACAAACAACAGTAGTTTGGATTTTTCAAGTAATAGTCGTGGCACTAGCCAAATTCCATGTGAGTTGCACGAGTTGATTAGTGGAACTCAATCAATTAGTGGTTATGATTGGCTAATGACAAGTATGCTCAGGTGACATATGTAAGTAGCATAAATGGTGGGGATACTTAGAGGTGTGTGTGAGTGAGGGATACTTAGAGGTGCTAATTAATATAGTTAGATAATTAGCTAAATGTAGAGTAGGAGTTAATCCTATTAGCTAAATTTATTGATGTTATGTCGGTATGATCGATTATTTGTGAGATAGATGTAATAGTGATACACCATACACGTAATTACAAGTGAATGATATGCAAAAACTTTTAATGATAAAGTACTCCACGCATCAAATATCTCAAATTTGCTTTATTCTAAATATCTTGATCACTCATGTCCAAAATTGTACATAGTACTTGAATTTTTACATTATTAAAGAGGATTGACTAATTCAAATCCTCTTTGATTGGAAGATGACTACATTATTGGGGAAAATATCCAAATTAAAGTTTAGGGTTAGTTTGGCATTGTTGTAAATTTTTTTTTTTTTTTCAAAATCATATGATAAATATGATATAATGAATAAAAATTTAGTCAAATTTATTAAAATCATGAGAATTTTTAAAAATACTAACTGAATAATGGAAACACCTTTTTCTTACTTCGTATATTTTGGTTTTTTGTTTTTTTTTTTTATTAAAAAAAAATCCAACTGAAAACAAAAAACGATGTCAAACAAATCCTAAAAAAGTTGATTTACTTTTTTGGAAGTGATTTGTGGTGAAATGACTATTATAACATTAATTGATCAAATCTATTAACTATTATTAAAACAAAACATGCTGACATCATTAAAGGACATATGTCAACTTTTTATGAAAAATTTTCCCGCCTAAACTATTTTTGACTTCATCCCTTTTTTTTTCTTCTTCAAATTTTCATGATTAAATAAATACAATATTTCTTTCAAAATAAATTAATGAAATTATGGTTATATTAATTTTCAAATAAAGAATATTAACAACTATTTTAAACGAATAATAGCTATTTAATCCGTGCAACGCATAGAACTAAACTTGTTTACTACAAAGTGCAGAGCATCATGTACCAAGAATTCTACTTGTCAAGTAAAAAAATTCAAAACTTTTAACGATCAGTTTATGCAATTGTATAACCTATTTCTTACTCCTTATTACGGAGTATTTTTTATTTTAATTTTTTTGACAAAATATTCAATTAAAGAAAAACAATATTACAACCTAAATATAAACTAATACAAGAATACAAAACAACCTAAACGACACACACTAAGAACCATTACAGAAAGAACGAAGAGAGGAAAATACTGAAAAGGTCTTGCAGCAAACCAATAGCTACGAAGCCCAAACAACCAAGAAAACCAAACCACATCCAAATTGTGGACCAAGAGAAGCCGAATCTTACTATGTATTAGCTGTATGGAGTAACAACTACTTTGTGTTGACCAAACGTTTTTACACAATAAGCAATACAATTAGTTAGGGTCTGTTCACATTTACTGAACTGAGTTGAAATGAATATTTTATGAGAGAAGAAAATTAGGAGCTGAATTGAAGTGAACTAATTGTCTGGTTGGAGCTGAATTGAACTGAAATTACTTTCCAAAATAAAACTAAGTTTCATTTATTTCCCAAAATTTACCTACAAGTCGCCTTATTTGTTATAGCAGAAAGTCCACATGTCATTAAATTTATTGCCCAAGGTTTTTTTTTTAATTTTGATAAATTTTACAAAAAAGAAATTTTTTTTTTTTAAAAAAACCACCTTTTCCCGGCTCACCACTGTCAGCCCCCCTCCCCTACTGGCTCACGGCGCCCAACCAATTCCCCCGGTGCAGGCAACCTCAACCGAAATTATCACTGTTGGTCCACCAGCGGCCTAACCCACCTCTTCATATTATTCAACTCCATCTTCTTTCTTCTTCCTAATTCTCTCTCTTCAATCTCAATTTTACACAATTTAATTCTTTCTTATTCAATACAAAACAAAATTAATAAAATCTTTAATTTCTCTATCTTCCAATTCTTCTTTCTTTCTACATCAATTTCTCACTTTTTTGGTTTACACTTTGTTTGAATTGAAGAAATGGAGGGAAAAGAAATGAAGAGAATTGCAGGGGTAGAAAATCTTTTATTTGGATAACAAATTAGGGAGAGAGGGAATTGAAGGGGAGAGAAATGGAGGGATTAAATTGTAAGAAATTAATCTCTTCAATAATGAAGAGATTTGAAAAGAAAACTCATATTTTTTTCCTCCCCTCCCCTTCCCCTCCTTCCCCTTGTACATCTTCCTTCTCAATCATCTATCCCCACACACACTATTAGGGGTTTCATGAGGAGCGGGTGTGTGGTCGGAATATGCAATGGAAAGGGAGGGGATGGTCGAAAATGGGAGGTGAAAGGGAGGAAATGTGGAGGAGGGGGTGGCTGACACTGAGGTGAGGGGAGAGTGGTCTATTTTTTGTTTTTAAAATTACTTTTTTAATTTAAAAAACAAATAATTAAAGGATTTTTTTTAAAACAAAATGATTGGTTAAACTGGTCACTGATCATTTGGGTTCATTTTGAGAGAATAAATGTCAACTTATGTTTATTTTAAAGAGATTTAAAAGTTAGTTTATTTTGAGAGAACAGGACAATGGTTGGTTTATTATTGTTAAATTATCATTATTATTAGGAAAATGCTATACATAGCCCTTAGGGCTACATATAAGCATTAATAATACTCTTGAAAAATGTTTAAATTTAGAAAATCATGACAAATTCACAATAATTACACTAATCTACACGTATTTTTGTCATGAACTCCTAATTTTATACAATTTTCAAGAGTGTTTTTAATGCTTATATATAGCCCTAAGGGCTATGTATAACATTATCATTATTATTATTATTATTATGCAAGGTACTCCAAGTTTTTTTTTTCAAGTAAAAGAGTGAAAGAGATGATGAGGTCATGAGGTTGGGCCCATTATTTGGGCCATCCCTTTCAAATTTTCACTACCAAGTGAAAACAAAAATCCCAATCCAAGTGAGTAACCAACTTACGTCAATTGGTCTTTCTACATTCTACTTTTAAGTTTTAACCTCAACCCTTTTTCCTCTTCTCTCTCCTCTCCCAAACACTATACCTCAAAACTCGTCCTATAAATAACGCCTCCATTCTACCTTCCATAGGCTTGAACACACAACCAACTTCTCACTTCTCTCTCCTCTTCTTAACTGCCTCATTTTCTCTCTCCTCTCAAACAAACAAACAACATTTCCAGTTACAGTAATCAACGGAATTTTCAACTCTAGAAATGACTAGACCTTCGCTTGAACCTCCTCTTTCCCCTAAATCCAGTATCAAATTCCTTTGCAGTTACGGCGGCAAGATCCTTCCTCGTTATCCTGATGGCAAGCTCCGTTACAATGGCGGCCATACTCGTGTTCTCGCTGTTCCTCCCTCCATCTCTTTCTCTGGTCAGTTTTCTCTCTCACTCTTCTAAACCCTAGTTTTTGTGCTTCATTTATTACTTTCAGTGTAAAATTGACTAACTAATCGCATTTTTAGTCATTCAATTGTGATTTCAGTGAGTTTAATTTGTTAGTTTAGTATGAATTTGACAGAATAATGAAGTGTATGATTAATTTGTTAATTGAGAAATTGCAAATTGCTGACGGATGATTCGGTTTATGATTACAGAATTGATGAAAAAGATGGGAGAATTATGCGGTGAATCAGTGAGTTTAAGGTGTCAACTACCAACAGAAGATCTTGATGCTTTGGTATCCATCAAATCCGACGAAGATCTCGCTAATTTGATCGAAGAATACGACCGTATTCCATCAAATTCTTCCATGAAAGTTAGAGCTTTCCTTTCACCAATTCGATCATCAAAAACAACAACAACAACATCAAGTCTATCACCTCCAGCTTCACTGAAATTACTCTCGCCGAAATCGCTTTCGCCATCATCTTCATTCTCAGCTGCCGGATCTTCTCCAAGAGTTGCTTCGCCAAGAGTTGTGCCACCAGTGATGGCGTATCCTGTCCGTTATGCACAATCTGCTAACAGAAATTGCCATCATTGTTGCCGGAATTCCAGCCATGTTTACCTCATTCATAATGGAAATCATTGGCAATAGTATTCAGTTTCAATTGGATTGGAATTGTTGAAGAAGAACAAAGTTATAGGATATTATTTTTTTATGAGAATATTCCATAAAAAAAAAAAAAAGTATATAGTATAGTATATACTTCGTATATCAGTATATTATATGATGTAGTATGATGTAAGGAAAAAAAAATTATACTATGATGATGACGACGAAAAGTAATGAGAATTGTTTTTGCGAAGTTTGGATTGAGCCCAAATTTTCTGTCAAATCTTAACGCTGGGTGAGTTTTTACTACTGTACATTTTTTTTAAATTCAATTTCATTTTTCGATTATATTCATTTTTTATTATCCTTGCAAATTGTGAATTGAATGTCGTTTTGTGTGTGATGGTTTGTCGTATTGATCTGTGTCGTTAAGGCGTTAATGGCGTCTACGGCGCCGTATAGTCTGAGATTAGTTACGGTATCTGACAAATGCCACGTATCAACATGTTGCTTCTACTTATCTACACGTATTCTTTGTGAAAGTACTGAATTTCGGCGTATTTATTCATTTTTTTTTGTTGTAATATTTCTAATTTATGTACTACGTAATTGATATTTTGTGTCTTTTTAATTATTATTGAATATATGTTTAATATAAATATTATGTACTTTGTGTTATAGTTTGGGGTTTATTTATTGATATTGATATTCTTTGAGTTTAGATTTTGTCGAATGTATAATGTTATTCTTTTATGATTTAATCTTATTGTATTAATTTAATGTTTCTACTTTGCAATTGCAGGGCTTATGGAGTACAACAGAATATCGTGAATATGTGATGGAAATGAATCAAAGATGATTTCTTTTGGACGTATTGTAAGTATTCTAAATACTTGAATTTTTTTTTGGATGTGATTACCTTAGTTGTGATAATAAGATTTTGTGTTTGAGTATATGAATCATATTCGACGATTAGTGTACTTAATTAGGAGTGTATTTAAGTGGATTGGGGAAACTTCGGCTTTCAGTCCAATCTAGTTCATTTATTGGTGCTCATTTTTCTTAATACGTAGTACTTTTTTTGCTTTGTTTTTCTTTGTTGCAATGTAGTAGTACTAACAAGATTGTGTTGGTACTTTGTAGTATTGGGAAGTTGAGGTTTACCTTTTTTGGTTAAAGATGATTTTTGAACTATGCCTGACGGCCTTTTTTCTGATTGGTGTGATTTCTATACATTATCGAATTGTAGATTGATCTTCTTGAGCTTTTTGTATGGAAATAGATGAGTTGAGCTCCAACGAGCTAGAGCATTGGTGCCTAGCTCTAAGAAAATGCTATTAGAGACTTGTTATGATACACTTATACTGTTTTATGGATAAACTGCCCTAGTCACCTTGCTCTTAAGTCCTCCCAACATAGAATACACAATTGCATCATTAGAAGAAAATCTTATACTAAGAGTTGGGTTTATAGAACATTGTGGTCATGGAGTTAAACAAATGTTGCCTGTGAGCAATTCAATATTAACACTAACACAAGTTAATCATACGACTTTGATAAATATATTTTCTGTTCTTTCATTGTTTGAATTGCCACACTTGATCATATAAGGTCTTGATATGATACCTTTTCTGTTCAGGATCAAATTGTTCTTTATCTGTTACGGAATATGCTATCTGCTGATCATTGATAATTCCTTTTTTTTTGGTCATGAATATTTGTATTGGTTCAGGGATGAGTTGTTGATTCTGAACCTACCTCAATGCATTCTGATTTAGGCTAAAAGCAATAATATTTTGGTTTTCTCTTATGATTCAATTTTGTAAGTCTAAGTGTGCTGAATGCTGATTATGTGGCTCGTACATTCTGGCATGTCAGATCTTTAGCTGATTATCCGCATCACCAGTCTTTATATCTTCTGTATAGTCACATACTCACATTACTGATGTTCATCCATCCTATGATTCCTACCTACTTGTATTACTTGGTATAATAAGCTATGTAACTTTTTCTGTTGTGCTTTTGCATATAATGAGTCAATTAAATTTTTTTTGTGATGAAGTTTTGATGTCATGTGTACGCGAAGGGTTTTATTGTTGATATTTTACTTGGGCATAAAACAGATGATCTTTATCTTTTAATTTGTTTTCTATGTTAAAATGCTGGTTATCAACATGCTTTTGTTTTTGGTGTATTGTGACACCATCTAAATGAGTTGTTTCTGTTATTACCAGATTGTGGGAGGAAGGATAGATGTGGTTGCTTAAAATCCATGCATATCATAGCATAGGTGTTAATGGCTCCAAATTTCGACTTCACCGGGGACCTCATGGGCCCCATATCAAAAAGGCCCCATCTATTGGTGTTTTCATTGAGCAGGGGAAAATGCTTAAAGGCCCCATTACAGCTGGTAGAGAAGAATAATATTGGAGTGGTGTGGCTTTCAGCAATTTGGATTAATATACTTATTTTTGGCACCCAGTAAAAAGTGATGATGCTGGGAGCAATTTATTGTGCAATGCTCGAAACAAGAGGTGATTTCAGAGAAATTGATGGTAATTGTTGTACATCATTAGTATTATCCATTTATCCTCCAAAGATGACGTGGAAAGAAGGGCATTTGAGGTGTTTTTTTGGGCGGTTGCCCCACCCTGATCGGTTTTTCTCAGTCCACGTAAGACTTTTGGATGTTCCTCCACCCCCCTTTCTGGACAAGTTGTTAGCTGATTCACTTGAGCAGTTGCCATCAAGATGCGGCTGCCAAGCAATATCATGTGTGGATGGATCTTCTAATGGTGTTGCTGGGAATGACTTGTTACCCTGGTAGTAGATTAGGAGGGAAATAAAATGAAGTAGTTCACTTGCTAGATTTGTTTGCATATTGGCAGAGGCTTCATATTATTCCTATATATTTTGATGGTTATGAATGACCCGGAACATGTGGAGGCAGATCTTGCAACGTATCCTGCCAAGCAAAATTTGAGTTCTTCTGCCAGCTGAAAGCCCTACCAAATATTCCAGAGTGGTAACATACTAACCTGAGTTTCTTATTTACGGAGTATTTTTTTGCATCTCTGTTGTTTATATTGAAATAAGGTTATTTAATTTTATACAGGGATTACACGTAGGTTATTTTTTATTTATTTGCTGGTTCTTAATTCATTCTTTTACAAGGCTCATTTTTGCATTACTAGTGTTTTTTTTATTGAGGTTATGCACTTATGATATGGCTTCATTTGAGATTGTATGGCAGATGATAAATTACCCTACTGTATTTCGGAACTTTTATGTTGTATGCAAGCATTGTGAAACTTAATGGCATTTGTTTGTGCAGCCTTAGGCTGTTGATTTCCTTCCCTCACTAAAACTCGATATTTTACATACTACGTATATTTTAAGTGTTATATGTGCGTTGTGCTAATGATTATGATGCTTTTGTTTGTGAGGGTATAACCTATCTAATTGAATGGCCTCTGTTTTTGCTTGGCCGTTGGAGGAAGGAAAGGCAGAGGTGGTTTCTCCAACACCATACGTAATCTTTAACGTGCATGTTACTCGTTCTTAAGTTTGAAGGACCATATTGTATCAACGTCAACAACAACATTCTCGAAAGTTTTCTTCTGCTAATCCAGAATTGTGCCAAGATATGTGATGTGGTGCGGTGCTGTAATGTATCAGAACGAACAAACCCAATGGAGTCATGGAGGATGGTGACGGGTGCCATATCATTATGGTCTGGTACTCTGGTAATCCAGAATTTAGTAATCCATATATTATGATATTTGGTGAAGAAATTTTCTGGCACCCATTCAAAGATGATGAACAAGAGGACAGAAACAGAACATGAGTGATGGATTGGATTAATGTTACATCATCAACATTATCTTTAGAGGATAATGAGGAAAATGAGGCAATAGATATGAGGTTAACTTTGGCAGTTTCCTCCACTTATTATTGTTTGATCCTCTTTTCGCTTACCTCAATGATTTTTGGCTGTTCTTTTTGGACCAAATGCAAAGCTGATCTAGTTACGGAACAGCTTGAGCTTTTAACATCCAAAGCAGTTTCATAACAGCACCATGCATTGTTTATGGTTAAAATGTCATCACTGCACCATTGGAAGGAGCTGGTGACATCTGAATCAGCTTCATAACAGCACTATGCATTGTTTATGGTTAAAAATGGTGTCACTGCACCATTGGAAGGAGCTGTTGACATATTCGGAGCAGCTTCAATGATTCATAACAGCACCATGTATTGTTTATAGTTTAAAATGGCGCCACTATAGGAAGGAGTTGTTGACATCCGAAGCATTCATAACAGCACCATGCATTTACTATGGTTAAAATGGCGTCACTGCACCATAGGAAGTCAATGACAGGATTAACTGATGTGGTTTCTTGGCAGCTTGGATCAATTAGCAGAACCAACCAATCCAATGGGCACCAGGATTCTAGAGGAAACTTGACCCAAGACTGATATTTCTGACTAAAGGTTGTTGCCAAAACACCATACCTATGAAATCTCTAAAATGCCGATTATAAATCGAAACAGATATGCCTTTGGATTTTCCTTTATGCAGAGCAAAGAAATATTAGAGTGCAAAACTAAGGGGTAGACCGGTAGCGTATGCTGTGCAACCAGGACTTCTGATGCTATTCATACAGTCTGATTTCTTAATAATTTCATCCTTAAACATCTCATGACCATATTTACCTATGATGCAGTCGATCGCTCTGTTCACTTCTAAAGTAGCTTAAAATTCTAGTAAGATAATGGAGTTATAGAGGACTTACATTGCGTATCAAAAACAAACAGACACAACAAACTAAACACACAAACATCAAGCTAACAACCTTGTGTAACGTAGTTGGGGGCGAAGATATGGAGTCGTGATGCTGACCACCAATTGCATAGCAATATTGACATTGAAGCCGGAAAAACCAAGAAAAACTTACGAAACCATTCTACCGGGTACAGAGAGCACCAGGATTAATAAGCCTCTTTGTTGAACCTAGTATTGGGCCAATTGGCCATCAGCACACATAGTGATTAAAGACATTGGTGGTCATAATGTTAATCATCAAGTTATCTCATAAAATAAATTTAGTTTAGGAAAATTGGCTTAATTTCAACTATTAATCGTGTGTAAAATGATACCACTTCAAGTACTTGCTATCAGCCATAAAAATTTGAGTATTTGTTAGGCTAGTAAATTAAGTTATGTAAATAAACCTCAACTTCGTATAATTATGTTTTATGGTTGATATAAGATTTTAGGTAATTGAAGTTCGATGATACTTTAATTAGGATACGTGATGGATAGTTATAAATTGCTAACTCCTTTATTAAATTGCTAAAATTGACTTCACAATCAAGGCAACTATATCTACAATACTTTGTTAAGATTAACTTGTATAGCTATGAATTAGTTTGAAATATACTTCGACTTTGTTTACTTCATCTTAAAAAAATAATATTCAGTAAAAATACTTTCAGTTTAGTAAACTTCAGTAATTTTAAAGAAGAAATTTAATTGAAAATCATTAAAAATAATTGCAATTTAGTAAAAATAATTTTAGTTAAGCAAAAACAAGGCGAAGTGAACTGGGCCTTCCTTTTAGAAAAATGGTGGTATTTCAAATACGAAGTACTTACTCGTATTTGTTTGATATGTTGATTCAAATTCGCTTGAAACCAATTTATAAATTCCATACGGAGTCTATAAGAAGGAATATCTTTTGAAAAAAATCATCGAAAAAGTGAGTAATTACACACTGCGGTTTTCTTTTTTTGGTTTTTTGTTTTTGAAAATCTATGATATATACTTCCTCTATTCTTTTTTTATTGCACCATAGGAGATTGACACAAGATTTTTGGTATTGGAAAAAAGGATGAGAGAGAAAGGTAAAAGTACAAGATTGCCCATGTGATGGTATACATAAACTAAATAATCATGTGTTGAAAAGTAAGGATATATTTGATATTTGTAGTGTGAACACAAGATTTTTTTTTATAAAATAGAAATGGTGCAATAATTGTGATATTTCTTTAAAAGGCAAGTGGTGCAATATTAAAAAAATGGAGGAAGTATTATATAATGAATTAAAAATTAATCAAATTTATTAAAATTATGATAAATTTGAAAATTGACAATTTAAGTAAATATCACAATGTTAAAGTATAATTTAATGTTATATAATGAATTAAAAATTTATCAAATTTATTAAAATTATGATAAATTTGAAAATTAAAAATTATCAAATTTATTAAAGTAAGGATATATTTGATATTTGTAGTGTGAAAATTTAAGTAATTTTTATAACATTGATCAAGTTACTTTAATATAACATTAAATTATACTTTAACATTGTTATATTAAAGTATAATTTAATGTTATACTTTAATATAACATTAAAGTAACTATTATTCTACTTTTTATAATAATGTTATAAAGTAACTGTTATTCTACTTTTTATAATAATGTAATAAAGTAACTTTTATTACATTAGTAAATTATTAAAGTAACTTTTATAGTGCCTGGTTTTTTTTAAACAAAAAAAACCAAAACAAAAAACAAGAAAAATATTTTTCTTGTTTTTTGTTTTGGTTTTTTTTGTTTAAACAAATAAGTTTTTAAAGTAACTTTTATAGTGGTTGGTCACACGATGTGGCCAGGCACATATAGGACTTTGTGAAAGTGAAAATATCTTTTTCTTGTTTTTTGTTTTGGTTTTTTTTGTTTAAACAAATAAGTTTTTAAAGTAACTTTTATAGTGGTTGGTCACACGATGTGGCCAGGCACATATAGGACTTTGTGAAAGTGAAAATATCTTTTTCTTGTTTTTTGTTTTGGTTTTTTTTGTTTAAGAAAAACAAAAATTTGAAAACCAAAAACAATGTTAAACAAGCCCGATAATTACGTATTTATATTAATGATGAATAACAAAGTAAACCACTTAAGTTATTCCACTTTTTTTTTTTTTTTTTTTTGACAAATAAGTTATTCCACTTGAATAGCTTTATCACTTCAATTAACCTTATTTCTTATTATGACTACTCCGAAAGTAGTTGTTCACAAGAGTATCAAGCTATATATCAACTCATTCGCGCGGTTGCATCCAATTAATTGTCATATATATCATCAATTTTGATCTTCAAAACTCTTCTTACGAAGCATTACTCATGTTTTAATTACTAGACAGTAGACATCATGAACATAGGTGAGTATATCATTTCCCAAAGAACAATAACTAGACATGGACAAGGAATGATGAGATATTAGAACCACATTTCTGAAGTCATTAGCAGTGAATGTTTTTGGAATTTTTGCCTTTCCTTAGCTAGACAAAGGTGGCAATTAAGTTGCCCTATGAAAGTCATATTACATATAACTGCTTTAAAGTCAACTGTTCACACAAGCATCACTTCCTGTTATTTCACTAAACTTATACGAAGTAGTAATAATATTTTAATTTCACTCACATACATTTATTTAAGGAGTGAAATACGAAGTATTTGGCAACAAACACCAAATATTGCCCACATGCATTGATGCAAACATACACATTCATTCAAAAAGAAAAACATAGCGAGTAGACCTTGTTCTTTTGAATTTCTAAGCAGAAAAGTTCAAGTGTCAGCAAAGCATAGCGGATTTCAGTAGAGCAAAATAAACCACAATAACTTAAAATAACATGACCTATATGGTTAAAGACTGATTCCAAATTTTGGCCACCAACATATAAGCGCGAGCACACAATAAAAACATAACAATACTGTTGACTTTATACAATTATTAAGAAACTTGGTTGACTTGAATCTCTGTTTAGAATTGATCTTCTTAGATAAATTAGTGATATTATTTTATAATTCCAAACAAAAAAAAAAAAAAAAACCTATATAATTAATTTAATTTATGGTAATACTTCGGAGTACATTGTTTATTGTTATGTTATTTTTATAATTTGAATTACGTTAAATTGATGAGGAAGTAAAAGAAATATTTCAAATGATGAAATTAAATTACACAATGAGAAACCCTAGAGAAAGCTAAAAGGCGGGGCTAGTGTTGCACGCGTGGTATGGAATTGATTGTAAGATTGAAAGCAACATAAGCTTTGTTTATGCTTTGACATTTCCCCAACATTGTTTTTAATTAGCCGTCCTTCTTTCTCTCAAACCCAACCAACTTATCTCACCAGGAATTTGGGCGTAGTGGGAGTGTTCAACTTGAGAATATATGATTATATGATACTCTCTACAAGTTAGGTTCTATTTTTTTTGAGCTGCACTGCTGAAATCTACTCTTTTCTGTTGAGTCTTGTTCTGCTTCGCAGACTTTCTGCTTTACTGACACCTACTTTGCTCTACTAAAATCTGTCTTGCTTGCTCAGAAGCTAAAAAAAACAAGGTCTTGTATTAGCATTCCCTTCATATGGATTATGGAATATACTTAAGCACCTAGAAATCGACTCGAATTGAGTGGCTTGAATTGATCTTGGAACAAAATTTAGTGATTTGACACTTGACTTTATCTGAAGACAAATTGACCCAACTCTTTTTGGTGTGGCGAACTAGAGAATAGAAATATTACTTTTATGATAATATAACAGACTTTTCTACGTAAAATGCCTAAGTATGTTACTTTTGTTGAATATTACATGGTTTTGGTTAGATTTGTAAAACATTTTAAGGTTGAATTTAGTACTATATATATGTAAATGTGTTTATACATTTTTTTTTTGAAGAAAAATGTGTTTATACAACATGATTGGTTATCCTGTCAAAAAAAAAAAAAAAAAAAAAAAAAAAAAAAAAAAAAAAAAACATGATTGGTTATTATGTACATATAGGTCGTATTACTACTAATGTCATAATGTGTACTTCCTATTTTGATGAGATAAGAAAATTTACACTGCACTAAATATTTTGAATAAAATGGAAACTTCAAAAACCCTTAACCAGCTAGATCAACTTACAAAGTTTAAGTTACAAAGTTTAAGTTTAACTAAATATTTATCATATTAGTAGTTTGCTTGATCTTGTTTCTTGGAGTTTCACGCGTAGGGAGGGGAATAAAGTTGCCCACAAGCTTGCTCATTGCTTGCTGCGGGACACTAGTAGTCGTGTGTGGTTTTCTAATTTTCCTAGTTGTATTGTTCCTATTTTGGAGTTTGACCTCCCGATGAATGAAAGTTAAGTGCCTTGGGCTGTGTTTCAAAAAAAAAACAAAAAAAAATAAAAAATTATAGATGCACCACTCTTAATTTGTTTGACAAGTAGGTTTGATTTCTCCTTTTATTTACTTACTAAGGGTCTGTTCTCATTGACTGAACTGAGCTGAATTGAACTGAACTGAAATGAATATTTTATAAGAGAAGGAAATTAGGATCTGAGTTGAACTGAACTGAACTGAACTGAATTGAACTGAATTTCAACGTAAGAGAACAGGCCCTAAGTACTGATGAAAATCTTATTCGTGATAGATTACATAAATCGATTATGAACTTCATCCATCAGTAATAAAAGTTTTATCAATATTTAATCTATTGTTTTGTGACAAAGATTGAACAAAACGCTCATCATACTAGATATTCTATACAATCAATAGCACCTCTATTTCATCAGCTCCTTCTTTTTGTTTTTCTTCAACTCGTAGTTTTAAAATTCGTTGGTTACACATTATGCAAGTACTTATATAGCTATTTTCTCCCTACTTTGTCCAAACGAAAACTGTAACTAACTCAAAGAAATAACTAATGCATACTCGATCACTATTAGTTTAGTATAGTAGCCATATTATTACCCATCACTTTAATGTAAATGGTTTGAATATAACATAATTTATTACTATATTAGTATATGAACTTAGATATAGAGAGTAAGAGTAATATGCAAATAAATAAATAGACTATGCTTTTTATATTTTGTTATATAAAAAGGCAACTTCTAGAGTTAAAACATAGAAGAGGTATGCCAATAGCAACCTGTTGAATTTACTCAACATATGCTTCAATTAAAGCCAAAGTGCCAAACACAAGAAAACAAATTCTTAAATTTAAGAGGTTAGAGTTGTCAGATAAATTAATTAAAAGATCATCATGACTTGTCTGGGTATAATTCAATCTCAAATTCTCAATTCTATTTAAAAAGGAAAAGAAAGAGAAAAAACCTTTATACTTATATAATATCTTTACAATTATATATGTATATAAGATTCAACAATTCTATTGTTCTCTTTTAGTCGCAACTTTTAAATAAAAAAATTGATCTACTCGTGTTCTCTCATTTACCAAGCAAGCTTTATTGATTTATATGTAGAAAAAAAAATGTAATCATGTTAAATTTTGTTAAATTTTTTGAGATTTATATGTTTACAATATCAAATTTAATACTCTGTATTATTGTTTTATTTATATATGTGTTGATCCGTAATGAATTGAAATAATGCATTGAAAGCATGAACATAAGATCAGTTCAATACAATATTTTTTACGATTTAAGGCATTACAAGGAACAGTCAAACTTAAAAATTCCTAAGTAATTGTCACATTTGACTTTTTTACTATTGATTTACTACCTTTGACCATTTTGTTTATGTACTACTAAATTATAAAAGCAAATTTTATAATGAAATATATTATTTAATCATGATATTAAATCAAATTTTCATGATATAAATTTTTTATTAATATTTAATCGTGTTTATCTAAGGTCAAACTAATGCATAATTATTGACATGTGTGTCAAGTTTAGCTGTATTAGTTATTCTTTGTGTCTTAGGGCATGTTCACATTTACTGAAATGAGTTGAACTGAACTGAACTGACTGGAGCTGAACTGAACTGAGCTAAAATGAATATTTTATGAGAGAGGGAAATTAAGAGCAGAGCTGAACTGAACTGAACTGAACTGAATTGAACTGATTAGAAAACTGAACTGAAATTAAGTAAATGTGAACATGCCCTTAAAATATTTAACACTATCAACTTTACACACGTGTTGATGCACTAGATAGTTTGACTTTACTTTTAAATAATTAAATATTAATAAAAAAAATTTAAAATTATATTATGAAATCTTATATTAATACCTATTTAACAACATATTTTTATTTTGTTAGTAAAAAAAAAGGGTCAAAACTAATAAAAAAAGTTCAATTTTTCAAATATTTTAAAATGAATGGAGTATATTATACGGAATATGTATATTTAAAAGTGGAGTAATTGTAAAGTTACAAATTTGCTAAATGGAGTACATGTTTTGACCCTTCGTATTTTACTAATGAATGTGAAAAGTGACTGAAGGAGTAAAAAGCAAAGCAAATTTAAAGGTGTTTAAAGAAACGGCAGGCTTTATTGCCGGGGGTTTCAGCAAATTTTGCAGTTTAGGGAAACCTAAGCTAGGGATGTTTATTACAGTACAAAGTTGTTTACCCTTAGATTATTAATTTAATAATTCAAGTTAATTTATAGGGGACAATTTGATCAGAATTTTGATGATCTTCAGATTTTACTGCTTGTTACTTTAACATTTGCACATGATCTTTACGCACGTACAAATAATTTAATTCTATTCACGAGAATGTTTTCAATTAAAGTAACCCTAATAATTTGTGTATCAACTCTCATTTCATTTTCATTTGGTTTCTCCATTCCCTTTTCACCTACTAATAAGATCAATCAAAAAATGACTTTAATTATTCTTTGTAAAGTTGGCAAAAAAGGGGTTTATGACATTATGATGACATACGATAAAATTAACTAATCAATGACTCCATTATTAGCCACTTGGTTTCTCTAGTCTTGTGTTGATCTTTTCATGAGGGCTTTAGTCACTAGCTACTTGGCTATTTGCAACAAACTCCCTTTCATTTCATACACTCTAGCCAAATGAAAGGGCGGGGATTTGAGAATGGCAAACAACTAAACACTATACATTTCCGTTGGATCTTAAATATTTGCAAGTTGCAATAGTTTTACTGGCATACGTGACAAAACTAACAATGCACATTTATAATTATATGTATATGAACACTATAGCCAAATCATTTAAACTTGTTCCAAATTAGCTGTATGATTTGATCAAAGTCTTATTTTGGTTTTGAGTTACTGTATCAAAGTTGTAATTTAAGGTAATAAACTTACATTTGGGCCAAATATGTCGTAAGCTATTCAATCAATTTTGGTTCATGCATAATTATGCGGTTCAAATTACTTATGGACAATTTGGAACGAGCAATATTAATTAGGTTATAATGACAACAGAAAATCTATTTAACTATTTTTCTAATCATATTTTGGGTCCTACTTTAAAAGTCATATTATAAGCACCCCTTTTCTCGGTCTCTATACTACTCACTAAAAATTTAATTGAGATCATTTTAATTTGCAACTAGTTTTGGTCCCGTACAATGCACAGATTTATATAGTATAATTTATTAATAATAATAGTCAAATGATATAGAGATAATTAAGTTAAATAACTTATGTAACATATTTTTTTTTAGTCTTTCAAAAAAAATGTAACATTTTTTTTAAAAAAAATTAAATTTATTAATGTCTATCCTTTAAATTCTTATGTGTTACAAATATATATAAATAAAATTTATTAAAAAAAAATTAATTTTTTTAATAGAATTTATTTTATTTTTTTTAAAAAAAAGCTTTTTAGAGGAAAAAATTTTCTTAAAATTATGCCAAGTGTCCCATCCGCTGATTACTTTAGTATATAGTATAGATTTAAGTTGATTTTATTTATATCCTTTCATTTGTTTTCATTAATATACATACTATCTCCATTTCATATTATAAGCCATAAAAGAGTATTATTAGTGAGACATAAAATACTCTTTTATTGTACATAATAAAAAAAAAATTGTAGATAGACTTTCTATAATAGTCAATCTAACATTAATGAACACCAAGAATATCTTGAAATGAAAAGAGTATTTTGTACTCAGTACTTTAGGCATGTTTAGTTCAATTCAATTCAGTTCAGTTCAGCTCCAATCAGTTTAGTTCATCTCCAATCACTTTAGTTCAGTTCAGCTCTTAAATTCCTTCTCTCATAAAATACTCATGAAATTCAATTCAGCTCTAGCTAATCAGTTAAGTTCAGTTTAGTTTGGTTCATTTCAGCTTAGTTCTGTAAAATGTAAACAAACCCTTCGTATATTGTAATATCTGATCCATAGGGTAATCTTTTAACAGTACAATTCATTTTACATTGCTTAATTTTGAGTAAGCAATTGAGCATTAGAAAGTCTAAATCATGACATAAATAAAAGCTAAAGATTTTGGGAAGTTGGAGTAAATTTAAGATGAGCATTGTATTGTATTGCATGCAGGTGCATGTCTATTGTCTATCTCTATCCGTGTGATTACGTTACAGAATGATGATTACATACACTGGCGGCGCTCAGATTTTGTTTCTCCTTCTTTGGCCTTTTTTCCTTCTTATTTTTTCTCTAAATACATGTTTTATACCCATTATATTTTAGTTCTTTGCCCTATTTTTTCCTCTTTTGTTTTTCCTTAATTTTGTATTGTGCTTCTTAATAATAATAATAATAAAAAAAAAAAGAAAAAAAAAAGGGTTGTGTTATATTGACTGAGATATTAGAAAGCATATACTAGTAGAAATATGGTTCAAATTAAATGTTTCACATGGACTTGTCTCATATTATAGGGCTTCCATATTTATAATTGTAGAGGTCTTTACTTCAAGGATTTTTGAGGGATTCTACCTATGAACGAGCTTCTTTGTATTCTTGTGTTAAATGAGACTTAAATATATACGAAGTACATAGTATAAATAAATAGATGAAATAAGAAAATAAATATATGTATAAAATTCTCCCTTCAATATTTTATTTGTCCCATTAGAAAATGTGAGCGATTTCAATGCAAATGAAATACTACCTCCGTAACCTCCGTTAACTATAAATAATACCCCTTTGTTGCAAATAATAGTTAACGGAAGTAGTAAAACACTTTAAGGATTTTTCTAAATTTCAAAATATATACTCCTTTCATCCCTTAATTAGATGCTTACTTTTAAAATTATATGGGAATTACTGAACTTAGAGTATCCTTAAAACCCATGATTGAGAAGTACAATGGAAATAAAAAGACATTTATTGTTGTCTTTGAATAAAACAAAACAAAATGAAATTAAAACCCATGATTGAGAAGTATAAAGGAAATAAAAAGACATTTATTGTTGTCTTTGAATAAAACAAAACAAAATAAAATTAAATGCTTGCCTATCTCAGCAATCCTTTGAGAAAAAAAAAAAAAAAAAAAAAGACCAATGACATGTTTATAAAAAATAAAATGACCAATCATCAAATTCATTTAAAATGATGCAAATGCATTGCAATTGTTCAAATGGCCCTAGGAGGAAATAGAATAAAATGATTTTGTGCAACAATGAAATGTTTTTTTTTTTTTTTAAATGTCAAAAGCAAAAGTAAATAAAGTAGGATCACATCACACTGATTTGGGGACAATTAAGAGAATAAGTTTAGAAAATAAGGATAATTTGGTATAAAAAAAAAAATCACTTTCTAAAGAAGGTAATAGGCATCTAATTTACCATTAAAAAGAAAATTAGGTATCTAATTATAGGACGGAGGGAGTACTAAAGTAAAATCTTATTATTGTATATTTTTCTAATTTTTTATTTTAAATATGGGAATTTGATAATTTGATTTTAAATTTTTATGCATAAGATATCTTCCAATGCATTGGAAATTGAGCTAAGTTATAAAAAAAATTACTAAAAAAGGGCAAGGAGTAATTATTTAAGGGTTATTTATTTATTTATTTTTTGAATAATTTAAGGGTTTATTTGTACTTGAGGATTGAAGAAGTATGGGTGAAGGATAAATTGAGGGTTTTGCTTGGCCTTTTTTTTTCAGTACTTGGAGAGAAGTAGTGAGAGCGAGAAATTTGGGATAGTGAGATATTGTTGCTTGCCAACAAATTCTGAGTGATGTGACCAAAAGAAGAGGAGATCATTACCCCATTTAATGTTTTTTTCCCCCCTCTCTTCTTCAACTTATTGTATTCAAGTTGTGTAAACACTTTGAAATTTTGAATCACATCATGTTAATAAGACAATAATTTTTTTAAAATTATAAGAGTTATTTTAGAGGTGAATTAGAGACATCTTCAGCCTTTGAGTTTTTTTTACTTGGTAAGTTGGTTTACTTTAGTTTAAGTGATAGTTGATCGTTTATTTACATGATTTTTAAAAGTAGATTAGGCTTGTGATATGATGAGATTTATCATTCATCATATTACCCCCATTTCATGTTATTTGTAACGATTTGACATAAAATGTAAGTATAAAATATCTAATCGTTGCAAATAATATGAAAAAAGGTACTTTTAATCGTCATAAGGATACTGCTAAGTGTTAACTTACCTTTTGATGCGGATTTGAATAGCTAAGTGTTAAAGGGAGATGTGTGAATAGTGCAAAAAGTCAAGCCGTTGCAAGTAATTTGGGACGGAGGGAATATTTATAAACGGCCGAAAAAAAAAAGTGGAGCAAATATTAAAAAATATATGGAGTAATTATGTATGGAAAAATTGGTAGAGTAGGAAACAAATTGGGATCTGATGGCTATAGAAAAACGAAAAAAATATTTTGCAAAGTATATACAAAATATATACAACGATAACATAATATCTAAAATATTAATCCTATATTCTATCAATTATGAAACGGAGGAAAATAAAAAGTGTTTGATTTAATAGGAAATGAAGGGAGTTAAAAATTAAAGGAAGAAAAAAAAAGTAAAGGTAGGGTTAGATATCCAGGGACAAATAGGAGATCCTGTCAGGGGATATAGAATTCAATGACTTACCAGCTTTTGCTATCCTTGAGAGTTGACGTTCTTTCAGCTTTGAGTTTTCCCACTTTTTATTTTGAGTATTTTCTTTTCTTTTTTTTTTTACTGGTAACATTTTCTTTTACAATTAGGGGTGTCCATAATTCGGATAAAAATTAAAATTCAATCCAATCCAAACCGAATTATCAATTCGGATCGGATCCGAACTTTAAATCGGATCGGATTGAGATTTTTTGGAAATTTGGATTTTCGGATTGGATCGGATTGTCCCTAATTGGATCCAATCCAAACCAAAAACCGAATTGTAAAATTAAGCTTGTATATTTTGTATATTTTGAAGTTTAGCTCAAATACATAATACTACATAAAATAAATTAGAGAGACTTTGTATTAATTAATTAATGACTTGACGTTGAACTGTGTATTTTAATCATGATTTTGAAGACTTTTATTTATAGTAAAGCTTTATTTTTATAATTGTATTAGGCGCTAAAAAAATAATGTATTCGGATCGGATCCAAATAACCGAATTTTAATTCGGATTGGATCAAGAAAGAAATTCGGATCGGATCGGATTGGAAAATTGAAAACCGAATTATATTTCAGATTGGATCGGATTTGGACTAAATCCAAACTGAAAACCGAACGGACACCCCTATTTACAACTGTTGAAATATTGAGGTTTATCTACAACTCATATAACCTCCGTTATATATTACGGAGTATTTGCAACGATTTGACATAAAGTATACTTTCTCCGTTCTTTATTACTTGACCCACTTTGACTTTTACACTATTCACCGCCCCTCCTTTGACCGTCTTTTGTGAATAATATGTAAGGAAAAATATATTAATGTATGATATTTTTGGATTCGTCTCAATAAGTAATATCATAATATATAACTTTTATAATTTTTACTTATGGAGAATTTAAGTTATTGATCGTTAAATTTTTACATTGACAAACGTGATAAAAGAAACAGGTCAAGTAAAAAAAACAGAGGAAGTATTATTTTACCTTCTCTTCATTACAAATAAAAGCACTTACCAAATCATATCAAAACATGTGTAATTCATTGTGATTTAGCGAAAAAAAACAAAAAAAAACATTGTTTTCTCGTTATGCATCATGCTAGATTAATCTTCCATTACCATAATTAAGGCTCGTGAAAGCCCAATCTATTGTGTCGGATCAAGTTAAGTCGGGATAACAGTTTTTAGATTTTTTTTCCTCTATTTTACTTGTAACATTTTCTCTTACTATTATAGAAATACTAGATGTAAGTCTGTGCGATGCACGGTTTTTAAATATTTCATTTTGTATATTTTTTTTGTAATTTCTTAATATATTTTTTTTTTATTTTCTATTCTATTATTTTAATATTAATTTAAGGTAAAATATTTTGTTAAGTTTTAAATTATTCTTATTCAAATTTAACGTATATAAAACTTGAATTTATAAATTGGAATAAATATTATCTCATTCATCGGATAGTTAGATAAAATCATTAAATCAAAATATATTTTTAAATTTCTAATTATTTGTTAAAATAATATATATATATATATATAAAAAAGGGTTAATAACGGTAGTTGAAAACTCTATTTTGGTGGATTGTGGGTTAGTGTCCCAGCCAGGGCTCAGGGCTAACCTAACCTTTCCCAACCCAATGAAACAAAACTCGAGATTGTAGACTCACAAACCAAAACAACGATTTTGCAGAAAAACCCTAATTTAGAATCTTGACTCTTGAGATTGTGAAATTAGGGCTAGAGTTGCAAAATATATTTTTTTAATTTCTAATTATTTGTTAAAATAATATAAATCCTAATGTAAAAGATAATATAAAAGATAATTTTTGTTTTTTTTCATAATTTAAATCTTAAATTACTATTTTTTGTTTTCAATTCTCAAATTTCATTTGTTAATTTTTTCTTAAATGGCAACTGGAAATTAAAATTCTAAATTAATATATAAATCTAATTTTTCATTGGTCGAAATATTACTTTTGCTTATGTGGCGTGCGATTCACGAATTTTCATATACATTTTGTATATAAATATTTTTTTGGTGATCTCTTAATTTTTTTCTTGCATTATAAGTTTTAAAATTTTGTATGAAAGTATCATATCATCAGATATTTACATAAAACCATTAACATCAAATGATAATTTATATTTTTTAAATATCAAAATATAATTTTTAGTTTTTTAAATAATATAAATCCTAATATCTAAAGATAATTTTTAGTTTTGTAACAAATAAAAATGATAAAATTTAATGTTCTTAAATAATTAAAATCCTAATAAATTACTATTCGTTGTTTTTACCTACGTGGCAAAAATTTAAAATTTCATTCGTCACTTTTGTTTAGGTGGCGAGTGATTTTTTAATTCTAAAATAAAATAAAAATCTATTTTTTAATTGGTCGAAAATATACCTTTTCTTATGTGGCGCTCCCAATGCTCTCCAAAAATGCCTACTTTATTTATATATAGATTATGGCTTATTCGTCCATTGCCATACATATAAGCATTTTAAAAGCCCAATTTATTATGTTGGATCAAGTTATGTCTGAGCAATTAGTCTAAGGTGCACCCTTGTGCCCTTGTGCACCTTAAATAAGCGTAACAACACAGCCCAAAAACCCAATTACACATAACCTAATTAAGAAAAGCCCAAAAACTAAAAAAACATGAAAACTGCAATACACACACCCACACCCAATACACTCACCCACACCCAATAAATGTAACGTCACTTCCAAACTCAAAACTATTCTTCTTCTATATGATTTTCTCTCTCCTCTTTTTGACTTTCTCTCTCCTCTATTTCATTTTATCTCACTAAAAAATCAAAATGATGCAAAATCAAAATGATCCTCCCTAAAAAAAAAGGCAATTTTATGTAAATTTCACTCAATTTTGTTTGAATTTATATGATTATCACTTAATTTTGTTTGAATATTGTTCGATACTCTATTGTTCGAAATTTTTTTATTGGAATTGTTAAAAAAAAATTTAGTGAAATCAAACAGATACCTTATGTTCACATTTTGAAATGCATATGTTCATATTTTGAATTCTTATGTTCATATACTGAATCCTTTTGTAAACTTTTTGAAATGCATATATTCAGTTTCTAAATCCATATGTTCATATTTCTTATGTATATGTTCACCTTCTGAAATGCTTAATTATATTCATACGCATTAAAAAATGGACCAATGCATATGTTCATATTTTGAATGCATATGTTCATATTTTGAATACGTATGATGCATATGTTTCATAATCATATTTATTTTTTATTTCTTGAATTTTTTATGTTCATAATTAAATGCCTTATATTCATAATAATATTTTATATGTTCATAATGTAAATATTCATAGTAAATATTTATTGTTCATAAATATACTGATTAAGTCTGTTTATGCATATGTTCTCTTTCTTAATAGCGTACGTTCATATTTTTTTACGCATATTTAAAGAACCTATGCATATGTTCATATTTTGCATGATTATGTTCATTGATAAAAAAAAATGAAGAAAATCAAATGAAACACATATGAAATTGATCAAAGCTAAAAAAAATCAATTCATATGAATTCAAAAAATCAGATAAACAACCAATTCCATATTGTAAGGAACAGATTCAATCGTTAAATCAAAACAAAACGAGAAAACTAGAAAAAAAAACAGAGGAAAAAGGAATTAAAGAATGAAGGAGAAAAAAACAGAGTATAATTTGTGAATTCAAATATTCATATAAACCTTAATCAATCGAAATTAAACACAAAATCGAAGTTCACAAAAAAAATTCATACTTAATAACTACTTTCATGTTGTAAGAAACAAATTCAATAAAAAAAAAAGTGTAAAAAAAGGGGAAAAAAACAGAGGAGAGAGAAAATAAAAAACGAAGGAGAAAAATAGAGGAGAAGAAAGCTAATGTTCATTTTTTCAAAAGCTAATGTTCATATTGTGCTGTTGTTACACCTATTTCTAGGTGCATGAGTGTGCACCTAAGAATATGTGATGTCTGAGTAATACGGAGTAGTTTTTAGATTGTTTTGTTAATGAGATATTATAGCATTAGGTGTATGGTTATTGTGCAATGCTATTATTCGAGACACTATTCAAGGATATGCTCTTTTCAATAGCGGAATTTAATTTATTTATGTAGAAATTAATTTATTTTTCTTCAACTTTAAAATTCCTTAAGAGGAACAAAACAATTGGGAGCTTTATTTCAATTTCACCACTTCACTATGGAGAACAAAAATGACAATGAAAACTTTTAAGGAAAATTTGACATTTGCTACCAGGAAAGGAACCCTACTTCACATTTATTACTGCTTTAATTTTTTATTTTATTTTGCTACCACCTAAATCAGAGTTAGTTAAAAATCACTACCACTTGTCTTACACCGTTAGTATTTCCGTTACCACCACCCAACCTCCGTCTAGCCACCACTCCTTCCCATCCACCAGTTGCTAATCCACCGCCATTATTCATCATCAAACCCACCGCAACCACCACTCACTGGTCCAGCCACCCGTCCTTCCCCACCCACCAGCTGCCCAAGCCACCGCCACCATCGCATGAGCCTAATCCCATGCCCGCGACTCCGACCATCCAGCCTGTCGGCGCCGGTGTCGCGTTCCAAGCCCCTTCGAAAACCCGATTCTGTGGCCAGCCTCGATCTCAGCCCCTCTTTCCCCTCGAAAACCCCCTCGATCCCAACCCCTCTCCCGTCGAAAACTCGATCCCAGCCCCTCTCCCGTCGAAAACTCGATCCCAGCCCCTCCTCGTCCCCTGTTCCCTTTTCTGGCCGCGTCTGCGTTCGCTAATCAACCACAAATCGCAATTTATGCAGCGCAAATGAGTTCCCTGCCATTTTCGGGCAGGTGGTATAAGGTTAGGATTGTCGGTTTTGGGTGGGGAAGGGGAGGGGTTTGATTCCGACCCAAATCGTCGGCGCCAGCCGCATCTTTGGGCGCTGGCCGCCGGTAGGGGGAGCTGACGGGGAGGGGCTAGGGTTTTTTGGGTGGCTGGTTTTTTTTATTTTTTAAAAAAAACTTACAGATTCCGTTAAGTGGTAGTGATTTTAATAAACTCTGATTTAGGTGGTAGCAAAGTAAATTAAAAAATTAAAGCGGTAGTAAATGTGAAGCAGGGTCCTTTTCCAGGTAGTAAATGTCAAAATTTCCAACTTTTAAATATTAAGTTGGAGAAAGTCGAAATTATCTTGTTTTTGTGGTTCAATATACTCTATATCACTTTACAATATGTATGTGGAGAATATTTGTAAAATAACTGTAAAAACGTTGTATTATGAAAATGTTAGTGCAGGATGTCATTAAGGTGTATGTTTTTGGAAATGTATGACACTGTAGATTTTATTAAACCCTACCTAATAAGTGTATTTTATCGCTACTCTGTTCTCTGTATATATTCCTTCCGTCCCTTATTTATATGCCTATTTCTAATATTTATTACTCGCCGTGAAGAATTGTGTTTTTTTTTAAATAGGCATATAAATAAGGGACGTAGAGAATAGTGTGTGTGTGTGTAGAGAGAGAGAGTACATCTCTTGTGTGAGAACCCTATTATATGTGACGACATATTACAACCGCTGGATCAATTGCATCCAATTCCTCCAATTTATCCCAATCAAACATGATTTCAAAAACAATTTTCTCGTGTTTTCTCTCTCCTCCTTCATTCGACGTGCCATTTTCTTTCTCCTCTAATTTCTCTACTCCCTTTCTTACTGTTATTTGCTTTGATTCTTCAACAATTCTTCTTCAAACTTCATTGATTCTTTGTCAAGGTGATTTTCATTGATTTTAGTTTGATTGATTAAGGTTTTCGTCAATTGACTTCTTCATTAATTAAGGTTTTCGTCAACTTTTTTTTTTTTTTTGAGATATTTGGCGATTTTCGATTCAATTTCCGTTCAAAATGTTAATGAGCAACTAAGTTTGCTCATTTGTTAAATTGACAACTAAGTTTTTGCTCATTTGACAAATGAGCAAGATCAAGTAACTATTCGCTCATTTGCTAAATGAGCAAAAAAATGATTGCTTATTTTTCAAATGATCAAAGAAATGTTTGTTTATTTTACAAATTAGTAACTAATTATTTGCTTATTTGACGAATGAGCAAATTAATGGTTGCTCATTTCACAAATGAGCAAAGAAATGCTTTTGATTTAATGAATTATTAAAGAAATCTTTGCTCATTTGACAGTAATCAACTAAGTTTTTTGCTCATTTGTGATATTAGCAACTAAGTATTTGCCGACAAATGAGCAAATAACCATATGTTCATTTGCTAAATGATCAACAAAATTAGTTGGTCATTTCCAAATTAAATGATCAAAGAAATGTTCGCTTATTTTACAAATGAGTAACCAATTATTTGAAAGATTAACAAACTAGTGGTTGCTCATTTCACAAATGCTTGTTGATTAAAGAAATGTTTGTTGACAAATGAGCAACTATGTTTTTGCTCATTTGTTAAATTAGCAACTAAGTATTTGCTCATTTGTTAAATTAGCAATGAAGAAGAGGAGAGAGAAATCGTGGACCTTCAATTTTTAGTCTCCATTGTAATTCCACCTTCAAACTTTGAAGAGAGAGAAAGAGGGTTATACAAATTATACGTAATTTTGGTTTTGGGGCCTGGATGTGTTTGTTTTAAGAATTACATTATTGTCATTAGTAGTTGAACAATCTCAGCTGTTGGATTTAATATGATTTAATGGCTGAGATTTGTACTCACACAAATAGGTTCTCACATAAAGGGTGGTTCTTACTGACTCCTCGACAAGGGCGGATTCAGAATTTATTTATAAACCGAGCCGAAGTTATAAAGAATTTGGAGCCGTGAAAAGTTTTTTTTTTTTTTTTTTGAAGTACCTTGAAGAGTCTTAAAAGTACATAATGAATGGTAATTTGTAAATCACTCCATCTAACTTTATTTGGACATGACATTCTATAGACATAGAATTCTAGTCGTATAGTAGAGTACATATAACTATTATTATGGAGTAAGAATACTGTTTGCAAATATTGAGTTCAGTTGCGCAATAATGGAAAAGAAACCTTGTCCATCTAGGTTATTTAAGTTCTCTTCGAGGCACAAATAAAAATGCACTTTCTCTCTCTAATTAAATAATTTGTTTTGATTATGTAATGCTTATTAATTAAACCATAACCAATTAACCTCGGAAATATTAAAATTCATTTACTACTCTTTCAATAATACGCAGCTGTTTTCAAACACGAGTTGTATTTACTCCACATTACCGTGTGTACAAAACAATTGAATTTGTTCATTAATTCGCCATCAAGAAATTACGGAGAATATCACCTTTTGTTGTAAATGTACTAGGAGTATGTAGCGAATTGCCTTAGCTTGTGACAAAATTAAAATATAAGTTTGAAGCTCGGGTGATTGGCCTCTTTAGCTAAGTTACCCCAAACAATAGTAGATGGATATATGAAAATATTACATTTGATTTAACAAGGTACCATAAGAATTGACTGTCGAGCCATGTATATGGACCTATAAAAAAAATCACATACTCCCTCCATCCCTAAATTACAATTCCTGTTTTTAGCATTTATTTTTCACATAATAAAGGAAAACAAAAATGTAATTTAGGAACGGAGAGAGTACGACTTAACAAGGCACTATAAGAATTGACCGGTAAGCCATGTATATGACTATATGAGGTCCTGCAGTGTGAAGCCTTTTTCTTGTACAATTTGAATGAAAATAAATCATTCGACTAAGGCTGGAGATTTTGAAATTCGAATGCTTGGTTTGATAAAGCAGCTAACAAATATTGGAAATTGCCTATAACACTCAACTCTTGACAATAATATTAAAACACCTGTGCTGCTGTGCATTAAATTAATGGTTCGAATAAGTTAAGTTATAGGCCTACAAAAAGACCAAGCATCGTGGAATAGTATATTGAAATAAGCGATATTATTACATCTAAATTAGATTTGATCAAAAATAGATCAGATACACTTGTGCAAAAATATATTGTACGTACTATGTAGCTCACTAGCAATGTGTGAAAACCCTTAGGCCTGTTTATATTTACTGAACTGAACTGATTAAAGCTGAGCTGAGCTGAACTGAATTGAACTGAACAGAACTGAGCTGAATTGAATATTTTATGAGAGAGGGAAATTAAGAGCTGATCTGAACTGAACTAAACTGATTAGAGCTGAACTGAAATGAAATTAAGTAAATATAAACAGACCCTTAAATTAGTGTTCAATCGTTGTCATCATTGTTACAATTGATCTTGTAGCTAATATTGGTCGATGAATGATTATAGGACATAATTATATAGAGATAGATAAAGCTTGTAAAACTAAAAATACTGACTAACTTTATATTATGCGAGTACTAAATAAATTTTAACATTCAAGCTACAATCACCTTATTATAACCTAACAAAAAGTGATGTTAAAATTTTGATAAAAACTGAGTCTAAATTAAAAGAGAGTTAATGATCAAATACTCTACATATATGGTCCATTTTAGAGCAATAATCTTAGCCATTCCCAATACTAAAAAAGATATGACATCTACATCAACCCATGAACATCATAAACCAATTAGAATCCTCCTCCCCACGCCCTCTCCCTAGGCCTATATAAATACCAATACTTGCATGCATGTATGTCTATCTACTCTCACTTTCCAACTCTTCTTTAACTTCTCTTTTATTTCCTACCACTTCTACTAGTACAAAAAAAATAAACATAAATACAAAAAAATAAACATGGATCCACAATTGAAACAACATCACTACTATTTCACCACAACCTACGCCAACTCCTTTGATGATAATCCTGATAAACCCCTTGAACCCGCCAAGAAGGTTCCTAAGACCCCTAAGGCCACGGCCACGACCACGACCATGAGATACCGAGGTGTTCGTCGTAGGCCATGGGGCCGGTACGCAGCTGAAATCCGAGACCCACAGTCTAAGGAACGCCGCTGGCTCGGCACGTACGATACTGCCGAGGAAGCGGCGTGTGCTTACGACACTGCGGCACGTGCCATGCGTGGAACCAAGGCACGTACCAACTTCACTTACACTACTTCTTCATCTCATGTTGATCATGACATTATGTACCCTCCTCCTTTACCACCTTTTTTTAGTAATCCTTGTTCTAACAATAATAAGAAGAAGAAATCTCAGCCGTCCATTAAGTTTAAAAATACAACCTCTAGCTCAAATCCTAGCCATCCAAATCCCACTTTCGTGGAATGGCTTAACTCAACCCAAACCCAAACCCAAACACAAAATCATCAAAATATAATCAACGGCTGTGATGAAGGGATGATGGTCGGGTTCACTGAATCTCCTGTAGCCGCGTCACAGAGGAACAAAAAGAAGGTAAATTATTGTAACAAATTTAGTGAATTGTTCCCCTCTTCTTCACCCCACAGTAACATTGTACTCCTTCCTTCTAATTCCTCATCATCAACCGTTAACAATACTCCTGATGATCAAAATAACGGCAATGATGAAATCAACGGTGGTGATGGAACAATGGAGTTGTTCCCATTGTTTGAACCGTCGGATTCATCATCTGGTCTTCTAGAAGAAATCATTGAGAAATACTTCCCAAAACCCACCAAATCTTACTCTGAGCACTCACCTGTTATTTCCAATAACAATGAAAATGACCGTTTTGGGCTTTGCTTTGATGATACTTACAACAACAACAACAACCCATTAAACGGTGGAAGCTGTAGTTTTGGTGGTGGCGAAACGGTGTCGTTTCAGGGGAGTATGATGCCAGGTGGCATGGTTGAGGTTCCACAATATGAGTACAATGAGCAAGTGATAATGGAGGATCATCATCGTCGTCATGTTGGTGGAATATTTCAGTACAATGAGCTCTACAATATGTTTGCTACACCTCGTAATGCTAAATGTCTTGGCCACTAATTTATTTTGTTGAGTAACTATTAAGTTTATTTATCTAGGTCTTGGTAATTTAAACCAAATTTATTTGGATCCTTCATTTTCTAAACTTAATTTGGCTTATACTTATTGTATGTAGGTAGAATTATTGGATCCAACTAATATTTTGGATTAGCTAGCTAGCTAATTATAGTATTAGTAAGTACTTAACGGTTAGGTCTAATTACACTATTAGTAGTATGTAAGAAAATGCTAATTAGTGATTTTAGGGTTTGTAAGAAAATGTATGCTTTTGGAAATATGTTGGTTATAATACGGAGTATTACAACTTTTTAATTGTATCGTATTGTTCTTTTTTGTTAATATTAATGTAGTTGCATTGTGAATTTTTGTTATTTTTAATGGAGTATTTGGTAGTCTGAAAAAGAACTTTGTAGTATGGTCCTCAAACTCCTCATTATTGTGGCAAAAGAATGCATGGAGATGGAGTTACTCAGAAAATTTATATGTTAGAGAAATTTAATTTGTATATTGAATATTGATATAACTTACCATTGAAACTATTCTCAAATTATCATTATGATTGAACTATATGTGCAACGAGATATGTTCATTCGTTTGCATTGCCTTAATTATTTCATGTAGTTAGTTCTTAGGACGAGTCAAGGAGTACAATTGTATTATACAAGTATCGCGTGGTTTCAAAATTTATTAAATGTGTAAAAAATTACATAAATTCAACTTCATAAAATAGGAATTGTTGTTTTATACTTAACATTATCATAATTTTTTTTTTTACAAACATTATCATAATTAATTGAATTGTGTTAATTTATTACTCCATACACTTATTCAAAAATATAATATTTGTTTTTTTTTTTTGAGATTTAATATTTGTCTTATTTTAACTAAACAATAATCAAGTCATATCTTTGACTATCAATATCTAATCATAAAATAAAAGATTATTCGTAATTAAAAAAATATACTCCGTATATATAAAGGTAAAATAAACTAGTGGGAGGGGTTTATAACTTGGAGGCTGACCACCCTACAAGGCAAAATAATAAATCTCATTAATTAAAAGGAGTAGAATAGGTAATTTGAGTATTTATTTAACTAGGAGTATTGCTCAATAAAGACGACAAACAAAATGATGTTGCAGTATCATTTTCCTTATTTGATCTTCTTCAATTTCTTATATGCTTTAATTATCTTTTTTCCAAGCTGGTTTTGATCTAACAGTTAAAATGGGATTAGCTTCTGATTTGGAGGTCACATGCTCAAATTTTCCAAGGAAAACTTTAAAATGGTTGGTATATATAAATACTTATTCTAGCTAGTATTTTATCCACTCTATAAATCGCATTATTAGTTTATGGTATGACGAATTCAAATGAGCTAAGGTTATTGTTAAACATGTGTAAATAATACTACCTCCGTTACATATTATGTGTAACAAAAACATCGACACAGACTCTAAGACAAAATTTGTATGAGAGTGGTAAATGGAGAGAGAAATATAAAAAATCATGTGATGAGGAGAGAGATAGAGAGAAATGACAACCAATAAAAGAAAAGAGAACATTTGTTGCAAATAAAGTGTAGCATCTATGTTTAGTAAATATTGTACATAATATGAAACGGAGGTAGTAATTTTGTATTGTTCATATAAATAAAGTTATCGACAAGCATCTAATACAATAATTTAAGAGATACTTAATAACGTTATTAATAATACATAGTGACAATACCACTAATTAATTAGATGAGTTAATAATGACTAATAGGAGTAAGGCGATAATACGAGTAAAGTTTTAGAGTGTAGACTGTTTTATACGGAATAAATTTTCAATTCATTAGAAAGAATGAAATAATTAATCCAAAAACTGATAATAAATTCAAAGTGAATTCTCAAAAGGGCTAAGACTTCAGATTAAGTTAATTCCTAACAGAGAAAGAGTACAAAGACCACCATTGTTACAACGAAGCCATAAACACTGCAACATCATAACTTGACCTAATTCCTTGTTTTATGAAATATGTATGTACGTATTAGGGTATTACCTCCCGTAAGTAATAATAATCAAATAATTACAGTACTTGTTATTCCGTATTTTATTTATAAAGCTTGTATTAAAATACACTTTGGAAAATCATATCGATCATATTATTCATTTCTCCTTTATAAAATGTTTCAACCTTTTCGAATATTGAAAAGCAATAACCATGAACGTGACGATTAAATTGCAATAGACTAAATGTCTAATAGATCGTACCGTGTATAATGTGTATTGTGTATATGTGTATATTATTAAACGCATTTGTGACCACTAGTCCATTAAACATGAACGAATAGATAGACAATACATGCATATGCATTACACTATTACTAATAGCTCTTTTTTTTTTTTTTTTTTTTTTTTTTTTTTAATAGCACTATTACTAATAGCTTAGTACTACCTTTGCTTTAAATAATTGGTGAGTTGGATTATTTTTTTTTTCACTATTTTTAGGGTCTGTTCTCATACGTTTATTTTCAGTTCAGTTCAGTTCAGCTCCTAATTTCCTTCTCTTATAAAATATTCACTTCAGTTTAGTTCAGTTGAGTTCAGTCTATGAGAACAAACCCTTATATTGCCTCCATTTTTGTTTGTTAGTTTCATTTAAAATCTTTTGAATATAAAAATTTAAGGGGAATATATATAACAACAAATATAATCATATGATTTCTAATTTTACTTGTCTTGATTAGTATATTATTAGGCCCTGTTTGATTCACCTTAATTTTGCTGAATTGAAATTATTTTTACTGAACTGAACTTATTTTTACTGAACTGAACTTAATTTATTGAACTGAAATTATTTTTACTGAAGTTCAATTATTTTTACTGATTTTCTATTATAATTCCTCTTTAAGAAAACCGAATTTTACTGAACTGAACTTATTTTTACTGAACTGAAATTAATTTTACTGAACTGAACTTATTTTTGCTGAACTGAAGTTATTTTTACTTAATATTATTTTTTTAAGGTGAAAAGACCACGGGCCCAGCATGGCCCTGCGGCCCACCTGTGGGCCATGGGCCGTGCCATGAACAAAAATCTAGGAATCGGCACGGGCACAACACGAGGCACGGTGGCCGGCCCGTGGGTCGGCACGACACGTGGCCCGGCCCGGCCCGACACGACACTCATAATTTTTTTTAATTATTATATGTATTGTTGTTTTTTTGCTAAAGTAATAAAATTGTTTATATAAACTTAAACATAATTAGATAAATAATTAATATAACCTTAATTAAAATAAAGTTGTTCCGGCACGGCACGGCCCGTACGTTGCCCATCTTTATGTGCAACGATTGCTTTAAAAAAAAAAGATGTGCAACGATATATGTAAATGAGACTATGAAATGGAGGGAGTATTAAATTTGATCGTAATTTTTAGGGTAACATATTAGAAACAAATCTTATCAATAAATAAGTTGTTGAATAGGTACTAAATACTCCATATAAATTTTCATAGTATTAACTTTTTTTTTTTTTTTTAAATATATTTTCAAGGTCAAATTTATACATTGACATATATATGAGCTAAATATTAGAGACGAAAAAAGTACTCTTTCCGTCTCAAAATATTGACATACTTGACTTTTTTTTTATTATTAATATATTCACTTTAACTATATTTGTAAAAATTAAACTAAATAAAAACGTACTCCGTACTTTTTATTTAAAGCAAATAAAAACTTACTTTGTCATGAAATATATTGTTAACTACGCAAAGTTTCATACTTCGTAATTAATACTTTCTCCATGTTTTATAAATACACCACTTTTACTTTTAAACTATTCACATATTATGACTTATTTATTTTGAGAATTGACTTAATTTTTTCACCTCTATAAAATAAATAAATGTTACTCCGTATTATATAATATGGAATACAATATACCATTAGATTAGTCATAATATCTAGTTTGATAATATAATTTTATTACAACTTTTACTAATAACTAATGAAAAATATTAACAGTTAAAGAGTGTTGACTTTTTGTACGAGTAAAAAATTTCAGAAAGTAAAGGGAATGGAATTATGCAAGGAAAAAGACTGGAGAAATAAGAATACCTTTTTAAAGGGTGTGATTGGGTTTTTATGGTACACATTTTAATGTACACAATATATTAATGGGGTAAAAGAAAACCGAATTCCAAGGTGAATGTTGTCTCACAAACACAGTCTCTCTCCTCTCCAATTGTACGAATACACAGGAGTTCTGGGGATATTGTTGGATTATGTCTTCTCTCTCACTCTCATATCTTCTACTCCTACTCTCCTACTACTGACTACTAGCTTTACATTATGTAATTTGAAAAAAAAAAAAAAAAAGTACGGTTAAGAATTTTTGAAGCTTCGTAAAGAAGTTCTGTCAATTTTACAACCTCAATTCTAACCGACCCTGTAAAAGTAAATCAGATGCTGTAAATTTGTCACTTTCTCATTTTGTCGACATTTTGCTTCGTTTTTTTTATTTAATTCTACTGCACTTGTGTTATGGAGTATTGTGCATATTTATGTCTTAGAGTACTCCCGGCAGTGAGAAAAAAAGCCCTCACGAATAAAAATAAAGGTGTAAAAAAAATACCCGAGCATTACGTTAGTGAGGGAAAAAACCCTCACCGTTGAGAGCTATGGAAAACGCACAAGAGTTGAGGGGAAATACTCGTGAACAGTAACCGGTGGGCCCCACATGTACACGCTGCTTTCCCTTTTTTTTTTCCTTTCTGGCTTGTAAAACGACGTCGTTTTGCCTTAAAGAAGGGCGAAACGACGCCGTTTTGAGGGGCAAAAAGGGAAAAAAAATAAGGGGGCAGCTGGCCTGACGCGCGTCAGACCCAGCCAATGGGGATGCGACACGCGTCAGGCTTTGTCCTTCCAACCAATCAGATTTTTTTGCTTTTATTACAACGGTTATATTTTTGTAAGGTAAATATAACCGTTGTAATTATAAAAAAAAAAAAAAAACAAAATTCACCAACGGATAAATTTTTTTTTCTCTATAAATAGACATGCATTTTGATATATTTTGATATACTTTCAAAAAACCCATAAATACTACAAATTTCCTTCTTTTCCCAATTTCTTTGAGTTATTTTCATCATTTTTATTATTATTATTATTCGTAAAAAAAAAACCCTCAGTTATTATTTAGTATTATTATTATTATTATTATTATTATTTTTATTATTATTATAATTATTATTATTATTACTAGTAGTAGTAGTAGTAGTAGTGTTAATTGTTATTAAATTATACATTTTTATTAAATTATTTTTAAACGTAATTAAAAAATAAATTATTTTCACATATTTTAATTGTATTGAAAAATTAAATATGTAGTATAAACATTATTTCAAAATAAAGATAAAATAAAAAGATGATGTGTATTATGGTGGGGTATAGTAAATAGTGGAGGAAAAAGTGATGAGAGGTTTTTTTTTCTCCTCGTTGATGTAGTGAAAAAAACATTTGATGAGAGAAATTGTATGGGAGGAGTGAGAAAGTGGGTAGAGAGAGATTGAGAGGTTTTTTTTTTCCTCACTGCTGATAGTGGTCTTAGTTAATGTCGACGTAGTATAATAGACCGTCTTTATAATCATCCACCCGTGCTCGTGCTTTACAAATTCACAACTTTATAAAATTCTTAAACCCTGTGTGGCTATGTGTATCCTAAGCTAATATTCAATTACGAGTTTTTAGTTTAGTTTAGTTATGTTCGACTTATTTAATTTAATTTCTCATAAATAATAACATGACTATGGAGTATTGACTAATATCTACTTTGTATTACGTAGTACTCGCATTATGATACAATGAAAATAAAATTGACCCACACTTTCAAATATGTTATGACAATCACATATATATTCAACTAATCTATGAGGATTTCCTCAAAAAAAAAAAAAAAAAAAACTAATCTATGAGGATTGAGGATCATGAGATTCATGACTAGTTGACTACTCGTAGTTTAGAGTTTAGACAATACTTTTCTATTATTAATATTTTCAATATTATGACTTTCATAATATGATCATGTGAAATTAAGTTAAATTTTCTCCTATGTAATCAAAGTATCGACTTTTTACAATTTTAATTTATTAAAAAATAAAGATATACAAAGTATATAATAATAATAATAATAATAATAATAATAATAATAATAATAATAATAATAATTGTCTAATATAGCTTTTCCCCAATGTTGCAATGTGATTTCAAAACGTAGGGCCTGTGATGTTCAACTAATAATTTCAGTTCAATTCAATTTATTTCCTAATTTCTTTTTTCTCATAAACAATTCATTTTAACTCTATTCAGTTCAATTTAGTTATGCTCTAATTAGTTCAGCTCAATTGTTTTCAGTAAATCAGAACAGGCCCATAGTATTTAACTTATAATCTATGTTATGCTACCATGTCTTGAATGTTGGTCCAAAAAGTAAAAGCAATTCGAGCCCATTCATAATATCCATACGAAGCCCATTCACTATATTTTAGTGAACGGGCCAGCAAATATTTGGGAGTTTAGCCAGAATCCTAGTATGATATTAGTTTGACAAAATTGAACCCTTTATCTAGCCTTGGTCCAAAAAACTATTACTATTATTTTTGTAAAACTATTTCACACAGTCCTTTTTTACAATTTCAGTAATGGACATTATGGTTTTTTCGTACCCAACAAGTATTTGGATTAGCTAATAAGGGAGTTGATCTACCTTAATCAAGGTATCTGGCATGATTCATATTTCAAGATGCCAAGTCTAGAATAAGTCCTAATAACTAATTATTTTTTAAAAGTCAAAGTTATGATATTCATTATTGAAACGTTTTAACAAGTTTTCACATGTCTAGTTTTGTCTTACGTATAATTCACTAAAATAATAATACTCGGTATAGAATTATTTGTGAATAGTATAAAAAGTCAAAATAGATTGTGTAAAAACTAAGGGCCTGTTCTCTTACGTTGAAATTCAGTTCAGTTCAGCTCAGCTTCTAATTTCCTTCTCTTATAAAATATTCAGTTCAGCTGAGTTCAGTCAATAAGAACAGTGCCTAATAGAGAGCATTGTTTAGTTGAAAACTAGGTTGCTATGTTCTGTTTAAATCAGTCAGTGAATGGTTGTTAATTTCATTAAAAACTGAATACTGTACAAACTAAACTAGTATGATCTAGTATTCTAGTCTTTTTAGATGATATTTTTTTTTGAGGGGAAAAAAATATAAAAAAAAATCATCTAGAAAGACTAGATATACTAAATCGTAATAGTTTAGTTTGTACAGTATTCAGTTTTTAATGAAAAAAAATATCAGTCTTTCTAGATGATATTAGTTCCAGACCATACTAGAGTTTATCAAGGATAACCATATTTGACAGTGCTGCATATTTGGGCCATAAAAGGCCCAAATCTAAAAATAATTTGGATTGGATCAAATCCAACGGGCTTAAGAATAGCCCATTGAGCAAGACCACATCTCAAAATGACCCGTTGAAAGAAGGAAAACTTTTATATACACCCGGTTTTCAGTAGTTTACTGTATATCGGGTACACTTTTGTCAGATTTAGTGTCACTTTTGTCAAATTTAGTGTCACTTTTATCAAATTTATCAATGAAGCATAAATAAATTTTATATATATCAGGGTAACATTTGTGCGTTTTAGTATAACTTTTGCACATTTTATTGTCACTTTATAACGGACGTTCAGTAATTTACTGAACATCCGTTTTATTTAAAAGTTTACCTTGAAAGAAAATGGCAACCCAAACCTATCGGGCTAGAATTAATGATTAACTCTAACCTAGGTTGACCAAGATTAAGACTTTTTTTAAAAAAAAATAAAAAAAAATGCATTTAGATATTTTCCATAAACATTTCATGGATAATGATGCTAATTTGTTATATTCGCTAATAATCTATGTCCATATGACCCAGTCGTGCGAATAATGCTAACTACATAATAGACATCCACAAATGTTTATTATGAAATATAAAAATATAATTAATGAGGTAGAAAATACGTGGAAAATTAAAAAAATAAAATAAAATTGGATAATAATGAAAATGAAGTGTATGAATTAAAAGTGGACACCACTGCCTAACAAGAATGTCTGCCATGATCAATAACTATAATAAGGTGGGGCCCTTATTCTTATCTATTAGAAGATCAAGTCTTTTGATTCATCTTTATAGATCACATTGTGAAGCGGGGAATTGCAAGTAAAAGTAGAGAACTTTGGATTATTTTTTTTTTTTTTTTTAATTAATTATGATGCATGACACTTTATTTATTATTATTATTATTGGATTTATGTCCAAATGTATATAAAGTAGCAATATTGTTAAGTTTATTACAACTCAAAACCCACTTCTTCTATACTTTCTAGAATCTAATCTTTAAGGGATGACTTTAATTATTTGTGAACCAATGTAAACATCAAAAACATGTTGATTAGTCATGTATGATTATGGTACGGTCATATATACATGATAGGCAAAGACTTATCACTTATACTTCTGATTATCGGATCATATGTTATAAGTTTATGAGGGTGTTATTATAAAATACATCGCTAAGATAGGACACAACGATGATGATAGAATATATCATCCTCGATAAATAAATATAATGTTGATATTTTCATCAGCGTAATTGGCCTCACTTTCATCAACTTGTTATAATATAATGTTAAGTTAGTCACGGTAATCAATTTGAAACAAGGAAAGCTAGTTAAAATTTGATCGAAAAGTAATCATCTGTCATCCAATAAAACTGATTTTTCTGAATAATTACCATACTTTTGTATTGTAATTTGGCTAAAACACTACGCAATAAACCGAAAATAAGGTATAAATAAGTTGTTTCCTTCAAAATAAAACTAACTAAAGAAAAAAGTAATAGTTATATGCAATTTTATTGTTTAAGAAGTTTATTTCATTGAATATCAGGTAATGAATAAAACACTATCATATATAGACAATAAACAAAACGTTAATATTCATAGCCATCATAGGATATATTTGTACCCTTTTAAGCATAGTTTTCATGAATATAAAGATTTTGCTTTTAACTCCCACAAATAAGCTCATATTTTAAACATTCCTAGAAAAAGAGATTCCAATAACAATTAACAAAGAGTAGTTGTATGTAATATTACATAAAGTAGCCAAATTTTAGGTGAAACGTCAATTGTGGATTATGTTATCATGCCCGTGATCTACATCACCATGCCCTTAGTGATGCCCCTCTATTTTTTCTTTCTTTCTATCCTTCTTTATCTTTCTTGAGTCATCATCATCAAAATTACCCACTTTCTTTCATTATTTTTTTCTCCACTCTTATCATTTTGTACTACTATAAAAACAAACCCATTATTTCCACAAAACTTGTTTCTAACACTACTTGCCAAAGTTTCCCAAAAAATAAAAAAAAAAAAAATTCTTAGGTATATATATTTAATCATGTACATATGTAACATTTAATCACATTACTATTTTTTTTTTTGTTGTAATAAAAATGAGTGACAAATTTTGTTTATAATTTTCAGGGTTTTATAAATTTATAGACATGGATCATCAAAGTAATGAAGGTGGCATGAAAGTGGAAATTCCGGAGATTAGTTTTACAAATCCTAGAGGATTGACAAGGCAACCAAGTAATGGAAGTGCTAAAGTGATGAGTACTTGCCTATGTTCTCCGACCACCCACGCCGGCTCTTTTCGGTGTCGGCTTCATCGGTCTCCGAGCCTCCAACGTACTAGAAGTGTAGATACTCCGGCCTCCACAAAGCCGGAGAATTCTACTGTTACTACTAGTAACTACTAACATAATACAAGTTCAGTACGTGATGTATTGTATACGACATGTTGATGTATGTGTTTTTGTTATGATAGGTCTTTTTTATCTTACCTTTGATATATATAAAAATATTTGTTGTGGTACTATTTGTTGTAGCTGAATTTGAGAAATTATGCAATCTGATATATAAAAGTATATATTATGATGAATATATCAAGATAAGTTATGTAAAACTATTTTTGAACATGGAGAATTATGAGTTGATTTGCTGTAGTTTTTGGTGTAAAACTATGCAAGTGGAAGTTTCAGGAATATTTTAACATAATTTTAGTTCGTTGTTTAGCTGAATGATTAGGTTGATGCATAGAATAACAGATGGATATTTGTCATAAAAAGACGGTAAAGAGTAATGCAAAGATTATTTTGTTAATTACTTTGATCTGGAATTTAATTAGAATTAAAGAGTCTGGTGAATCATATTGCTACTTTGTTCTGATCAGATCATGTGAATAATCCTATTTGATAAAAAAAAAATGATTTAGGGTGAACAATTGTATGGTACTCCGTATAGTATAACGGATCAGAGTATGTACATACGGATCTTTATATGATGATTGAGAATAATGAACATAGACATATTATTGATACAACTCCTTTCAAGACTTATCCAATCAAAGAAGTGGCTTGCCTTGAAAAAAAGGCCTAAGGCCGAGCAATTCTTCAATGATTAAAACCACCTTGAGACTTGAGTGTCACATGTCAATTACTCTGTAACATGTTATATAGCACAAATTTGAATCTACAATCTTCTCAAATGGTAAGTAATGTATATCACGTATTCACGTGCATGTGGTTTGACCAAATACATCAACAAATTTAGTGAATAATACACCAACTTTATTCTTATTTTCTGCCTTATTGATGTATGCAAATTCATAATTATCTTGTTTCAACTAGATAGCTTAGTACAATTTACACGGTCTACACACTTGGATGGGTGAATCGCCTAGCAAGTTTTTTCATGTAAAAGGAAAATTTAACTTAAAATAATTACAAAGATGTACCATTGTATCAGAGTTGCATTGCCACACAAAACTTGGGTAGGCTTGTCTTTTACCAATAATTGTAAACAATTAGTGTATGGTATGGAGTATAAAATATCCTGAAATTTGTCAAAGTTATGTCATGTTGATAAGATAAGAGATAGAGAATATTATAAAGATTCAAAGCTAATCGAATATAATTGGTATTATAAGATATTATGTTTAACAACTAGCATATACATATAATCGTATGTTCCAAACTTAGAGTTATTTAATGTGTGATACATCTGATCTCGTTTAGATCAGATTATGATTCTATTTACAAATATGATTATCCATGTGCCAAGTCAGCTTATACAAGATAACTACCGAGAATTAAATCAATAAATTATGAAGTTGATACAATTAGACCGGCTCTCATCTTCATCTCTTTTTCTAACTTCCAAAATTTCAATTTTTTCTCATTTGACTCATTAGATTATCTATCTTTCTTTCCTCTTGTCGTTTCTGTCTAATTAATAGTATAGCATGTTTCGATTATTTGTACGAAAATTCATTAGTATACTAGTATAGCATGTTTCGATATTCTTATTGTCTCTGGTCACTGAAATTACGTTAACACCAAGTTAACTATGCTTGGTCTAATGAAAAGAGAGCACTATGAATTTCAACGAGACGGGGCGGGGTAGATGTTGGCCTTTCAATCCTCATTTAACATCGCGGGTGCAATTTCAATACCATTCTCGCCCAACCTCCTACTTGTAAATCCACCACCACCTAAGATCCCCCGAATCCCCGCCTCCCAAATACAATTATCAACAATGATTTTTTTGTTATTATAACAACGAGAAATCACTGTTAACATTAAGCTTTTTTAAAAAAAAAATTAATATGTTGCATTATTTTACTTATTTTTATTTTTAGTTTTATTTTTTTTTTAATTTTATAAAAGTATACTTTGTATAATTTTATTTTTTAAAATATATAAATGTGGGTATGGGGCGGGGCGGGGCGGGGCTGGGTGGGTACAACCTAAAATTCACTCCTGCGCCATCACCTTTGTTGGGTATGCTTTTTATACTTATCCCCGCCCTTTTGGACCGTGGGTGGGTCGGGTCTCTTACTTGACCAGTCATACTGACATCTTTAGAGAACACATTCTAATCATTAGGTTAGAGGTTCAATCTTCACGTGTGAGGTGTGACAATTTTTGGAGAAGACTCTTTACTCTCATTTATAATATATATATATATATATATATATATATATATATATATATATATATATATATATATATATATATATATATATATATATATATATATATATATATATATATATATATATATATATATCGAGCAAGTTAGCTTGTCTAATACCGAGTTATCTAAGTTTACTGCAGCTAAAATAAGTTCTAATTAGTCCAAACATACTTGAATTTAGCTAAATTCAATAACTCATTAGAATTTTTTAGAAATTATACTTGTCAATTAAACCTGAATTTCAAATGATCACAAGATTCATAAGAAATTAAGAATCATAGCCAAAAAAATAAAAAAACAAAAACTAGGTCTTGATTTTGGGTCACCAATTCTGGACCGGATTGGTGGCTGGCCCAGCCCAAACAGTGGTACCTCTTTTTGGGATGTAATCCAACCCAAATAGTAGATCATAGACTTCTATAAGCTTGACAGCATACTCATAGTCCGGTCTGGCATAAATGATTCACGGTATAATCGGATCGGACCTATGCAAACTTATTCCGGTGCGATGCCTTGATCCGCTTTCTTTGCCACAATTTGGACATGAACAACCCTATTATTCTTTTTTTATTTGTATTTTTTTTATGGTAAGTTACGGGGTCCCCCACCCTATCACATGAATAGGGGATGAGGATCGAACCCCCAACCACTATGGAGGGGAAACGGGGGGACTAATCATCCCTCCATCTCCTATAGTCCTATGTTATCAATGAACAACCCTATTATGAACCTAGGCATCTAGCTTAATTGGTTATAATCATATACGAAGTATGAATTATAAATGTGAATGTCAATTATCCAATAGTGATTAACATGTTGGCCTAGGATGGTATGCAAGACCAATTGATTGGGCCAAGTTAGGATGAATTATTTTTTAATTCAGGTCAAATACTGCATGTAATAGACCAAAGTGTTTGATCTTCGGTTATAATTTTTTTTTTTGGGTAAATTTTAGAGAGCCACAAAGGTGGGTAATGAGAATCAATCACAAGATTTCCTAGAATTGAAAGAGAAGCATTAACCACTTAAACTATGCCTCACTCTCGCTTGGATATAATCTAGATTGCAAAATTTGTTCGAATTCTTGATATTGGATCGAGTTTCAGGTCGGTCCAATTTTAATAGTTCATAGTCAAGATCATATTTCGTCACATAACAGAGGGAGGGAAGGCAAGAGTGAGTCAACCCTCAACAGTCAACACCATGAATATCGGTTACAAAAACGTACATGGACTGCTCAACCCAATTACCATGCCTAATATAAACTTATTCCAAGAATGAGTTATTATGGTGTAAATCATCTAAACATGCGATTGTGAAATCAATTAGTCAGCACGAGAGACAAAAAGATTACTTATGTCTTGTGCAAATATAAATCTTGCTCCCATGCTTCTTTTTTCTTGTACCTTCTTAATCATTATATTCTCAGTACAACTTTGCAATAGCATCAAATATTTCCATAATCATTAACAGCTAAGCTTATATCTTTAAACTTGATTCGACTCTCTGAAAACTTAAATGCTTGCAATTAAGACTAAATTAACTTCAATTGTACTCTAAAATTTTCTTAATTTGAAAGAAAGATATAGCTTAGACATTTTATTAATTAGATCACGGTTATTACTTGTAATCCGCCTTACCATCATGTAAAATGCATTATTATTACGCGCCTTTTTGTATTTAGTGTTCGAAACCAAAAAAATAATAAATAAATAAATACAATCAATCAAATTAAAAGCTTGAAAAACAGACATTTTGCTGCAAGATAGTCAGTGGATTGCACTGTATAATGAATGAAGATCCAATTAAGTTTGTAAAAGAATAAATGATAGGGGCATAATTTTCATATATTATATTATTTGGATAAATAACACAACCACCTTAATGGTCCCATATATATGCTTACACATTTACAACTACCAAATCCTAATTTTGTGGCCTCAATTTGAGAGATTTATTTTTCCCTCCTAATGCCTTAAAAACATTTCTCTTCACATTATTGAAATAGGCTACATAATAATCAATTCACATTTTAATGTTTTTGCCTAAATTTTACAAAAGGGTTTAACTTAATATACTTGTTTCTCATTAGATGCAAAATATTTAATTGGTCATGTAAAAAAAAAAAAAAATCCCTTAAATAAGGAGAATTTTTTTTTTTTGTGTTCTGCCTCAGTTCTTTTCAGCCACACTTCTGTTGTTGTTAATAGATAACAACTTACTGAACATTCGTTTAGGCCGAGTAGGGATTGAACAAAGGTTCTTGAATTTTAATCCTTTCGCGATACCATTTTCTTCTAAGTCATCCTCAGCTAACTTCATTTTAAGTGTTGACAGCTTCGATTTGGGTGATTTAAGGCCTGATACACTCCACTGATCTTCGGTGCCTGGGATAGTTGTTGTTGTGCTTAATGCTGCAGGTGGCCTAGATGAATGGTCGTCTTGTGCAGCTAGCAATGCTTTGATATCAGGAGGTAAGTCAGTGACTTTACCGCCTGCCATTGCTGCTCGTGCTTGTTCAAAGAATAGGACTTGGACTACTACTCTGAGTGGGAGTAGCTCGTTCTGTGCAGCGTGCATGCAGGCTTCCACGGATAATTTTTTGCAGTCTAAAACTCGACATAGACGTTTTCGTTCACTTTTTGTGAGCTCTGGATGTGCCTGAATGATCAAAACTCATTATTAATTGATTCATCTATCAACAAAAATTATATAACATCAAATGTATGGGACAATTTCACAACTATACTAGAATCATATCGCGGTAATGTATAACTGTACAAGTTTGATGCTTAAAATGTATTTCGCGGGAATTTATTGGGAATCAAGAGGACTTATTGAGGACTAATTTTGGATTCAATGTTTGTGATGTGCAAATTTGTTGTATGTGCATATTACTGTTATAAATTCGGCGTTTTTCCAAAGTGTACATCTTTTGACTAGAATAATAAAAGGTAAAATTTTACAAGGACTTTTGAAAGCCTTGATTTAAACTTGATTGGAATTGCCATTAAATTAAAAAAATTGATACTAATCACAATAATTTGAAAATTTTCTAAAATCAGTAGCAGAAACAGAACAACATAACTTCGGTATAACAAAAATGACATAATTTAGGGTGTGTTAATTTGGTGGCTAATTTCTTAACAGGCTAGCTAAATTAGGTGAAAATTGACATCAAGGGAAAAAAAAGGCCAAGAAATTTGGTAATCTACCTTAAAATTGAAGGTACAAACAAACAAGGGTCAGGGCAGTTGGTTATTTTACTAACACAATTGACACCAACATCATATTATGAGCTAAAAATGAAAAATGACAGACCAATTATCTGAAACATATGCTAAAAATGAAGGACTTTAGAATAGCACAAACCTTAAGGTAAATATCAATGGCCTTGTAAAGATCATCGTGCTCGATCCTAGCAAAACTCGGTATAGCTTCTGCAATAGCAACCATCTTCGACAAGGGCAAATTCGTGTCACGAGCAATCTCTTGCAAGTACTTGTCCACAACCTTAGCCACCTTTAACTTAGAACTATGAGAAGCTGAGGAAGACCTCCTCCTTTCTTGAAAATCGATATCGATGTTCTCAGCTGACCTTGACCTCCTCCTCCTCTCATACCTTCCTTTAGTCCTAGGAGGACTAGTTGGAGGACTCTGCCCTTGTGACAGAAACTGCTCCAAAATTGCCATGAATATATCCACATCATACCGCGTTTCACTTACTAAACTCGGTATTAATAAGTCCTTCACATTGGCTTCATCCATTTGAATCCCTACTCTCCTTGCTAACTCCATCTTCGACGAAGGAGAAGCCTTAAGCAAATTTGCTGCCTTGAGCAACTTAAGTAAGAAGCTGCAGGATACAGCACCTTTTTCGGAAGGCAGCAAGCTTACAATCGATTCGAGTAGTAGTCTATACTTGGATGTTTTTTCTCCTGTCTTATCTGAATCAATGTCAGGAATTACTTGCTTAGTAGGAAGCCATTTAGAAGCATAAATTTGCAATGCTTCGCCAATTAAGTGTGAAGGCACTCTTCCACCAGACTTTACTGCTATCATAGTCCTCCAATACAGATCAATTCCTAACTCTGCAACATCCTCAGCCCACCACCCTTTGCTTATATTCTTTTGCCTCGCGCACTCTGAACCTCCACCATCACCATTAGCACCATTACAAGAAACGATGTCATCTCTTCCACCCCCAACACCACCACCAGCTCGCCTCGAGTAAGTTCGAGAGAGGTTGATCTTAGTAGGGTGTGTTAAGACCCTAGCAGCAATTGCTTCTATACACCTACTAGTAATCCCAAGGTCTTCAGACCAACTAGGAAAGGCTTTAGTTGACTGTAAAGTAACAATTGCATCTTTCCAACCTTGAAGAATACAAGAGTTAAGGAAAACTTCAAGTTTATAGATCAAGTTTCCTTTCTCTGCTTCCTCTGTCATCTGAAGGTACTCGGCTGCACACCGCGTCGCTATGATGTTGTAGGCGCTTAAGGTGATTGTGATGCCATAACAGAATTTTGCACATAGTTCAAATGACTCAATTCCTCCCGGAAAATCTGGTAGTTGGATTATTTGGCGCGGAGATGATTCAGGGGATTCTGCACACAGTTTCTGTAACCGCAGACATTTTGACAGCAAAGGAAACTGCATGAAATTGTAAGTAACACACAAATCAGAAACAAATTATGAATCATAAGTCATAACATTAAATAAAAACCATATTATATAATTTTAGTATAAAGTTTAGTAAGTTTACCTTATGAAGCAAATATCTATGACCTTGAACTTGAATTATAAGGTCACTAGAGACTTCAGAGGAAACAGACCTGTATTTTTATTTATTCACAAGACATTAGTAATTGTATCACATAAAAACTATATAGTATATGAAAATAAATATGAATAAAATGAATGAAGAGAATTGATTACCTAACAGCCTCAGCTGTATAAAAAGTGTCAGGTTTAGATCCAAGTTTCATGAACTTCATTGTTTCGAAATCTAATCAAGGTGATTATCAAATTTCTATCAAAAATCATCAAGTTTATGAGAAAAGAACAGAGTTGTGAGACTCATTAGCAAAAGAGAGTTGTTGTTATAGTAGACTAATGTGTAGTTATAGTACTGCTGTTTTTGGTTGATTCAGCAGCAAAATTAACAATAAAAAAGATTTTGGGTCAGTTTTGTTTGTTCTTATTTCTTGGAATTTTGTAAGAAGATAAAGAAATATAAACAAATCTGAATTCCAGGGAAAAAAAAATTATATAGAATTACAAGAAAATTCCAGTTCTCTGAAGAAAAAAATGAATTTGGGGAATTAAATAATATCTTTATTTGGAAATGAGAGAGAATCCAAGAAAAAAGGAAAGGGTGTTTTGGGTTGTTGGTTTTGTTATTATTTTGGGTATATATAGTATAAATAATACTCTCCTAAGGTGGGGAACTAATAAAGGGAAAAAAAATTGGTCAAAATGACATAAACTCAAAACATCAAACATCTCTAGAAATTATGTCAATTTTAGTCAAATTTCCACACCTTTAAAAAAAAAGAAAGAAAAAAATAAGACATGCAAGTGAAAACCCTGCATTAAAAGTATTATATGATTACAGGAAAATTAAATAAATTTACTGAACCCACCTCGCCCATAGTAATCAATCATGTACTATCATCATCGTAGTAATAAATTAAAAAAAGACAGTTACATGATAAAAGTAATGAAATGAATGGCAAAATTATGTAATAAATGTCGAAATTGGTAGTATAGTTGGGTTTGTTTTTCATCAGTAATTTCATCAAATAATAATAATAATCTATCTATTAACTATTAATAAAACCGAAGATGATGATGTCATCACTACTCATGTGTCGCTCTCTTGATAAAAAAAATTCTGTCTAAACGTAATAATGATATCATTTTTTTTTTGTACAACTATCCTATTTATCATTTTTGTAATTTAAACATTAGAAACTTCTACCTTACTACTAAAACCTTTTATTTTGTCATAGAAAATTGAAATTTTTTTAAGTAGCACACTAATAAATTACCTCTTTCATTGAACTATGAATTAGACGACGTCGAATGGATACTATATCACAATTTTGATGAAAATAAAAGATTTAAAATTACAAAATGTAAGTAATTCTTATTTATATTCATGTATAATATATAGCAATTTATTATTAAATGTACAAATTAAAAATAAGTTTATATATAAACCGTGCATCGCACGGGTTCCAACCTAGTAATAATAATAATACGAAGTAATAAATATAGGTCGCGTTGCAGGGCTATTGGCTATGGTTTTATTATTCCTTTCTCCTTTTCTTTAATGGGAGAATTAGAAAAGGATGATATTGAGTTGTTGAAGCAGGTTCAGGTGTTCGCTAAGACTCGGGATATTGATGCTCATGCAGCTGCTCACATTTTCAACAGGATGAGGTTTGCTATAGCTAGAGGGGTGGGGTCTCATATTGTATCTTGGCTCCCCACCAATTTCTTGTAAATTGATTGACTTTGATCAAGATGATAATAATAATAATAATACTCCCTTAGTTTTTAAATACTTGCTCCATTTTCTTCATGCGCGGAGTTTTAGGAGAAATTGGAGAAAGTAACAAAATATAGAGGTATTGGGGTAGGTGGAAGAATAAAAAATTGTAAAAAGAAAAGGCAGTGGAGAAAATTAGAAGAGAGAGAATATGAAATTAAAAAAAAAATATGATTTATGTTGGGTCCATTAGGCGAGAGAAATGAATTAAATATTGCAAAATTTTCCAAATAAGGAAATGGAGCAAGTATTTAAAAACGACCGAAAAAGAAAGTGGAGCAAGTATTTAAAAACGGGGAGAGTAATAATAATAATATTCACGTGCTGAAGCAGATCTACAAGTTCTCAACGACTTAAGACATTGGGGCACGTGCTGCTGCTCATATCTTCACTAGAGTAAGCTTTGCAATAGAGCTAGAGCAGTGGGAGCCCAGATTGTATCTCAGCTTCCCATTAACTTTTTATAGGTTGTATAACTTTATCTATTTTTAAGATATATATAATAATAATAATACTCCGTAATAATAATAATAAGATCGAGGAGGATGGAAATAATATTAATAGCCATTTATACACAATAGTCCATGATTTTTTTTCACGTATTCTTAAAACACAAATTCTCATCCAAAAAGGTAGGTGTACGTTAATTTATTGTAAGAAAAAAGTATTTAAACTTACCTTTTATACTACAAAAGTTATTATTTTCCTAGTAATAAATTTTATCTTACAAAAAACTTAGAATGTATTAGACAAATCATATTATCTTTTATAGCATGTAAATGTAATATAAATTTATAACAAATTACACATTAAAATAAAATTCAAACCAATGACAAATTAAAGTTACCATAAAAATAATTTAAGTTACCTTCAAACTGACCTTTTTTACAATCAAAATAACGTTTATATCCACCTTACACCGTTCTTGAAATTATTTAAGTATATTGTATCAAACATCAATATATGAAATATGTCAATTGCCTATATGAATTAAATTAGAAATTTGTGACATTATTATGACTTGATTAAATTAGTTATTTATATTTAAGGGTGTGTTCCAATTATCTGATTTTTTACTTAATTAATATGAACTTGTTAGACTAATAGAACTTACTTGTATTTTAGTTGTACATGTATTTGAGTAGTCATTATTAAACCTTATTAAGACTTACTTTTTTTCCAAAATAAATGAAAAGAAGGTGAATCGAACATTGTGTCAGAAAAAAAGGTAAATAAAACTCCCTAATCAGAAAAATAAAATAAAATAATAATAATAATAATAATAATAATAATAATAATAATAATAATAATAATAAAAATAAATAAATAAATAGAACATGGCCTAATCGTGATGCTTAATATTTCTATTTTAATCTCTGGAATATATTTGTACTCTTTTCATTCCTGGTTGCACGTTTGTCACATTTACCTTAATGCATAGATTTCCAAACTCCATCAAATTTGAACTAATTGTAAAAAGTATACTTCTGATATTACTCAGCAAAATCTAAAAAAAAAAATATTACATGAATATATTTTTCCTTATATACATATATTATGTCAATGAATATTCATTTAATATTATGGTTTTTCTCTTCTAAAATAGAATATTCCATATGACAAACAAAAAGAAACGAAAAGAATTACACAATAAGAAGTGTTTATTTCGGAAACTAGTACTCCAATAGGGTTGAAATCATGAATGGGATTGGAGTAGTATGGGTTGAACTTTACTTTTTTTTTTTAATAGCAAAAATATTTCATTAATTAAAAGTCATACAACATCTACAATAGAGATTCAACATTAACAAATACATAAGATATTGAATCAAATAAAATTTTCCTTCATACAAAATACGATTGCCGAGTAGATCTTGCACTGTGGAACATCTCCTGCTTATATCGCTAGGAAATACAATCTTGTTGGATAAACAATCTAACGATCCTGTGTAAGCGTGAGGATGTTTTCTTTCTGATTCATTTGTTTGTATTCGAAAACTTGATAACTTTTTCATTAACGAAATAATTTCTCAACAATCCATTACATCTGATATCATGGATTCAAAATTTAAAAAAATTCTCCCCCCGAAAAGTGGAGATAAACCTTGTCTTTCGAAGGAGGTCGAAAAACACTTGTCTTTTGAAGGAGATCAGATACCCTATCTTTCGAGGGAGAAAAGTTTTTAAATCGAATGTGTTTCAAATGTAAAAAAAAAAAAGATAATTAATTTATTTCAAATGTTAAGAAGAAGAGTTAGGGCCTGTTCTGATTTATTAAACTGAGCTGAATTGAATTTAATCGAATTTAACTGAACTGAATTGAACTTAACCGAATTAATTAAACAGAGCTGAAATGAATTATTTATGAGAGAAGAAAATTAGAAATTGAAGTGAACTAAACTGAAATAAGTAGATCTGGTCTGAATTTTATGAGGTTTGATCTGAATTTTTCTGATCTGGTCTGGTCTGATCTGATTTAACAATTTGACTAAACTTTGACCGCATTTTAATACTAATCTATAAAGAAAAATATCACCAAAATGGATCTTGTTAAATTCGTCTCATTATGAACTTTTTAAATATGTAATTTTTATAAAAAAATTTAATACGCAATTAACGATATTTAGCAATAAGTAAATGATGATCAAAAGTTCTGATCTGGTCTGATCTGAATCTTTCTGATTTGAATTTATTAAGAAATAAGTAATAAGTATTTGAAATAAGTTGAAGAGAACAAGTCCTAAGTCGAAGAGAACATGCTTTTATTAAGGAAAGGTATAAAAGATTAAAAGGGGCTCCACAGCATGTAGCAAAGACAAAGGCCAAGCCCACGTGCTTAACCTGTGCCCACTTTGGGTCCTAACTCATGATTACGACTCGATTTTCCGATGATAATTCCTTTTCACTATTACAGATTAATCTGTCTCAACAATTAAGAACCTTTATTTTATATTTTTAATTTTTTAAAGAAGATTGTTGTAGAAATTAGCTTTAATCCCAAGTTTTTTCTAGCTACTAATAAAGGTTTTTATAGTAGGTGAAATGTCATTTTAAATCATCTCATACTCATTTTGCTAATTATATTTCGATTAGGTCGCCTAGCCTCTAGAGTCTAGACTATAGGATAGGCCAAGTCTACAAATCTATAATACTATATCATAGACTACGACTACAACCCTAGTTTACTAGCCAACACAATTTTAAATGAGATTGTCTTACTATTAGCTCAACTTTTTTACTCCATCTGTTTCATATTAAATACAGGGTGTTTATAAAATTTTAAAAACTTTGTAGGATAGGGTCCAAAAGAGAATTTATAAAATACGAAGTATATAGTAACTTTATATACTACATTTTATTATTCATCTCACCTACTTCAAACCCCATTCAAATTAATTTATCATATTTCTTTCATGGTCACCACTACTTTATCACATACTTTCACTTAAGGTTGTTCATCTGTCCAGGACCAAAGACCGGAAATTAGAATTTTAAATTCTGAAAACTCGACTGATTAAGTTGGGACCGAACCCAGATCGGACCAAAAGAATTGGTCCAAAACTCGGACCGAATTGCTTTGGATTGATTTAAGAATTTTTTTAAAAAAGAATTCTAAATTCTTAACAATTTTATGGAAAACTCGAAAAAAGTAAAGGAAAACTATATTTTAACATTTTTTTTGTATGTTTAGGACAAAAAACTTATAAAATTAAAGTTTTCTAAGCTTATTTAAGGATAATCTTTACAATTATTTTAGGTTTCACACATATCTGTAATCAAAAACTCAGTTCGATCCAAGACGGATTTTTATAGGGTTTTGGACCGAACCAGACCGAAGAGCTGAAAATTAAATTTCCAGACCTGAAGACTGGATCGATTAATCCGGTCCAGGGTCGGTCCAGTGTGGTCCGATCCATTTTTTCAATTCGGACTGATTTATGAACACCCCTACTTTCACTATCATGGTCTCCGCATTACTTTTACTACTTCATAATAAATTATTTATCCACTCACATTATTATATTATGATTTACTCTCCTACTCTGTGCATTTGCAAGTGATGCAACTAAAAAAAAAAAGATGGAGTAACATCTAATTTTTATATTTTTTGCTATTGTGAGATTAAAAATGGTTGCGATCAATAAAGAGTTGCATCGATATACGTATATGAGACTAACATTATAAAACGGATGGAGTAATAAGTATTGATTTTTAATAGTTTATTACTAGTGTAATTAATTGCAAGAACTAGACTATTAAGTTTTAATGTATTGATTAATTCATAAATCTATTACATTGTTGATTAAAGCTTGATCGTGCTAAATCTTATAATTTTTTTTAGTGTGAATAAAATGATCCCTAACTTAGGCTATACGAAGTATTAGTTTTTTTTTTTTTTTTTGAAAGAATACGAAGTATTAGTTAAAACTAGTTAAAGATAGATTCATATAAACAAGTTCCAAGTACAATAAAATTAAGTTTGTTATACAGTACACACTAACACAAACCTCTTTGCTACGATGAAAATCTGATCAAGCTACACATTCATAATAAGACAAATGTATAATAGATCCTTAATATAAAATGACAGCTGACATTTTGAATTCAAATGACGGCCTTTACACTTTTTATCAAGGTTAATTTAGGTTTCAATTGATCAAGACTTAGCTTGCTCTATTGTTCATCATCTAGGGTAATCTAATTGAGGAAATACGTGTGATTTTTTTAGAGCCACTTGTTGTAAGTGGACTAGTCTAGACTTTTGAACCAAAGATTTTAGAGACTTATGTTGTATATACAATAGTTATATTTATATTCGATCATATATGAAGCATATAGATACAAGTTTCAATTTTATAGACTACATATTCTAAGAATGACTATTGTTGTAACAATAATGAATAAACTTGATGATTCTAGCTTCAAAGCAAACAATTTTTGGTGACAAATTAATTGAACTTGTTGTATAAAGGTCATCAAAGATTAAAAATCATGCTAATACCAAATGTTAGGAGTTAATTTATCTATTTCTGCTGAAAGAGTAGAAGCACATACTCACTGTGATAACATAGTAAAAGAGTAACATAATTCATTAATTAATTTGGATAAATCAGCCGATAATTAAATATCACTTTAAATTATTTTTTGTTACATAAAATTAGTTGATAAGAATTAAAATTTTTTAAAAAAAAAAAAAAAAGGTTTTAGGTATTTTATATTTCCTTTTTTTTAAAAAAAATGTATAAATGTAGACTAGAGTACAATTCTACTCAACATCGTACTCTCTTTTTCACCTTTAATCCCCATTAATGTAGCCCACTAAAATCAAACAAAAGGGGGGCTAAATAATCATCATAAAAGTCGTTTTGAAAATAAAGGGTGAAGAACATTTTGTTGATTTTAAAATATCTATATTCGCATTTAATTTTAAGTTTAATTTTCTTGAAAATAATAGGCTAGAAAAATAGAAAAGATAATGGATTGTGGTTGAACCACAAGGAGGGGCTAAAAGAAGGAATAAGAAAATGAAGGACTTTTATAAAATGAGAATAGAATAACATAGCTTTATTAATCCCTTTTAACCAAACTTGCCCACACCTTCTATTCTAATAGCCTTACATACATTTCAATCATGATTATGACCTCAAGCTATTTTTGGTGCGATTGGTGGTGTAACAATTATTGCATAATTAGGGACTATGCATTGTTTTATTTGGGAGAACGTTTTGTGTGAAAACGGACTCATCAGGATGCCAATATATTTGACATTAATAAACTAATACGTAGTATATGATATTAATAATATAATATCTAGCATGAGAAATCTAGTATTTGACATTACTAATCTAGTATTTGACAAATTTTATCCCTGTTGTAGAACATGTCATGAATTATGTTAAGAATATACTAGGTTAATTAGTTTCCGTGCTATGCATGATATTTTTTTTAATAACCATTATTAAACTATCATTATAATTAGTTTTTTATAAACGAAAAAAAAAATTAAAAATATAGTTGACAAATTTTGATAAAAATAAAGGATCATATGAAAGATAGTTTAGGGGGTTTAGGTAAAAATGATTTAGAAAATGATCAAAATTATGTTAAGAATTTTTTTCTGTAGCTACATAAATATTTGTGTTAAAAATTTGTCAAATCTTTTTTATCAGTAATTATATTTTATAAGATTAGAGAATTATTTTATTCGACAAAAAAATAAAAATAAAACCAAGGACACAACATAAAATGATATGTGTCATTGCTTGTGTGTCTTTTAGTACATAGTTTTTTTTTAAGAGAGTCACAAGGGGTCTGGAATTGGGAGGGAAGCTCTAACCACTTTAGTTATCCTTCACTATCTTGGTATATAATTTATAATTGTCAATATTTTTTGGGGAAAGATATATGAAATCCTTTTACCTTAATTATAATATATAATTACTACATAGCAGCTCGTCTTGTGTGCGGCCGGCCATACCGTGTGACCACTTAAAGTAACCCCTATAACATTGATTAAGTAACCCCTGTAATACCAATCAAGTAACCCCTATAACACTGACCGAGTAACTCTATAACAATGATGAAGTAATAACCCCTTTAACACTGATTAAGTAACCCCCATTACACTAGCAAAGTAACCCCCTAAAGTGGCTGACCACACGGTGTGGCCAGCCACATATAAGACTTTGTGACTACATAATAATATGAAATCTATTCTATTAACTTACACTAAAAGTGAATAACCAATGACACTTGTCATTACCTTGTATAAAATGTTCAAGCCTTTTTTTTTTTTTTTTTTGTGCAAAATCTTTAAGTAAACTATTTATAACTTATAATATTTTCTTTCTAGTTTGACAATCATATTCCATATATGCCCAAATGAAATATACTTTATACGGAGTATTTTGTAATATTATATATCATTAAAAAATATTTAACAACTGTGTATTGCACAAAGATTTTAACTTAGTATGCAATAAAAATAATACTTCCTTCCTTCAAAAAATAAAATAAAATAATACATACTCCGTTTCTGAAAATTTGACTCACTTTGAATTTGTGTGGTCTCCCATGAACATCTTTGACCATGAATATCTTCGGTTATGTATAAGTGAAAATTATAAAAAGTTGACAATTGAAAATTTTATAATAAGGGAATCTAATTAGATCTCTCATACATTTTTTTTTTTGTATAAATCATAATATGTAGTCAAATTTATTTTATTTTGACCAGATGAATAGTAAGTGAGTTGAACTTTCAGAAACAGAGGTAGTGTTATTTTTGTAAAAGATTTGTTTCATGAATTGGAAAAAAAATTAAAAACTCACTAAAAGATGACACGTGTCATTAGTAGTGTGTCTTATAGTATATTGTTATTGATGATTATTGATTATTTAGGGTTTGTTCACATTTACTTAATTTTAGTTCAGTTCAGCTCCAATCAGTTCAGTTCAGTTCACTTCAGCTCCAATCAGTTCAGTTTAGTTCAACTCGGTTCAATAAATGTGAACAGACCCTTAGTTTATAGTTGTCAATATTTTTTTGACAAACTTTTAAATAAATCGGATGTACAATAAATATTGTACATCTGTTATAAAATCACCCTAATATGAGTAAAGTTACCTTAATATGAATAAAAGTTACCTTGACATAAATAAAAGTTACGAAATATTTATGCTTTATTGATAAAAGTTACCCAAAAAATTACTCCCTCCATTTTTAAATACTTGCTCCATTTCTCTGTGCGCGGAGTTTTAGGAGAAATTGGAGAAAGTAGTGGAAGAATAAAAAAAAGTAGTGGAAGAATAAGAGGAGAGAGAGTATTATGTTGGGTCCACTAAGTGTGAGAAATGAATTAATTATTGTAAAAGTTTTCCATAAAAGGAAATAGAGCAAGTATTTAAAAACGGCCGGAAAAGAAAAGTGGAACAAGTATTTAAAAACGGAGGGAGTATACAAGTGACCCTACATTTGATAAAAAAAAGTGACCCCGATGTACAAAAGTTACTTATATTTTTTTGGGAAAGATATATAAAATCCTTAATTCTTTTACCTTAAATCCTTAATTATAATATATAATTACTACGTAATAATATGGAATATGCAATAAAAATAATATGAGTATTATAAGACCCACCAAGAGGTGACACATATTATTGTTGGAGGGGGTCTTTTATGTATAACATTTGGAAAATTTGCAAATTGCAGCCATTTAAAGTTCGTATTTTGCAAATTGCAGCCCAAAAGTTCGTATAAATTGTAAATTGCAGCCCAATTTAATTTTTTCATCGGTTTACATGTTGAAAAATCTTCAGTTAAGGTTTTAGGGGTCATTTTAGTTCTTAGGGGACCGAATTGAGCTCGGAATTAACAAAAAAAAAAAAAAACGTAAGTATCTTGTTTTGCGTAACAAAAATGTATCAATTTGTGGGAAATTGTAAATATGAGACACTTATGTTTTTTTTCCCATCTCCAGATAGCTTTTACATGAGATTCTCTATTATACTCCCCTCATTTCAAAATAATGGAAAGAGAAAGATAAGAGTCATAGAGATGATAACAACTTAAAATATTTGTAGTAAATAATTCTTGTATCCATATTTGGCAATTGTTGCAAAATAATATAAAACGGTAGCATAAATATAATATACTAAAATTAAATCAATCTAATGTAGTGATTTTTGATTAATGATAAATAATGTCAGCAAATGCTGCATGAGACCGACGGAAGTCCAAATTAATTTGAATTCTTAAACCTACGAGAGCATGCAACAACTGTTGCTTATATTTGGATTGCACCTGTTAGTGGATGACACGTAATATGTTTCCATAACTAAGGGTGATTTAGATTCTTTTGTCATGCTCTTAGCTTTTATTTCTAATTTCCAAAATATGATCATAAATTTATACGTAATTATTTATATGAACTTTCATGGATAATTATTTAAATTATATGTGTATTATGGACAATTTTACAATGATTACAATATTTTTGTAGCCATTGTATTATTAAATCTAGACGGTACATTTCCCACTATGAATTTTATGTCTTTGATTTAATTTAAGTTGACTTAGAATAATTTTTAGGTTACCATAATTCTTTTTTTACGAGAATTAAAAAAAAAACATAATAATATTTGAGGTGTTTTAGGTTGACATGCATCAAACTCATTAGTAAACTTACATAATCGTCTTCTTCTTCAAGAGGTATGGCATTTCGTTCTACCTCGCTTCTGCACCTTCTAAAAGGATTGGGAGGCATGGGTCTCCGTAGTATGGCAATGGTTAGCCAGGCGCTGCTCGCCCGTCAGCAGTGGCGTATTTTCCAGCATCAGTTGCTTCTGTCCAAAGTTTTAGAGCCAAGTATCCTTCCCTTTGTTCTCTCAACTCAACGGTCACCTCTAGAGCTTCTTGGGGATGTCGTGGCTTGCTGGAGGGACAATCGATCCTGAATAGAGGTTTAGCATGGAAGGTTGGCTCGGGTACCCAGGTTAGGCTGCGTGAAGATGATTGGGTGCCTGGAGGCTTGAAACTTAAAGATTATGTGTCTGAGTCGGATGTGCCGACTCATGTTTCTTCTATAATTATTCTGTGTTCTGGCGCGTGGGACATGTTGAAGATCCATATGCTCTTTGACAGTCAGTTGGCTCAGCGTATTTTGGCGTTGGAGAGGTCGCATCGAGCTATGGACGACTTTGTCTACTGGAAATTTTCTAGGGATTGTCGCTTTTCTACAAAATCAGCCTACTCCCTCTTAGTGCAGCAATCGATAGATTCGATGGCTAGTACCTCGGCTTCTGATCAGTGGTGGAAAGGCTTCTGGGGTATTCCACTGCTTCCCTAGTTTAAGATCTTTTGCTAGAAACTTCTTCATAATGCTTTGCCGGTTCTGGCTTCGTTGCTTTCCAAGGGTATCCCGGTTGATCCGCTCTGTATCTTCTGTCGTACCGATTCTGAAACGACTTCTCATCTGTTTAGAAATTGTCCTTGTGTTAGACCCCTTTGGACTCCGGCTATTTTATCTCTGAAGGGTACATTATCAGCTTTCGTTTCTTTTTCGGAATGGATCGTGGCTGTAATTTCCTCTTTTAAAAGGTCTAAGGATTTTGTTGGTCTAGTTTCTTTAGTTTTCCTCTTTTGGGCAATTTGGATTATGCAAAATGGCTGTGTTTTCAGGCAGGCTGTGTGGTCTCCTTCCTTGATCCTTCACCTTTCTCAAGAATGGACTGGCAATTCAAGCTCAAGGTTTTCAGTAGCATTCTCTTTCCTTAGGCAGGCGGTCTTTGACTATGAGAAGGAAGCCGGAACGTCTGCGTCTGCGAGGGAATACATCTGATATGCTTGATCATTGTCTCCTTTTTTATCGAGCTTGGCTTTGTGATGATAATGCTGCAGGAGCAGATTGGGTTCTTCGACGATTCTCGTCGGGTTCTGTCATTGTTGGCGGTGCTAGGGCTAGTCGTGTGGCCAGTGCTTTCCAGGCTGAGTTTTAGGCTTGTGCATGGGCTCTTCGCATGGCAGCTCTTTAGGGTCGTTTTCGGATCCTAATGTACACAAATTGTGCTCAATTGGTCTCTTTGTTTCACTGTCCCGCCTCCGTCGATATTTCCTGTTGGTGGCTGTTTCATGAGATTCAGGAGATTTTGTTTATGTTCTCTGCTTGCCAGCTTTGTAAAGTGCCTCGGGAATGGGTTCTCCCTGTGCACTGGTTGGTCGTCCGTGCTCATGACCATCGTCTCTTTTGTTGGTCCTTTCATTAGTTGTTGTTAGTTTGTTTGTTTTGTTGTAACCTTTGTCTAAAAATAAAAACACCTTTTTTTTTTTTTTTTTTTTTTTTAGAAAACAAAAAATTAAGGTGAGTATAAACTCCCTCTATTTCAGAGCCCAAAAACTAGAGAAGGGATAAGAAGGCATCAAATCTGACTTGATGTAGGCACCACACTTTCATGTTTCATTTAAGAAATTAGGCCTTGTTTTGTTCACCTTATTTTCACTTATTTCAGGATTAATAAGTTCAGGAAAAATAAATTTAGATAAGTTGTGATAAGGGTTATTAATTAGAGCTACCAAGTTTAGTTTATAACTAAAATAAAATCTAATAAGGGCTAAAAAGTTCAGATAAGATTAGATAAGTTCAAATAAGTTCAGATAAGTAAAAATCAGGTGAATAGAACACACCTTTTAGTAGAATAAAAATTATTAATTAGTTTTAAAATCTTTTAATTAGTGTTAAATATAGGTCCAAACCGTACCTATAATTAAGAGAGACACTCCACTCACAAGTTCAAATGAGGTTCCATTTCAAAACTACTTCCTCCGTTTTCTTTTAGATGCAACACACACTTTTTCACGGTATTTAAGAAATGTGGGGTTCACATGATATAATACACTTAAAATGGGATGAGTGGTTGTTAGGAGTGTAATTTAGTGGGCCATGTGCTTTAAATAAGGGAAATAGTATAGTTTTTTTTCTCCTAAAGTAACTTTCTTTTTATAGTGTGTTGCAAGTATTGTGACATTTCCTTTTTAGGGAAGTGTTGCAAGTAAAAGAAAACGGAGGAAGTATATGACAATAGGAAATTTGTTCCTTAATCTTATAAAATGTTTTAACTTTATTTTATTAATACAGGACATTACATGTGTTGTTTTTTGAAATTTACATTTTACTTCAATAATATGGAAAACTTTACCCCTACAATAATAATAATAATAATAATAATAATAATAATAATAATAATAATAATAATAAAGTACATTTTATACAAAGTATTTCAATTTGAATTGTCACATCATGTGTACGATAGAGATAGATAGTTTGATAAGTTACTTTTTTTTTACTTTAATCTAAGTAATCTGAAATTTAGAAAAGGTCCAAATACTAGTGAACAACCTTTATCTAATAAAAATTAGGTTTGTAATGTTCTCAAAAGCAAGATAAAACAATTATTGAGTAGATTACTACGTACATATTTTTCATAAATTTGTGGTCAATTTAGCCATGATATTCATTCCAAAATCCTCAGTACAGCTAAAGAGAATCCCTACTGCACAATGATTCTAATAATATCGGACAAGTTTCTTATTAGCTAGCTATACATTATGATAAATTAGAGAGGAATAGAAAATAATTAGAGTAGAATAGCTTGCCTTCTCATTGATCATAATAAGGAATATATAGAGTTACAAAGATATCGGGAATTAACTAAATTGTATAAGATAAATATAAGGAAAGATAAATATAAGGAAATATTCTATCAAATCTCCTAATATACGATAATATCTCAATACCCCCCCTTAAGTTGGAGCATGGGGATAAAAAATGCCCAACTTGGAGAGAAGAAATCAAATTGTGTTTTCCCGAGTGCATTTGTAAAAATGTCAGCAAGCTGTGAAGAGGCCGAAACATGAGATGTAGATAACCATCCATCAGTAATAGTATCACAAACAAAGTGACAATCGATTTTACTGTGCTTTGTTCGTTCATGGAAAACTGGATTCTTTGCAATGTGCAAAGCTGCTTCATTATCGCAGAAAAACTTAATTGCTTTTGGATGTTGAACCCCAAGACTTAACAACAAGCCTTTCACCCACTTTAATTCTTTCGAACATGAGGACATGGACCGATACTCGGCCTCCGAAGAAGAGAAAGAAACAGTTGGTTGCTTCTTTGTTTTCCATGAAATAGGAGATTTTCAAAGAAAAACTAGCCAACCAGATAAAGATCGATGAGTCAGAGGACAAGCAGCCCAATCAGAATCACACCAACCCTGCAGAGTCAAGTCACGATCAGAGCTTAATAAAATACCTTGTCCGGGAGTCCCTTTCAAATATCGAACCACCCTCATTGCTGCACCCGAGTGTTCACTACGAGGCTGCTGCATAAACTGAGACAGAATATGTACTGAATACGCCAAATCAGGGCGCGTGACAGTGAGATAATTCAAACGACCAATGAGTCGTCTATAAGCCTCCGGATCGGAAAGAAAAGTGCATGTTGCCAAACCCAATTTGTGGTTTTTCTCTATGGGAAAACCACTAGGCTTTGAGCCTAATAAACCTGTCTCAGAAATAATGTCCAGAGTATATTTGCGCTGACATAAAAACAAACCTGCAGAGCTACGAGCCACTTCGATCCCCAAAAAATATTTTAAAGGACCTAGATCCTTCATCTTAAAACAGTCACACAAATAGGCCTTAAAAACAGACAATGCAACGGAATCATTCCCAGAAATAATCAAGTCATCAACATAAACCAAAACTGTAATCTGAGCATCACAAGTAGTATAAGTGAATAGGGAGTAATCAGAGTAAGACTGTTTGAAACCGTACTGTTTGAAGGCCGAAGTTAGCTTTGCAAACCAACATCGAGGTGCTTGCTTCAAACCATTGAGTGACTTCCTCAATCTGCAAACCAATGAAGGATCCGAACACTGAAAACCAGGAGGCAATTTCATATAGACTTCTTCATCTAAGTCACCATGAAGAAATGCATTGTGGACATCCATTTGATGAATTTCCCAATTCTTAGCGGCCGCAATAGCAAGAACAGTGCAAATTGTTGTCATTTTAGCAACCAGAGCAAATGTCTCATCATAATCTACACCTGCTTTCTGATGATTACCAAATACCACCAAACGAGATTTGAGGCGCTCGACCTCTCCATTGGAAAGAAACTTGGTCTTGTAGACCCATTGACTCCCTAGAGCCTTTTTTCCCGGAGGAAGAGTCTCCAAAGTCCATGTACCATTGTTCTCTAAGGCCCGAATTTCTTCATTCATTGACTTTCGCCATCCTTCAAATTGCATAGCTTCTTTAAAACTTGTCGGATCTTTGGTTTGAACAACCGCTGAAATAAACTTTCGATAACTCATAGAAAAATTGTCACAATGTATATAATGTGCTAAGGGATACGGAGTACCTGAAGACTGATTGGAAGACGGAGACAGACTATTGGCAAAAACCGAGTGAGTGACATAATCTCGGAGCAAAACAAACGGGTACTTTTCCCAAAATCCTCGCCCCAAATTTGGTTGCTGGGGTACGGGATGAGTAGTGTGTGTGGTGTCGGTGTGCTGCAGTGGCTGTGGCTCTGTGCTGCCGCTGCTGTGGTCTGCCGAGGTTTCAAGGCCCGTAGCCCACGGCTGCTGTGATGCGTGGGCATCATGGCCAGCTGCTGGCTGCTGCTGTGATGCGTGCGCATCATAGCCAGCTGCTGGATGCTGCTATGATGCGGCACCGGCAGGGAACTCCGCACCCTCCCTGCGGCCAACACCATCATGCCGCAAGGGAGGTGCAGTGTGGGCTGCATTGGGATCATCATACACTTCTTCGTCCACAAAAATATCCGCAAAATCACTATGAACATTATCCGACATATCATGCATACTCACATCAACATTAATGTCATCCGGGCACCCAAATGGAAATACATTTTCCACAAATTTAACATCACGAGACACAAAAAATTTTCTAGTTTCAAGATCATACAACCTCCAACCCTTTTTCCCAAACGGATACCCCAAAAATACACACTTTCTACTTCTACTAGCAAATTTATCCCCCTTCGTATTTTGATTATGAGCAAAACACAAGCATCCAAAGGTTCGAATAGCATCGAAGGAAGGTGGTTTATTAAAGAGAATTTCAAATGGGGTTTTGTTTTGAAGTAGAGGTGTTGGAGTACGGTTTATTTAATGGGCAGCGGCCAACACACATTCACCCCAAAAGGAAATAGGTAATTTCGCTTGAAACCTCAAGGCTCTCCCAACATTTTGAATATGTTTGTGTTTTCGTTCTACTCTCCCATTTTGTTGAGGAGTTCCCACACATGAGGTTTGAAAAAGAATGCCAGTAGCAATGAAAAAATCAATCAAGCAATTAAATTTGGTCCCATTATCACTCTGAACAATTTTAATTGTTTGACTAAATTTCCTCTCAACCATAGAAACAAAAGCCATAAACATCTTAAACACCTCAGTTTTATCAATCAAAAAATAAATCCACATAGCTCTAGAATAATCATCAACAATAGTTAAAAAATAACGAGCTCTACACGACGAAGCATGTCCATATGGACTCCATAAATCACAATGTATTTTCTCAAAAATTCTAGAAGTTTTATTGTCACTCAAGGGAAATTTGTCTCTAGGTTGTTTAGCATGGAAACACACTTCACAACCTTTATTTAAACTACTCTTATTATTGCTAATATGCGGAAGCAACTTAATTTTATGAAGGATGCCCCATTCTTCTATGCCAAAGCTCCAAATCTGACGAAGCTTCAACCACAGACACACGTTGCACCACATCCGGTTTTCCAAAGAAATAATAAAGTCCGTCTCGCCTAATTCCCGTTCCAATCAGCTGCTTCAGTCGGTCCTGTATAGCACACATATATGAGTTAAATTGGACAACAACATTCAATTAATCACTGAGTTGAGTAACAGAAAGTAAATTGTAATTAAGATGCGGCACATAAAGAACTCCGGTAATAGTTATTTGATCGGATAATTTAACCGATCCTTCCAAAGTAGCAAGCACACTTTCACCGTTTGGCAATCCAACGGGGCATTCTATATATCGAGTGTCAAATAACCAAGATTGATTACCGGTAACGTGATGAGTAGCTCCGGTATCAATAATCCAACAAGAATCATCGAACTTACCATGAAGACGATTTTCAGGAATATTTGTGTTACCAATAAATCCCGAAAGCGCCTTCCATTGCTCCGTTGTAAAGGCCGTACCTAAGGAAGATGACTCGCCCTCAACTGTTGCAGCATTGACACGCACACCTCTGCCTTGACCTGCTGCCTTATCACGCTGCCCAGGCACCCAACCAGCAGGGTACCCGTGTACCTCGTAGCATCGTCTCGGGTCATGACCCTTCTTGTTGTAGTGAGGGCAGGGTGTTTTGAACCAGCAATTTGAGAAGTCGTGCCCCGGCTTCTTGCAATGAGTGCATACCCGATTAGTGGAGCCGTGCCCACCACCAGTATTAGCCCGAACAGCAAATCCGACAACCTCTGTGGATTTCGGCTCGGATTCCTGTCGAGCAGTACGCACGCGCTCGTCTTGTACCACGAGTTGGTATGCCCTATCGAGGCTTGGCAATGGATCCTGTGATAAAATATTAGTGTGGAGAGAAGAGTAAAAGTCAAAGTATAATCCCATCAAAAAATCCTGAAGCCGAGATTGCTCTCTCCTCTGTTCGTGAAGCTGCCCTGCTGTACAAGAAGCACAACAAGCACAAGAGATCAATGGTTCATGGTGGTCAAGTTCTTGCCAAATTGAATGTAATTTGTTGTAGTATACAGAAACCGGCATTGATTTTGTTTGCTCACACTTGGCGAGCGAAGATCGGAGTTGCTGGATGCGTGGACCATTGGTCTGTGCGAATCTCTTCTTGAGGTGATCCCAAAAGGGCTTGACCTCTCTGAATTTCGAAAGAGAAGCTTTCACTTCCAGATCTATGGTGTTCGAAACCATGAAATTAACATGGCGTTAATTGCAGTCCAATCGGACTTTGTACAGGGAGATTAGGGTTCATTAATTGTTCCATCCAAGAACTCAGACTTCCGGCGTGCCTCTAAGGCAGTCTGAATGTCGGTCGCCGCACTAGTAGAAAAATACAAAAAGGCAACCCCCAAAAGGCACCGGTTCAGGCCAAACCGGCGCCAAATACTTGCCTAAAAATGGGCGGAATTTCAGACCAAGAGTAATGGCACCGGTTCAACTCAAACCGGTGCCAAAAATACAAAGGGCACCGGTTTGAACCGGTGCCACTAAACCGGTTCATCTATATAATTAAAAAAAAACCTGCCCTATATATAACCCTAACTCTCCCTCACTCCCTCAGCCGCTCCTCCTTCTCTTTCTCTCTCCTCCTCCTTCTCCTTCTCTCTCCTCCTTCTATCTATCTTCTCTGTGCGCGATCTCATCTCCTTCTCTCATCTCCTTCTCACTCGTTTCCACCACCAAAGGCCACCACCAAGACCAACACCCAAGACCACCAAGAACACCGATTCTAGGTACATGCATGTGGTTTTTGGGTTTTTTTTTTTCTTTATTTTGAGATTTATGGGTTTAATTAATCGAGTTTTGGGTTTAATTGAATTTTTATGGGTTTAATTAATCGATTTAAATCGATTTTTGGATTTTAATTCTATTGATCTGGGTTTCATTAATCGATTTAAATCTTTTTTTGGATTTTATTTCAATTTTTCTTGGGTTAATTTTCGATTAAAATAATCGTTTTTTGGGCTAATTAATTGAGTTCTGGGTTAATTTTCATGCATACGTTTTGGGGTTGTTTTCTGGGTTTTGTTTTTAGATTTTGATTTTTTTTTCGATTTCAGGTTTTTTTTTTCCTGTGTTTTTTCGATTTCAAGTTTTTCTGGGTTTGAATTTTTTTTCAATTTTTGGGATTATTATTTGGTTTTCGGTTTCAATTTTTTCTGGGTATTTTTTCGTTTTTTTTTTTAATTTTCTGGGTTTTTAACTAATTTTCGATTTTAATTTTTTTTTGATTTTTTTTAATAATTTTCTGGGTTTAAATTTTCTTCGATTTTCTGGGTTTTAATTTAATTTTTTCTTCATTTTCTGGATTTTCTGGGTTTTAATTTTTTTTCAATTTTAATTTTTTCGATTTTTTTTATTTTCTGGGTTTTTAACTAATTTTTGCAGCTAATACATTTTAATTGATTTTGTTGGATGAACTAATTGGCGCATGTATACTATTTGCTTTGCAAGCCCAAAATATTGCACATAATCGAAGAATCAAGAATATTGATTTAGATGTTTGGTTTTTTTTTTTTATTGTGATGTTGTAATATTTCTTTTTTATTTATATTGTAGTTCTTTTTTATTTATTTATATGTTGTAATTGTTTAATTTTATAATTCGTATATTTTAATTTTTTCTTGACTATATACTGTAAATTTCGGTTATATTCAGTGATATATACTATTTATTTTAGTCAATTTGATGTTAAGTGAAAAACGACACCAACAAAAAAAAAAAAATTTGATTTTTGGAGTGTTTTTGGCACCGGTTAACCGGTGCCAAAAACTTTGAAATTATTTTTTGTGGGCCTTTTTGGCACCGGTTAACCGATGCCAATTTCGATTTTTGGCACCGCACCGGTTTGAACCGGTGCCTTTTTGGCACCCCTCACATTGGCACTGGTTCAAACCGGTGCCTTAGGCCGGGTTTGAACCGGTGCCAAATTCATTTTTTCACGTAGTGGCCCATTCATCATAATTATCGCCTTTGAGAAGTGTGGGTGTAATGTAGTCCCTGGGCCGATCTTGTGGTCCGAGATAGTATGGAGAATTAGGTTCAATCTTAGAAGGAGGAGGTGGTGGTGGTGGCGGAGTGTGGTCACCGGCCATGATTGATTAAGAGAAGAAAAAAAAAATTAAGTTGCTCTTGATACCATGATAAATTAGAGAGGAATATAAAATAATTAGAGTAGAATAGCTTGCCTTTTCATTGATATAATCAGGAATATATAGAGTTACAAAGATATCGGGAATTAACTAAATTGTAGAAGATAAATATAAGGAAATATAAATATAAGGAAATATTCTATCAAATCTCCTAATATATGATAATAACTCAATAAATATCTGAATAATTATCTCAATAATTTACAGGTTGAGTAAGAATTTGTTTATTAGGCAAGAGCCTTAGCCTAAGGGGAGGAGGAGATAGGTGAGGGAACGCCTAATGTGATACCGAGTACGAGAATGAGATAATTCACGCGACGTCTTTTAGACGTGTCATTTCACTTGATTCTCGTTTGCTTATTATTATGAAAATATGAAATATATAATACGATACAATAGCATATAAATCTAAAAGAAATAAAGATTAGATTATTTATCTAGAAAGATAATAATATTCGGTGTATATTCTCTATCAATGATCATAATAACCACTTTTTGGCGTAGAAAGATTGTAAACGAAGTTTACAATACAACAAATTTCATATACTCCGTATAAGATATATTAATGTGAAATAGCTATGTAATAAATTCATGTGCAATGATAAATCTTTGGCGTCGAGATCAATTGAACTGCAATAATAATTTTCTTACTTGTTGTCAATACACAATTAATCTTTTTTACCAATTAACTAAGATAACAATTATTAATCTTCGTGATTAAAAAAAATAACGAACATGACAACCTTGACAAATCTAGCAATTCAAAATCCGTCATCATGTGTCTCACATATAGGGTTAGATTACAGACATAACAAGACCTATCATTTCTCTTCTAATACGTGAGATAATTTTGGAATGAATGAATGAAAGATTTGATTGAACAAAGAGAGTGACCCTTCAAACCCGGAGGTGGTGATTGTTGGAAGTGGGTGGTCCGTATAATGGACCCATTTTATTTATATACTTACAAAAATTCCACCCAAAAAAAAATTAAATTAAATTGCATATAAACGTTGAAGATGACAAAGACAATATTAAGATCCACTCAAAACTTGGCTTTCAATTTATTAAAAGATGTACGGGTCGGGTGGGTCCGTTTGTTGCCGCCCATCGGGGTGACCACCCGACAATAGTTGGACCCATTGCCTTTTCTTTTTTCCTCCTCTTAGGACCTCTCCACTAGCCCATTCAATTTGGTACGTGTACTTCAATTCATTGCTAAATTGTTAATTCTATTTTGGTTTATTACTCCGTATTTTATAAATATTATTTTCCTTTACCCTTCCTCCATCACTAAGGCCTTGTGCTTTAGAGCTGCATGCTCCGCTTTTGTTTGCTCTACTGAAATCTGCTCTACTCTGCTCCACTGTGTGAAATTTGTTATGCTCTGCTGATCTGATTTTGCTCTGCTTTGCCAGAAGCTTAAAAGAATAGGATCTAAGTCTTTATAAGTCTTGCTTATTAACTTAGATTGGCTGAATTATGTGATATTCCGATTTGATATTACACACGCATATTCTCCATACCTTACGAAAATTAATTTATTTGGATTCTTTATTATTTTTCGCAATTCAATAACAATTTTCAAAGGAGAATATTTTGTTATCTTGTTATCTTGATCATATTATCTATTTTATACCCTTTTGTCCCTTATCTTATATATTTGATCTCTTATTATACGAGTATATAAGTACAAAAACTCTTATATGTGGCTGGCCACACGTTGTGGCAATTCATTATAATCTTTGTCAGTGTTGTAGGGGTTACTCGTTCAGTTTTATAGGGGTTACTTCGTCGGTATTATAGGGGTAACCTTGTCAGTATATTACAAAGGGTTACCGAGTCAGTGTTATAGGGGTTACTTTGTTATTTAACAAGTGGTCTCATGGTATGGCCGCACCAAGACGCATTGATATAAGTATTATTATAAGCTGTCTATAAGAGAATGTCATATATTCATTTAAACTAGCATGATTCTTGCAATTTCTTAATACTATATGAATTGAATTACAATTACAATAATGACGTAATCCTTAAGGAACAAAAGAAATACATATTGACTATGTTGCTTTACTTGATTATTTCAATTTTAAGTGGTTTAATAATTAAGTTGATAAGATTTTGTGATGTGTTTGTGGATCATAATGTTGTATTGAGTAATTGGCCGGGGTTGCAATGTTGTCAAATTTTTATTCATGCATTAGGTGAATATTTAATTGTCTTTCAATTCCTTTCTAAATAGGGAACACTTGTAAACACTTATCGTTTTCTTTGGTTTGTTCCATCAACGTTATTTTTCCCACTTGTAAAAACTTTCTAGTTTCTTTGGGTATGGACCATGCATGGTTGAAAATAATAGTACTAGCACAATTATATATATTTACAATTAAATTTAGCCATTTAGGCCACATTTAAATTAGTTATCAAATTTGGTTTAATAATAAAATGTGTAGTAGCTTATAGTGTTAGTTTAAAAATTTGTTACAAACTTATTAATTTCTTGTTGCAACATTAATATATTAAACTAAGTAATTTATCTTTAAAAGAATAAAACTATTAACATTCTATAGACATATTATTTGGATTTTGGAAAGAAAATGAGCCTCCCATTACAAAATACATGTTAATCTTATACTCTATACTTGTGCACACTTACTAGCTTATATTTGTGTAGGTTAGTGACACTATTCGATTTTCATAGTTCTTTTTATTATACACTTCGATTCTGGCACATTACTTCGTACACTATACGTATTATTTGTATTATACTATAGCTCATTACTTTGTACAGTATACGCATTATATGTATTATGAACCGAAAGATATGTAGGCTATAATCTCTTACCATGGAGTATTCAATTGAATTAATACATATGCGACAACAAATGTGGAATAATAATCACTCTCAACAACCTTTGACAAAAAGAAATTAATGCTAACAACAAATCATATATTTGTGATGCGAATTCTTTAGCATTGTATTTGACTGAAAAACAATTGATTTTCATATCTTTTATATATATTTTATTTTAATTTTGATTTTGTGATAAATAATTAAATAAAAACACTTTAGCAAAGATGATGAGCAAATGAGGTGGGTAGGTTGTTCGTTAAAGATACTATAAGAATCGGAGAATCCAATAATTGCTAATAATTGGCGGGTAAGTTGGCGGCGCCCTCCGATTTGTAGATCTTCATTCTTGTATTTTCGTACTACATGCATTATGCATACTACTTTTCTTGATTCCTGATCCTAGCTATATAATTGTACAGTGTTTTTTTTTTTAAAAAAAATTAATATTAATAATACTATATATATAGAAAACCTTAGCTGGCTTTGTAACAGTATAATAATTATTGTAGAGAATGATAATAGTAATAATATTATAAGAAAAAATAAAGATATGTTAAAAGTGTGCAATCTTCATCTTTATTCTTGACTAACTTGAGTGCATATCAGCATATGTACTACTATTTCTAGTTTTGACCAAAATATGGCAAAAGAGAGGACAAATTAAGCTGTATATTAGATAGGAGTATCATTAATTAACAATATTTGGGATGATAAATGAGGTTATCTTTGGTTCAACTAATAATATTTGCTTATTTTAGAAACAATGAGATTATGCTAGCTGTATTGGCCTGGGTTACAAACTTACAATGCTGTAACATATAGTACAAGAGCTGATTATTCAAAGAAATAAAACATTATTTGAATAAAAAGTAAAAAGTTTAATTAAGTTTAGTTCAGTTCGTCATCAAATAAGAGTTTATAAAACTTATCCAATTTCATCATTTGTAATGATAATAAGTTTCAATAGATAAGTAAAAATTAGGTAAATGTAACATATCTTTATTACGATAATACTCATTCCAATAGAGTTTGATATTATACAAATACAATTATTGTTTCATTTGGAAGCTTAGCTTTGATGAATATTGAGTCGATGAGTTAATTCTTTTGCCGAAAGAGTTAGTTATGAATATATTTGAAGTTTTTAGTCATTTGTTGTACCACATATCACATTTAACAATTTAAGTATATCAGAATAAATTAAGTATTTTCACCTTAAAAATCATAATATAAGCTAATCAATGAAAATTACTACTCCATAGTTGTTAGAAACTTAGAATGAACGAGGCTAACATTTTGAAAATTAAGGAAAGTTTTTCTTTCTTTATATATTCTTTTAATACGAAAGTTTTTTTTTTTTTCAATTCCACTTTCATTTATCTTTTCTACTCGTGTAGTACGAGTAAATAATTTACATGATAAGACCAACTGTGGTAAAAAGGCTTGTCTCCAAAAATATACAATAAAAAATTAGTGGGGTCTTAATTCTTAATAATTTACATTATAAGGTGGTAACTTTTCTTAATGATAGTACTTTAAGCATGAAAATTAAACGTTCAACACTTAAAATTTGACGCGTGGCCAATTTGAATCAAGGTAGTAATCATTTGGTCTAACTCCATTATGATACAAGATAAAATAATGGTCTCTAATCATATCATATCAATCGCAAAATAGGGAAAGCACCATGCATGAATGAACTACAAACCAAAAATGTCCCTTTTAATTCATTCTTAAGCCTTTATATTGTCCACAATTGTACTTTGGAACATAAATCGTTGTAATTTTATATGCCAAAGATTTGTTTGTTACATGCTATTATTACCGCTAGTGTAACTATCAAGCTAACCTAATACCCTAGCTAGCAAGCTAGTAATGTTCTTGAGACATTTATTAAAATGATTTATTTCATGCATGCCATTGTACTGTTACAAGAGATATATGTTCAAATAAAAAGCAAACATCGAGTCACTAAGGGTTTTTATTTTTATATTTTTTTTTAACCGGCATATTCATCAATTCAAGAAATAATTTTAACCAATAGTATACGAATAATGCATTAAATACCAATTATGAAAAATTAATAATATGAATATATATACATCATGTACGTATGTTGTGAATGACTTTTACGCTAACTGTACTATGAAATGAAGTGATTAGTTAAGCTGCGCGTACACTTCAAATAGATGGTGTATTCCACAAGGTTCTTACTGAACCCAAACGCATGTCATACCTATAATGTTTCATGGACTTCAAAGGAAAAAAAGGTATTTGATCACATGGTTTTTTTTTTTTTTTTTTTTTTTTTGGAATATAAGCAATTATATTAGGAACTACTAAATTATTGTTATAAAGCTAATCATTATTGTAGTGTATATGGTTTTAAGAGATCAAACGTCGCCAATGAAATTGTTCTAATCATTTTGTATGATGTTTAGCTTGTAGCTCATCAAATCAACTAAATGTTAGTCAAAACACTACCATACAAATAACTTGGACTACAAAGCTAAGTTGGTTGACATATAATTTAATACAATTTGATTGATAACTTTAAAATATAATGATTCAACAAACAGTTGGTGCCCTAATCATAAGGTAAGAAGAGGACAAGAATAACAAATAAAGTTGGGGAGTTTACCAAATATCTCTGTAACAAGTCAAAATCAGGGGAAATACTTTTTTTTTTTTTGATATAAAATTAGGAGAAATACTTGAAGATTACGTACAATTGTTTTTTGCAGGAAACCAGTAAATTTTAGGAAAATGCTATACAAAGCTTTAAACCCTTTGTATATAAGGGGCTAAAAATGAAAATTATTTGTACAAAATATAAAAAGTAGATATTAAATATGAAACCATACATTAATATTTAATACTTATTTCATAACATATTTCATGGCAAAATTTGTTTTAGCTATGCATAGTGGCAAAAAGATGTTAAATATGTCAATTATTTTGAGACGAAAGTTGTATCAATTTAGAATTTTAATACTTTAGGGATGCATAAATCATTACCAAAATATTTTTGTTATGAAAGATAAAAGAGATAAAATTAATAAAATTGCAATTTATTATTACCTTACTGTTTATTAATACATGAATTCATTATGATTACATAAACTCAATAGCTCAAAAAGCTTTCTTTTGTGGTTGTCAAAGATTCGCATGGGACAATGCACAATTTTTATGCATGGTTACTTGGTTAGGCATCATATGAATGTGACACTACCATTTTGTTTTGCTCTTTTCAGCTTTTATTTTTGCTAAGTAATGTTGATCAATTGACCCATCAACAAAAAAAAAAAGGAATTTTTTAGTTATATAATAGGGAAAAAAGAAATTTCTTTTCTCAGCTCTATTCTCATGAAGTAATCAATTGAAATTTAGATTATATTGTATAGTATTCGTTAGTTGTTTGTTTATCATGATTAGTGATTAGTACGAACTTCATCATCCAAGATCTCTCATTAGATTGCTACTTTTTTTTTTCTCAATTAGTAAAAGCTTTGACTTATAAATGGTTGGTGTGATATTAATTATTAAAATATAAATAGTTAGGTTTATTTTTGTTGCTAGTTATGAATAATGTTGTTACATGCCTTTGGACTTTAATTTGGTACTACTATTACCTATGTTAATGATGTGCATCACCAATTAAATCAATTTATTTATATAATGTTCTTTTCAATGTTTCCCCTACTTACAAACATAAACTATCTTATTGTCGTTTTAAGGTCATCTCTATCATCATACACTCAAGAATTAAGAGTACGTATATTGAATTGGTGCATGGTAATTAATTTAAGCATAAATGTATTCTAAGTTACGTAGTGGAGATAGCTGGAGAGTTTTAATAGATGAGTAGGTTACACGTACACACCCCATCCTATGCTAAAAGTCATCTGATCAAATACTTCCTCCGATTTTTATTAGATGCGTCACTTTTAAATTCACGGACTCCTACCCAATTTTTAGAGAGGAAGAAAAAAAGTGGACACATGTGATATGGAAGTGATAGAGAGTATTTATTAACCAAAAAGGACAATGATTCATCTAAATTGAAACTTCCAAATGTAGAAACATCTATAAAAAAAATTGGAGGAAATATATATTTTCATCTAATTTTTTGGTAGGTCATCAAGTGAAATCCTTACAATTTACAAGTACTACGTAATTGAAATTGGTTTTTGGTAATTGTTGTTGCATTATGTTAAATTTAGGGTTCAATGTTTTCTCTGTGTATTTTTCTCATTGTCAATAATACGACCGCTACTATATATATATCTAGGTATACTTGGAGGGAAAAGCCAAGTAACCTAAATTAAATATAATAGGATATATGCACAATATTCACTATCCTATTTCCTAAAATATATCCCAATACCCCCCCCCCCTCAAGTTGGAGCACCCAAATTTCCAATGCCAAACTTGCGAAGAAGAAACTCAAATTTTACCTTACCCAAGGCCTTGGTGAAGATATCTGCCAACTGTAGTGTTGTAGGAACATAAGAAGGATATATAGTACCATCCATGATCGCATCTCATATAAAATGGCAATCTGCCTCAATGTGTTTTGTGCGCTCATGGAACACCGGATTCTGAGCAATGTACAAAGCAGACTGACTATCACAAAATAGGCGCATCCCAGTCTCATGGCGTACACCTAAGTCACGAAGTAATTGTTTCAACCACTTTAATTCACAATATACACCGTTCATCGAACGGTATTCCACTTCTGACGAGCTTTTAGCCACCGTGGGTTGCTTCTTGGTCTTCCATGACAAGGGGAGAAACCAAGTAACACTAGCCAACCAGTTAAGGATCGTCGAGATAATGGACAACTCGCCCAATCCGAATCACATCAACCTTCCAACCGTAAAGCACTATCAGACCGTAAAAGAATACCTTGACCTGGATTTTTCTTCAAATACCTCACAACTCGCAGAGCTGCATTCCAATGCTCTACTCTAGGATTTTGCATAAACTGAGATAGAATATGAATAGAGTATGTCAAATCAGGTCTCATCACAGACAAATATATCAAACGGCCTACAATCCTGCGGTACTTCTCAACATCCCGTAATAATTCACCCATTGCCAGAGCCAACCTGTGATGTTGTTCCATAGGAAAATCCACGGGCTTTGCATCCATAGAGACTGTCTCTGCAATAATATCCAAGGCATACTTGTTCTGACAAATAAAAAATCCCTGTTTGTTTCGGGCTACCTCTAGACCCAAAAAATATTTCAAATTTCCCAAGTCTTTCATTTTAAAACATTGCCCTAAGTATGCTTTAAAATTAATCAAAGCAGCTTTGTCGTTGCTTGCAATGATCAAATCATCAACATATATCAACACATTCACCTGTAAATTTCCTTTCGTTAAAGTAAATAACGAATAATCATAGTATGACTGTTTAAAGCCATAATTTTTCAACGCGGTGGTTAGTTTTGCAAACCAACACCGAGGAGCCTATTTCAAGCCATATATTGACTTTCTCATCCTGAAAACTTTGTCAGAGTTATCATTTGCAAAACCAGGAGGAATTTTCATGTATACCTCTTCCTCCAGATCACCATGAAGAAAGGCGTTGTGGACGTCCATTTGATGAACCTCCCAAATTTTCACAGCAGCAACAACAAGAAATGTTCGTACTTTTGTCATCTTTGCTACCGGTGCAAAGGTCTCATTGTAGTCTAGACCCTCTACTTGATGATTACCAAAGATGACAAGCCTCGCCTTCAATCTCTGCAAATTTCCATGTTCATCATACTTTTCTTTATAGACCCATTTACTCCCTAGAGCTTTCTTCCTGGGGGAAATTTCTCTAGAGTCCACGTCCCTTGCTCTTCAAGAGCATTAATTTCATCGGCCATAGCTTTTCTCCACCCCTCGTGTTTCATAGATTCCTTGAAATTTCTCGGCTCATTGCTTCCTGTAACTGCAGCTACATAGTTTCTATGTTTCACAGAAAAACATTGAGGACTAACAAAATGTGTTAAATAAAAATCAGTACATGAGGAAGTGGATGTCGCGGGTGATGACCGAGACGAAAGCGAAGATGGACTATTATTCCGTATGGTGTGAGTAACATAATCCCGAAGCTTGACCGAAGTCTTTTTGTCTCGCATTCCTTTCCCCATAGGTTGTTCTGTCGTAGTGTGAGAGCCTATAAGGGGCGATGCCTCACCTGCTGCCTCTGTGAACTGCGCAGCCCCCGTAGCACACCTCTCTAGCTGACCAGGGAGGGCGGAGCTGCTGCTGGCAGACCACTCCGCAGGTGTGCTGCGGTCTGCCTCTTCCTGCCGCGGCCTGCCCGCGGTGTTCTCTGCTGGGTGAGGCTCGCACTCCCTGCTGACAGGGCACTCCGCAGGTGGGCTGTGGTCTGCCTCCTCTTGCCGCGGCCTGCCCGCGGAGCCCTCTGCTGGGTGGATTTCAACCTCCCCTAGAACCTTTGTCTCCCTTCCAATTATATCATTCTCACTGCCCATAACAGCTGCCCTATCATACATAGCCCATTCATCATAACTAGAACCCCCATCATCTACATGTTGTTGGTGATGCGGTTCTCTAGTAACTGTAGCAAACGGGAAAATGTTCTCATGAAAAACAACGTCTCTAGAGACGAAATACTCATTGGTCTCTACATCATAAACCTTCCAACCTTTCTTACCAAATGGGTATCCCAAAAACACACATTTTTGACTTCGACTAGCAAATTTGTCACCTTTGCTACGTTGATTATGGGCATAACATAAACACCCAAAAACACGGATATAATCGTAGGAAGGTGGTTTATCAAATAGAACATCAATAGGAGTTTTATAGTCAAGTAACCTAGATGGTGTTCTATTTATCAAGTGACAAGCCGTTTGCACACATTCACCCTAAAATTTCAAAGGTAGATGAGCTTGAAACCGTAAAGCCCTTGCCACATTTAATATATGTTGATGTTTACGCTCAACCCTCCCATTTTTTTGAGGCGTTCCCACACAAGAGGTCTCAAATAAAATCCCATTTGCAAAGAAATAGTCTTTCAAAGAAAAGAATTCCGTCCCATTATCACTTCTTACAATTTTGATTTCTTGATTAAACTAACGTCTAACCATAGAAATAAAATTGAGAAACATGTATTCAACTTCTGTTTTATTACTAATCAAATAAGTCCAAACACTCCTAGAGAAATCATCTACGATAGTTAGGAAATAATGAGCACCACAAGACGATGGAGTCTTGTAAGGTCCCCATAAATCCACATGAACAAGTTCAAAAATACGACTAGCTCTGCTAAGACTAATAGGAAAGCTACTTCTATGTTGTTTTTCCCTAGGGCATACAACACAATGTTTATTCTTGAAAAAACTAGTAGAAAGACTAACAACCGGAAGAGATTGCATAACTTTTTCCAATGGATGCCCCATTCGTTGATGCCATAGATCGACCGAAGATTTCCCATTCACAACCAAAGCCTTCACCAACGGAACATCACGGAAATAATAAAGTCCATCTTGTCGCTCACCCGCTCCAATCACCTTCCTCGTCGTTAGGTCTTGAATAACACAAAGTTTGTTAGTAAATTGCATAACACAATTAGAGTCATCACACAATTGAGTCACAGAAATCAAATTGCAATTCAATTGGGTTACATAAAGAACATTATCAAGTCTCAAACCCCTTTGCAAAACCACCGAGCCAATTTTCGATGCATTGGCATTTTTCCCATCCGGCAATCCCACCGGACAACTAGCCACATTAACCACATTAGTTATGAGAGATAAATCACAAGTAACATGATTAGAAGCACCCGTGTCTATTATCCAACCCGAGTCACCCTTACCATGAAGCTTGGGCTTAATCGAGTTCAAGTGATCGAGAAGTTGTTGAATCTGTGCAGAAGTAACACCCGCAAGAGCACCAATGTCAGCCACGCTTGGTGCACTGCTCGAGGCTTGCGAGGTGGCCTGCCCCCTTTTTTGTTGGCACGAACAGGGGCAGCAGCCCCTCCTTTCCCACGTCCTCCAGTTCTGCCACCTCCACGGCTGCTATGTGAGGCACCACGAGCCACGGCCACCACGAGGCCTATCACCCCACCGATCCGGGTAACCGTGTAGCTGGAAGCAGCCTGACTTAACGTGGCCTTCCTATTGCAATAAGAGCACACTTTGTCAACATTATCATTTGATCGTGGTCGAGAGGACACGTCATATTGAAGTTTAAACGCAACAGCGTTATCCCGAGTCTTGGTAATATCAACACCACGCAAACGCTCGGCTTGAATCACTTGTTGATAGGCCTTGTCTACCCTCGGTAAAGGTTCCTGAGCCAAGAGTTGGCCCCTAATTGCAGCATATTTGTCATCCAAACCTATCAAGAAGTGATGCAAATAATCCTCTTCACGCAATTTTTCCACCTGAGAAACAATATTGCATGTACACTTTCCACAAGAACAAGCAGGAACCGTGACATATGTATTTAATTCATCCCATATTTTGGAAAGTCGACCAAAATATGTAGCCACTGTCTCGGTTGAATCCTGTTGACAAGAACCCAAAGAAAATTTCAATTGACAAATTCTTGTGCCACTAACAACACAAAACCTGTTTTTAAGATTCGTCCATAATTATTGAGCATCATCATAATCCCCAATAGTAGAGCGAACAGTCGAGTCTAAGGTATTGGTGAGCCACGAAACCAACATTGATTGTACGGCCACCCAATCCTCCATCTTTTCATCAGTGGTCGGCTTTGAAACCGAACCATCAATAAAACCAAATTTCCTTTTAGCTTTCAACGAGGTCTTGATTGCCCTCGCCCATTCGTCGTAGTTTTCACCACGAAGCTGAATAGGAGTGATGATGTTGCCAGGAGCATCACTCGAACCCAGGTAATAGGTCATATCGACCTTCGGTTTGTCATTATTTCCGTTTTTGTCATCTCCTCCTGCCATTGATATGTCTCACGAAGGAAAAGAAAAAAAATTGATGTGATAAACATACTCACACTCACGATCTTGTGTACGAGAATAATGAATATCACGTACAGGGAAAAAAAAATCGGATCGAAACCTAAGCTCTTGATACCATGTTAAATTTAGGGTTCAATGTTTTCTCTGTGTATTTTTCTCATTGTCAATAATACGGCCGCTACAATATATATATAGCTAGCTAGGTATACTTGGAGGGCAAGGCCAAGTAACCTAAATTAAATATAATAGGATATATGCACAATATTCACAATTATCCTATTTCCTAAAATATACCCCAATACATTATAAGGAAATAATTGTCCAACTTGATCATCAGAAAATAAATCTAATAGTAATAAATGTGTTTTTGTTATAATGGATATACTAAACCACCTGTGAGAATTAAAAATATACAATTAGCTTTAATTATTAATATTATTTTTATGGATCATACCATTAATAAACGAAATATTTGGACTGATTACTCACTAGAAAAATTCGAAAGGATCTATTATTACAAAAAATGATCAAAGTAGATACATACAAATGGTTTATAAAAATTCCACTACATGATTATACTACTGGTACAGAAAATTATTTGTCTATATATAAATTGTAAATTAGTAGCTAACAATATGTGCTTAGAGTTAACATGAAATGAAGAACTAAACGTGTTAATTAAGAAGTGAACACCTAAAACTGTCCTTTATTCTAACAATATGGACAAACTTCACCGGTAAAATTAAATTATCATACATTTTTTTTTTTTGAGGGAATAAATTATCATACATTAGTAATAAGCAAGTGGGTCCTTTTTAGTTTATTTATAAAAATGATTTGAATCTATGTAGCATGTACATATGCAATATGGTTTAAACTGTAGAACCATAATTAGGAGCTAAGTTCAAAGTTAAATCGTGGATTATATTTCAAAAGCTTAATAATATACAAAGTTTGTACTCGTATATATACTCCATCCAACATTCTAAAATTAATAGTTACTCGCACATTAATAGTGTGATTCGAACTACTAATATAATTTAATGTTGCAGCTACTATACGTACATTCAGGCCCTAGGATTTTATTCCATGACAAAGGAATTCGAGATTTGCTTATTTGTGCACAACTAACATTCAATGATATGGAACTAATGTATGATGGACATCATTGATTATTAAGTTATATCCAATTACACAAAAAGTGCTTTTTATTATGTTTAAATAAATAAATAAATAAATAAATAAGGATGCTTTTATTATTTATACATGAGACTAACTTGAAGCTTTGTAAATATCGATATAGTCATACTCGCTACCTCTTTCATAAAACCGTACTCGTATTTAAAGTAGTGAAAAATAGAGTATCAATATTCATTACAATAGAAAAAAGTACAAAATATGTATAAAGTTTGTATAACTCTTCTTATTTTCAATAGGAATGCATGCTAAGAAATTTAGAGTGGCCATGCATGACTTTATTTCCTTGACACTTAAAAAGCTTTATTCTTAATCTTGGCCATATGGTTTATTCCAACCAAGTTACAATAAAGACATCTCATCCATGTATAAGTTGAATTTATATTTCAATTCCAAGATAAATCAACAAGTATAAAAGGATGTGGTATCATATACATTATGCCCGCAATACAATACCAGGCTACAGAATATATGTTTACAAGTGAAGGACACATGTTACACCTGCTTCAAACACGATAATAGACGTGTCTGATCTATTACAACGCTTTTAATAATTTCATTAAAACTTCCATATTATTATTATTATTATTATTATTATTATTATTATTATTATTATTATTATTATTATTATTATTATTATTATTATATATATATTTTTTTTAATTTTTTCTATACCATCACAATTTAGCTTGAAGAGTTGAATGGAGATGTGTCTAGATTAGCCGGTGACTCGGGTGGGGTTAAGGGATATATAATCCAATCCTTTAATAAAGCTAAGCAAGGTTAATTAATTAATTAATGGATCAAGATATAAGAGAATGCATATACACATTATATCATATGATTTGAGAATTTATTAGGGCCACATAGCCGTCTGCTTTTATATACACTTTTTCTCTTTTATATCTTAGGAGGATAAGAACTTAATTCAAAAAACAAATACTCCGTAGTAATTAATTATTCTATTATATTTCACTAATTCTCTCAAGTGACAAGAATGGTATAAAATCATAAAAACTTCAAAAATAATGAATTAATAAAAATAAGTGTCATTTAAAGCAATCACTTTTTGGAATGGAAGATGAGATGATGTTCAAATCATTACATCATTCAATTAATTTGGATGAGTGACTCAAATTTCTTTTCTAAATTCTCCGCACAACTAATTAAATTTATCTAGCTAGGGTCGTTTATGATTTAATTAGTCAAAAGGATCAAAAATTTATTTTGGAAAATGAGTACCTCACGATTTGTTCATTGTCATATCGACCCTTATCTTTAGTTTTTAATTTTCGAAAATTATGAGTTAATGAAAACTATAGGTAATATAACAAGTAGTATACAATGATACGTATGGCTTATTTTTAGCTCCTTACATAAGTACATAACCTGCAAGGCTGCATTCTTCAATATAAACTACTCCATTCCTCACATTGTTAAGTATTCGTTTCTCACATTTTATAGGTTTTTGTTGCAAATAAATAAAGTATAAAAAGCATGGAAATTTGTATGGAGTGCATTTGGAATAATTATAAAGAGTACAATATTTTGTTTTCTAGAGAAGATGGAAGAATAATAAAAAAGTATGCATGTGTGAACTGCATGTAGACACCAATTTTAAAGAATATTTAGAAAAGCTTAATACGTTAGAAGGTGTATATTGGGTATGGACGGAAGGAGTATATAACTTTAAAAAAATTGAGTTACAAATTGAAAGACCATTTGAGCGGATAAATTCATCATTCTACACTAATATCTTTTATAACTTCTAATTAGAAGATAAAAGAACTTCATAGATTATAAATTATTAATTGAGAAGGGAAGGGAAGGAAGGGATTAGACTCGAGATACCCTAGAGATGAAAAAAAACGTGATGTGTGTGAATATTATGAAGAAAATGTATGGTTGTCATGATTTTGGGGGAAAAAGATAAATATGAGGGAATATATAGCATTTTATTTTGAGCGATGATGTAGTCAACCATAATTTTATTGAAGATGGGAGTTGTAACTTGTATGTTTCATCATTACATAATTTTTCTTATTACTTTTCTTTATTTTTCAATCAATAAATTACAAGGAATATTCAACATTTTAGCAAGGAATCAAAGATATTTGAGAGGAAGATACCAATTCTTTCCTTTCCAATCATGACATCTTATCACTAAGCATGGACTTCGTAAAGTCTTTCGTAATTTCTATATATATTTTTTTTGGCACCAATAATATGATATTAGAAGAGTTCATAGAGTTATAGCATGAAATATTATTGGAATATTTGACCAATGTTCTAGCTTTACTAGGATATGGTGTCGAATGGTTATACTTCTTTACTCACTAAATAAAATCATTTTTAATTTTTTTTTTTTTTTTTATCGAGTGTGTTATAGTTGCTACTTTTTATCAAACAACATACACATGCCTAGTGTATATATTAAGCTAGTGATAAGTTTTGACAATGACAAAGAATCAAAAATATGTGATGATCTTCTTTCAAAAAAATAAGTGATGATCTAACCATATATTCAATTATTCATGTATGCCCTCGCTTTCAGAATATAGGGCTGGCCTTCTTCTGTTTGGGAGGCTATAAACACAAGATACGTGTGTGAAATTACAAAAATGTTTAAGGATTAGGATAGTTCTATACATGTTTAAATTAACAACGTTGAATCTATCACCATAATAAGAGACGTTTTTCGTCTTAATTACGACTATTCATCGAGTGTTATTTATTAAGTTTTTTATTTTGATAACACAAATCTTGACTACCGTTACTCCGTTTCAATATATTTTACTTTTACATTGTTAATGTACAATTTTTGACCACTATTAAACTGAAAATTGTATAGTACATCAGGGTGTACCATGCTTATGGTACAACTAGTGTTAAATGATGTGTTTTTAACATTTCATTTGCAAGTTGTCAGTTTGTTATTTAAAAAAAAAAAAAGATTTATTCTGTAGAGATATTCTCCATTTTCACCATATTTCAATTTCACCATATTTTAATTTCAAATTAAGAGACAATAAAGTTTATAAAGAATTTTGTAGAGATTAAAATACAGAGTAAATTATGATAACATTGTAATCCATGGATCGGAGAAGGTTATTTGATTTTATTTGTTAATATTTTAATTTCAGGATTTTGCTTATTAGGTTGATTATATTTCGTTATTATTTTGCACAATTATTGTAAAATATCGCTGTTTTTTTTTCAATTTTGATATTTATGAATTTGACATCCATATGACAAAGGTTGAAGATGATGTTCTTTAATTTTGTCAAAGGTTGAAGATGATGTTCTTTATATTTTGTCAAATGTTGAACATGGTGTTCTTTATAAATTGTACATATGTTCGTCATTATAGTTATTGAACAATTATATGAATGTTCTTTATTTTTATCCTTTATGTTTTTTGCTTCGATGTTCTTTGATTTATTCTTTATTTTTAAATAATATATCATTTATTAATTCTATATATTTTTTTAATATTAATAATCACTAACTACGTATATATTTTTTAAAAATCAGGATCGTGAAGGTTGATGGCGATATTCTTTTGAGATCTCCTCTATTGATGATTGTTTTTCAGTTCTAAAGAATATACGTAATATTATTAAAGAACATGATAATATTATGTAATGAATATAACTTATATATATACCTACCACGATCCAAAGACAAAATTCAAAGAACATTTCACAATAAGCAATGAACATTATGTGACAATAAAAGTATATTGCAATTACAATAAAAAAAATGGACAATTAAAATAAACTATCAAAAAATCTAATAAAAATCATGATATAATTATGGACATAAGGAAAAAGATATAGTTTTAAAAAATAATTGTACATTACAAACAACTATAAAGTACATCATGTTTTCTAATAGAGAACATTATTAAATCACATACAGAACATCACAAAAAATTTATATATACCATCCCTAAAATGAAAATTGTAACTATATATAGTAAAGGTGAAAAATATGAACAAAATAAAATTAAAAAAAAATTTAAAAAATAAAATTTAATAAATTTAAAAACGAAATCTTAAGTTATTTTTAGGTGAAATAATTTTAGAGAATAAATTTTTTTTTATAAAGAGCATTATATAGTCATATAAAGAGCCTCAAAGTAAACAGAACAATCATTAAAATAAATATTATAATTAAATTTTTTTGAAAGATTGGTGAAAAATATGAAATATATATATATAAAGAAAGGAAACCAAATATAGTATTTTTGATAATAACATTTTGAAAATGAAATTAAAATTTTAAAATTTAAAATTTAAAATTCATGTGCATGGTACACCTGGGTGTAGGAACCACACATTGACTACGTTATATATTACTCGCGGCAAAGGGTATTACTGTATTTGTGAGACATAAAATAATCATTTATTGCGAGTAATATGTAGCGGAGGGAGTACATGGAGTATATCAACACCGTACCAAGGTTATATTTCCAATGATTTGATACATACAAGTATAAGTATACCTTAAATCACACAAGGCAAAAACTAGTTCCTTAACATAATTACATAATAGATTGCTGAGATGATATGATTATTAATTTCGAACAAAGTAATTATTTTTTAAACGCTCAAGCATTATTTTTATTTATTTTTTTTTAATTTTTTTGTTTTGGGATCATCAATTGCTATCCGAATATAATCATAGACAACGTTAATTTGGATTTGAAAAACACGGACACCTAGCTTGCATCCAATTAAGCTTGTACCAATCAAACCCAAGAAAAGGCACAAAATAAGTTATTATTTTGATGTGAGAGGTTGATTACCAAATCAACAACCCTCGATGACTTACAACTATATATCCTGGATTAGTACATATATTATCTCATCATGATAGTTAACAAAAAAAAAAAGATTTATTGTAATGTGGCTGAAAATTATGCTCTATATATATAAATCAAAGATATATGACAAAGGGACTCTAAATGCGATAAAGACTTAATTTCCAAACTTTATATTATATCAAAAATTTGGACCACGTTAAAATTAATATATTTTGTCAATCATCCAACTCACGATCAATGAGTTTTCTCACTCAATGGCAGGGAAAAAGAATTAAAGTGAACAAAATTAAAGAAATTAAAAGAGACATAATTTTTTTTTCCGATCTTTAGTGTTTAACTTTGCCAGCGTTTGATGATACTCTTGAAGTGTTGTTATTTTCAAAGTTTCACATCGAGCTAAGATTTGTCCATAAAAGAACAGAAAACTTATAAACAATTTCCTTTGATTAATCTCTTTATAGAGTAACATATTGGGTCGAAGATGTTGAGATTAGTTATTGATGAAAGGAGGTACAAGTTCCAATTGTAAGGTATTAGTTGTTGAAAAGGTAGGTGTTATTATTACTCTATGTACGAGATTAACTCGCAGCATAAGATTTTCTTCAATCATTGAGAAATTTAGGTTACATTCTATTTAAATCATTTTAACTCTTATCTAAACAATATTTGAATTGATTATACTCCATAGCAATTAGTCTACACTTATCTAAATTTCATTATTGTTTTGCTTGAAATTAACCTTTAAATTCCGGGATGATTTTATGGTTGTTGTTTGAAAATTGTCAACCATAATCTTGTAAACATGATAGCGCTTATGGAGTTATGATTTAATGAATTTTGAATTATATTTATATGATAATATTAATTAAAATCAATTCAATTATATCTTAATAAAAAATTTATTTATTTTCTAATTTTCAATTTTTTTTAATAATTAAAACTGAATTTCATAAACTAATTTGATAAAAATTGAAAACTAGAGCAATTAATTTTAAATAATTGAAGTTATATTCCTAAAATAAGGAATATGAATTTTAACTAATTTTAACATTAAAAAAAATTCAAAAATCACTAAATAAGAACCGTTTAATTTTTTAAATTATGATTCAAATGACTATAGAATTTTCAGCTAATTCTGTGACCGTGTTACGACTATTTTTATCTTAAATAAGTCAATATAAGTTTATGATGAGATACCAATCATAACGTAACGTCCTTAATGTCTTCATATACGTACATCATTCTATACAAGACTTATATGGGAATAACAAGTACATGCTATATTGTTTAATACAAGTTTTTATATATTAGCTTTTCATTTAGTTGAATCCGACATCTATACAGTATATTGTATATAGTTGCATGCATGCAAAAGTATCCACTATCCAAGGTCGTTGGACAATTGTGAAGACAAGAATATACAAGAAAAATAATTAAATTCTTGAACACAAATTAAAATGTAATAATGTAGAATAAGATTAAAAGTAAAAAAAAAATATAATGCGTTGGACACACATACACAAGCATGTGTGTGTTGACATATCGTATCCCTGCTACATATCTGCGCTGCTGAGTGAACTTGTGAACTGTTATGCTATTCAGCGTGGCAACACCAACACTTTGATGTGGAATTTGTCAGAAGATCCTTTTGGATCTGATGCCCACATTTACAACAACATTCATTTACATTATCAGTCAACTTTGCATGATCAACTAAATGAAATTATTTTTGAGTGCTAGGGTATAGTGTGCTAGGGTATATCTACTTATTATTCGATTACTTGATTTGTTGTATCGTTGTTTTCTCATACGGTCTTTATGTGAGAGGTCGGTCCATCAATTTTGTATACTGTAATTCTATTTTGGTAGAGATTATCTTATTTTGATAAAAAGTGGTAGAAAATCGACCGATTGGTCCAAACTAATTAAACTGGATCTATGATAAATATATACTTCGTATAAAATGTTCAATAATGTTGTGTGAAACGTATACCCTAAAATACCTTAAAGGCTTTTTTTTTTTTTTTTTTTGGAAAAGGGAAAATACCTTAAAGGCTAGAGATGGGAGAGAAATTAAAACGATTTGATGCCTTAATAATAACTAAAAATAGTAAACTAATGATGATTTGATAAAGGATATGATATTCTCGTATTTAGGAATTTTGAAGGAATTGTTAATAGAGATTAAAGTGGGACAAAATCTGACAAAGTATTTATAGTAAAACCCAAATAAAGTGGGTGACAAAATTGTCAGATCAAATTGTAAATATGAATTAATAATACGGAGTACTATACATCTATCAGATTAATAATGTACAGTACATAATATGCCTTTTGCATAGCTTTGTGTTACATTTATACAAGGACAAAAGCATATATAGGGCTAAGTAAAATGGACCCAAATAGGTGACTTATCATTCATCAATGGGTCAATGTGTGTTTAAGACACTAGACATGCCCTTCTGATCATGTAGGAATTCTGTCTTTTAATTTTAATTTGATGTACTAACTTAGATCCAATTAAGGTCCAGGTTGTTGTATCTATTTTGTGAACAGACTAGATGTACATCTTCTACCTTGTTGAAAATGTAAGTGTACATGGTGGACATGGTTGAGTAATTCTTCTTAATTATATTGTCGGAGATTGGGGAAGACATATGTATACACATGAGTCTTAACCACTTAAAGTAGGGTTCGATTCTTATTTAAAACTCGAAAGAAAATTTTCTATTAACGAGGTAGAAAAGTCTATACGGTTAATTTACCATGTGCATTTGTTATAAACTTATAAACAAACTTATCAACTACTATGTAAAGTAAACATTTTTATTTGTGATGGATACCATTCAATGGTAATTAATAAAATATGGAGTGCCCTTTATAATTAGTTCACATAAACATTGGGGGTGGGGGGGGGGGGGGTTTAGGAAATGAAGTAAATTAGAGATATTTTGTATAGATAATTTGAACTCCGTATTATATATAGGAATCACTCTCTAACATTTTGGTCCGACCAAATCAAATGGTCATAATATAAGTTGAATTGATTAAAAAATCTATACACTTATACATGATTTTGCGTGCGCAACAAATTCAATGATACTCCGTACATAATAAACTTAAGTTTGACATACGTTAGGATACTTAACACTAAACAATGTTAAAGTCAAACAAAATATCTTATCATATGTATATGGTCCCGTCCGAACAAACTCGAATAGAACCACATCTAAACGATCCAATTACCCTTACCATGTTTATCCCATTGAATACCATGAAAGACATATATAGGATTGGATGTGCATGGTAATTTGGGTTACGATACTAACAGCAAAGTGTCCCAACAGCCAATAGTCGCAGTCAATCGTACGATTAGACTTGGACCTAAACCTAATTGGTTTGTTTGCACCAAAAGAGCCAAGTTTAACCCAAGTGGCTAGTTGGTCAAGTAACATTTCTGACCACTTGACCCAAAACCTAAAACAAAAGGAGTGGTTGTGTGCACACGTGTGTCGCAACCATGTGGGTCCCACCTCAATGAAAGGCACGTGAACTTGCCATGTGATTAGATTAGATTTATCATTTATGGACCACATGGGCTGGCTAGAGTTTCTGAGCCACAAATTATGTTTTTGTAGACTTAATATATGGGCCTACCCCTCATTATTATTTGTTGACTTGATGCAAGTCTTCTTCTTCTTTTTTTTTTTTTTCTCTCTTCTTTGGTTTTGTGTATTAATAGTTGGCTTTGTGATGGGCTTATAGCCCATTAGAGTGATCCGTTTAAGTGCTGGGTTGGGCCCTAAGAAAGTGATTATTGTTAGTGGTTGGTAATGCTATTGGACTAGACTGAGATCCTAGTCCACTATGATGAGCCAACTTGTAGGCTGTGTTCAGAAAATCTGAGTTGTGTTCTTTGTTATGGGCCACAATTTTCTCTCAAAAGCATAATATTGGAAAAATGGACATCAAGAGTTGTGAGAACTGAGAAGTACTACATTGAAATTAATGGCTTCAGAAATTATCAATTAACAGTATAGTAATCTTAGTTATTTACCCACATATATAAGAAATCTATTAAATATTATTAAAACATACCATGTAGATATCATGAATTGACACATTTTCCACCTAAACTACTTATGACATCATCCTTTTCCCCCTTTGTTTATCCTCTAAAACTATGAAATAATTCTTTTATACATAGTATAAATTTAATGAAATTATTATTATTTTTTTTTGAAAGAAAATTTAATGAAATTATGACTACACATGTTTTGAGCAAATAATAATTACCTTTTTTTTTAACATAAATAATAAAACTATTTAAATTGTACAATGCACGAGACTAATCTAGTTCAAAGTAATAGTTCAAGGGAAGAAAACATTTGATTATTTGAAGTTCATTTATGTTATAAACGTGAGAGATCATTCAAAAATACAAAATGAGTTGGAAAAATTCGATTTGCAGATCTAGCCTTGGCCAACGTCTCACCCTTTTATAAAAAGCAGACTTCATGTTAAAATTCTATGTATCTATCCAATTTTATTTAAGGTATCACAAGCATACTACTTCCTTCGTTTTTTTATTATTACACCATACGGGTTGGGTACAAATATTTTGGTAGTGGAAAAAAAGTAAGAGAGAAAGGTAAAAATACAAAATTACCCATGTGACATATTGATAAATTAAAAAGTAAATGTGAAAAGGCAAGGGTATGTTGGGTATATGTAGTGTGAACACAAATAATTTTTTTCCTAAAGAGGAAATGGTGCAATATTTGTGAAACTTCCTAAAAAGGCAAGTGGTGCAATAATAAAAGAACGGAGGAAGTATATAATTGGTTGATGATATATATGATCAACATATAAACTATGAACTCTTCTACATAAGTATAATTTGAGCCTTGCACATATTTTGACCTATTTATAACTTCCACCTGTCAACACTCCACTTGGGTTGACCTAGTGATATGATATATTATGCTCACTGAGTCACTGGTCACTAATTGCAATACTAGTGAATAATAATAATACTTCAACAGTTGAACTACCAAAAAGAACGCTGTATGGTTAGCCTACAAGCTAGGAAAGTCATTGGTGTAATTATATACATAAGTAGTACCACTAATTAACAACTTTGGTGTATGATATCATATAAAATTAATAATGTGGTTAGACTCTTAGTTGAACAAAATGACGAATAGAATAATTCAGATTAGGAAGTTTGGTCTTAATTGATCTATTGCTCTTTGTGCTACACATAAGAAAATAGAAGTATTAATAATGCTTTAAAAAGATAGGATATATAGGAGTAAGCAAAAATTGTAGACCATAAAATTAGAGGTGTTGATCTTGATATTTAATTTGGATCAGGTTTGTTTCGGATTTATTGTCATGAGTCTCTTTAGATAATACTCTTGTGGTTTTCATTGAAATCTCATTAGGTACCATTATAGACCTTATAATTTAAAAATGCACCAAATTAAATACCTCAAATATTTATTTTAAATTCACTCAATACCCTTAAAAATGTAAACGATTATACTCCCTCCGCCCACGATTATTTGCACCAAACGTCCTTTTTGCGGACTACTCGGCAAAACTTTTAGCGTAGTTTAATTAAGTTTTGGTGGGTTTAATTAAGTTGTAAAAAGAAGGGAACTAAGAGAGAGAAAGTGGTCCCATATATTTAAGTTTGATAGTGGGTTAAAGTAAGTGGGAAATAAGAGAGAGAAAGTGGTCTCATATGTTTAAGTTTGGTAAGATGGTATTTTTACACTTTAAAATTTACTAAAAGAGGAAAGATAAAAAATTGTTGCACATAATAGAGAGCACCCATTTGTGGCAAATGTTGCAGATAATTGTCGGCGAAAGGAGTATATATAGTTTAAAACTCAAGTGTATATATATGGTGCATTTTCGAAATTACCAAATCTATTTTCTATTAGTTTCTTTATCATTTAATTGATTGATATCTTCTTACATTAATTTGTTAGTTTTAGGGGCTGCGTCTGTAGTTATTTGCAAGCATGTTGCATTGGCCAGCTCGTCTAAGTGTAGAATTAATTAGTATAGTGAAAAAATCAATTAGTTAGCCTTATATTATACAATGGACAGAAATAAATTAATTAATGTGCCTTTGGCCTTGTAATAGTGAAGGAGAATATCCTGATAATCATTTCAATGATCTTATATGTCACAATTATGGCCTTATGGACGGTTTAATGAGTGCATACAAATTACAGGAGAATATGCCAATTTTAATCCCCTTAAAAATTCATCATTGAATTTTATTCCTCTTACTGTCCTTTTAAGCAATAAAAGGTGGCAATAATAATTAATAATCAAATTTTATTTAATTTATTTTGTAACGAGTAATATAAAGACATAATCCTATAGATAAATTTTCAGAATATAATCCTTAAAACAATCATCATAAATATTTTAGGGCTTGTTTGACATCAGTTTTGGTTTTCAATTTCCTTTTTTTTGAAAACCAAAAACTAAAAACAGGAAAACAGAAAAAGGTGTTTCCACTTTTCTGTTGTCAATTTTCAAAATTATCATAATTTTAATAAGTTTATATAATTTTTTATTCATTATGGGACTCATATCATATACTTTTAGAAAACAAAAAACCAAAAAACAGAAAACCACAGCAATGCCAAATGAACCCTTAATTATGGGAGTTGGTTCTAGTTTTAGGAACGTTATATTTTGATCACATCTATCTGCTTTAATAATGCGTGGATATAAAATAAATATTGTATTGGCATAATAACATGAAGTTCAATGTTAATTTGGCATTTTTTTTTTACAGTTAATAACGAGGGATGGAATTATATATTGTAGATCAGATTAATTTATTATATGGAGTCATCAATATATATATATAAACTCATGGCAAGACATGATGTTTTGCCATGTGTCAACAATTTTGCCATTTAACATATGATGTGTCGTCGCCAAATCATACCATAGCATTAATTATTGAAAAACTCAATGCATTAACTTTCATGTATTAATGTTAAGTTTAATTGATAAACTCTTCATATGCATGACAATTTCCCTTGGACTGTAACTCCTTAATAATTACATAATAATAAAGTTAGTAAGAAATTAAACCTTACTCCATTTTTATTTTGTGCATTGACTCATAAAATTGTAATCATAGAGTAAAAGATTTTTGTGCATTATGGAGTAGTATATATTCTGACATCAAATTTTTAAAAATTTGATTTATAATATTTTTATGATTTTAATGTAAAAAAATTATTCTTATAATCAAACCAACTCATACAAGCAACAAACTACTTAAGCCATCATATTAAATATTAAAAAAAAAACCCACCACTTAAGCTCTCAATGACAAACAAGCCAAAATAATATAGTTCAATTAAAGTAATAAATTTATAATGACCCTGGGCATCGCCCGGGCCAATAACTAGTTGTTTAATTAAATGTAAGGTAATATTAAATTACTTTGTACATACTTAAGATAAGATAACAATGTTAATAAGAATTATATATATATATATATATATATATATATATATATATATAGGATTAGGATCATGTAAAAACAAGTCTTAGGGTAAAAACTGAAAACAATTAATCCTAGCCGTAGATTATAATCTAGCGGATGACATCTAATGTATATAACCTAATTTTCTCTCTCCTCCCGCGAAAACACCTTCTCTCTCCTCTGTTATTTTCTTCCTCCTCTTCCTTCTCTCTTCACTTTCTCTCTCCTAATTTCTCGACATTTTTTCCCCAATTTTCACGCTACTTTTTCAAACACCGCTTCAATTATTTTGATTTTTAGCAATTTCTCAGCTCTACGATCTATTATCAGGTGAGTTCTTTGTGGTAATTTCGCTATTTTTGCACGATTTGAGGTTATTAGGTTTCTGAAATTTTGTTTGCTGGAATTTCATGAGTATTTTTTTGTAGATTCAACCGGAAATTTAATGTCTATTGTGTTTTTCGTGTATGCTTTTTGTTTAATTTTGTAATTTTGCAAGTTTTTTTATTTATTTTTTCGATTTGATTTAATTTTTTGATTTTCAACTTAAGTTCGTTTTAGTAGGAGTATTTTTGCTCGAATTTCTACTTGTGTTGTTGTTCTTCACCTTCTTAGTAACAAGATTTTTGTGTTTATGATTTTAGTAAATTAAGTTTGGGTAATTTTAGTAACATGCATGTTTGATTATGACGAGATTTTGCGTGTTTCGTTCATCAATTTTGTTCGATTTCCAGTGCGATTTTGCGACTTTTGCTCATCAATTTTTTCGACTTTTTTTCATCAATTTTGTTCGATATTGTTTGATTTTGCGATTTCCTGTTCAACTTTGTTCAATTTTGTTCGATTTCCTGGTTGATTTTGTTCAATTTTATTCACTCATTTTTTGCTTTCAATTTTTTTGATTTGTGGGTTTTTGCAGGTGAAATGTGGGAATTGTGGAGAGGTGACAGAGAAGGAGAGTTATGTGATTTTGGGAGAAGTTGTTCCTATCCCTAAGAGTCGTGGCCAGGCTAATCTTGTTCAGAAGGTTTATCTCTATTACTCTCTGGTAATCTGTTGTTCTATTCTGATTTGATTGTGCTCGCTCTATTTGAGATTTAGTTGTCGCATTGATAGTGTAATTTGAATGAGTAATGTTACAATTATATTTGAATGGAGGTAGTATTTTGGCACTATTGATTGGTTTTGTCAGTGTTAATTTCTTTTTCTGGACTAATTTCTTGCCATTTAGTTTCATGAGGGTTTTAGCATTATATTGACTATTTCTTGGTTATTGTAGTGATTGTAGTTATGTGTTGATCAATGAATCATATGCTGCATTTATCTTACTGTAAATGTTACATGGTTATTGTAGTGATTGTAGTTATGTGTTGATCAATGAATCATATGTTGTATTTATCTTACTGAATGTTATAAAAATGTGTGTTATCTGTAAGATGATCAGTGTTTATGAAGTCTATTTCTAGCGTATCTTATAGTGAAGGAAAGTGTTTTAAAGTTTTTGAGAACTTGTGGGTTCTAGGAGCTTTGAACTTTCATCTTTTATGTTTAGTGATGATCTTTCGTCAATTTGCTAGAAGCGAGTTGAATACCCCTTAAGCTTCTTCATCCATTACAGGAGTATTGAACATGTATTAAGGATTATGAACACCAGGGTTGCAAACTGGAAATTTCTCCTCGTTGTTTTGATACCTGTCTGATTTATTGAACTGTTCAACATGATATAGCGTTTAAGTTTGGTATGAAATTTCTGCAATTCTGTTATCTTAGGATTATTTGCTTAGGAATTAGGACTTGTTTAATATGTTTCTTCCGGATGTCAATTGATGGCCTTGTATTGGCACTTGGGGAATGGTTTATGATAGTGTATTGATGTTGTACTAGTACTTCTGCTCTGGCTCTTAGAATTCTTTTTTTTATCTATTGTTCAGTCATTTGCTATACTGATTCCATCTTTTTCAATAATAGTGTGCCCGTTCAAGTGATATATGGCTTACGTTGTTGCTATATCTGTATTGACTAAGCCTTGAATAATGTCCTGCAGCTTATAGAATGTGTTTGATGCTTTGATATGTATGAATCACGTGTTGCATTTCTGCATTTTTCTGGTTTACACTTAATTGACATTTGATGCCTGAATTATATTACAATGTATAAATTTTCTGTGAGCTGTTAACTTTGTTCCATTCCAGCTATTAAAATTCTGTTGCTTTTTGTGTGTTATTGCCTTCTAGATTTTGGATTTTCTTACATTGGTAATGGTGATAGTTACATTGTGTTTTTGGCTTGTTGCTAATCAATCACCCTTTCATTATTTCAGTGCAAGTTTTGTGACAGGGAGGGTACTATTACAATGTTACCAAAATCTGGCTGCTATCTAACAGGTGATGACTGACTGTGAAGCAGGAAAGTTTGTCCGTTTGATGAGCTTTGACTGCCGGGTTTGGAGCCAGTGGACTACTCCTTTGGTGGTGACAAGGAGGAGCAGCAGAAATTATCTTATGATAAGGAGCAGCAGGAGAAGTTATCTGATGACAAGGAGGCCGGAGAAGGAGAAGTTATCTGATGATAGTTACCTTACTTTTGTAAATAGTGACATCTATATAAATGTGGTCAATGTTGTCAAAATTTATATAATTACCTTATTTTTATACATAGTGACCTTCGTTATTTTTATATATAGTGGCCTCTGTATAAATGTGGTCAAAATTGATATAGTTACCTTATTTTTGTATATAGTGACCTTTATGTAAATATGCTCAAAATTGATATAGTTACCCTATTTTTGTATATAGTGACCTCTAAGTAAATATTCTAAAAATTGATATAGTTACCTTATTTTTGTATATAGTGACCTTTATGTAAATATGATCAAAATTTATATAGATATTCGATTTTTGTATATAGTTACGTTATTTTTATATATAGTGACTTTATGTAAATATCGTCAATTTAGATAAAAGTTACCTTATTTTAGCATGTAGTGACCTTTAAAACGTTGCGTTTGTCAAAAAAAAAAAAAACCTTTAAAACAGTTGAATTGATTATATGTAAGGTTGGAATGATCTTAGGGCTTTAGAACCGTCTGATCTTTTGTGCTAGTAATGAATGGCTAAGATTGCTTGTTTTTAGTTTTCACCATAAGTTCTGTTTTTAGCGGAACCTCACCGTATATATATATATATATATATATATATATATATATATATATATATATATATATATATATATATATATATATATATATATATAGAAGTAAATTATAAGGCCTTAACATACTCGCTCTAGGATGTATACTAATTTTACTATGCAAGTAAGCAACCAGTAATTGGTTTAGAATGTTAATCAAGTAAATTGACAAGCTTGGTTGGAATCTTACCTTGTGACTTTGAATATCCCTCTCCGTATACTTCAAATTCTTTCTATTCTTTTTCTTTTTGCTTCAGAATATACTAATCATAGTCCTCATCTTATACAATGTATATCACTACAATCATTAAACACACCAATAGCATAAATCATTAAACACATCAACCCGGATTTTTATTCCCGTATACTGCACAAATGTCAACTTCTTTTGGTCATATCTGGAGTTTTACAAAGAACTACGATTCTTAAACCTATGGATCTGTAGCCCCGAGTTTTTTCTTTAATTTGGCGTTGGTTTCATCCCAATCAGAGTCGTAGATTAAAAGTTATGACTAAAATACCATAGTCTGTCCAGTTTAATGCATATACGTGAAGTCTTAACTTAGTCTTTGCTTGAGTCTAGTTACATAGTCTAGCCGCATGGTCATGACACGAGTCTTAACATGTCACCTACACTCACTAGTCTTAGCACACACTTCGAGTATGCATCACCATGGCCATGTCTTAGGTTCATGCATGAGTCGGTCTTTTCCGTCATTTAAGTTGGGGGTACATTCTATTCCTAATTCTTCATATTTCTCCATCTAAATCTTCTTTCGCATTCTTCCATCTTTCTTCACTTCCTCCATCAATTGCATGTTGAATAAAGTTTGAGTCAATAATTAACAATAAGTATCCCCAAATTCCTTTCCCACAGTACTTGGTAGGAGAGAAGGGCGATTAATCAAGGACAACCTCTTTATTCAAGTCTCGCTTTTTGATAAACATGTTCGTCAAAAGAGGAAGGCTAAGAAGATAATGGCAACTCAAGAAGAAGTCAATGATCTTAAGAATCAACTGGCTACTGTGACTGAGACACTGAAACTTCTCGCACTTAGGGTCGATGACCCCGTGAAGCAACAACAGATGAAGCTCATGCAAGAGAGTCCGATCTTTTGTGCTAGTAATGAATGGCTAAGATTGCTTGTTTTTAGTTTTCACCATAAGTTCTGTTTTTAGCGGAACCTCCCCGTATATATATATATATAGAAGTAAATTATAAGGCCTTAACATACTCACTCTAGGATGTATACTAATTTTACTATGCAAGTAAGCAACCAGTAATTGGTTTAGAATGTTAATCAAGTAAATTGACAAGCTTGGTTGGAATCTTACCTTGTGACTTTGAATATCCCTCTCCGTATACTTCAAATTCTTTCTATTCTTTTTCTTTTTGCTTCAGAATATACTAATCATAGTCCTCATCTTATACAATGTATATCACTACAATCATTAAACACACCAATAGCATAAATCATTAAAAAAAACTTATATGATTGACCAGGACACCTCAATTATATAAAGTACAAATATACCATCACACATGTTATATGTATCATATATATTCATAATTTCATGTAAGAGTAACTATATATCAAGTACAATTTGTCACACTTATTAACCCCAATACATATACCACCACAATTATCAATTATTCTCAAAAGTTCTCAAATATATGAAGTCATAATTTTAGACTAAAAGTTATTATACTTTCTTTGCGATTCTTAAGAATTAAATTAGTAAGATCGAGTAAAATGTTTTCAAGTTATACACAACTAAAAATTACACATGTCCATGTATGATATGATTATGTAACTAGTTTTAAATAACACAAGATTTATTATCGTTATAGAATATGTTCTTTGTAGTTAAGCTACCCTTAATGATTGGTTGAACGTGGCAACTTCACGTAATGTACTCCGTAGTAAAATTACTTTAATTTCAAAAGTATAGGTTCTGTCTTCTTTCCCTTTTCCTTGTTTTAGGTATTAATTGAATCTTACTATAAGAATTTGACACCTATTAAATACCAAGCTAAGTTGGTAATATAAAATGAATATTTTTTTGGCTAAAAAGAGACCTATAATTTCAGTTATTAGTCGTATATAAAATTTATTACTAGTAGTCAAAAGTTCCCATGTCATGAAAATCAAAAGTTATTCGAAAGTTGATTGTCAATAGAACAGTATCTAATTATCTATCTAACACCTCAATTTCCTCTTTTTAGTTAGTAGGATTAGCTAGGAAATCACATGAGAAAAAGACTCGGTTAGGAAAAGTTTTACTAGTTTAAACATATAACTCATAATCGTAATTGTGTGTGACTTGTGAAGTTAGTTGACCGTAGTAAATATTTTAGGTTAATCTATATATGTTATTGAGTTATGGTTAATCTTTTGACCTTATTATTTAAAATGTCTCGAGTCCATAAAACTTATCTCACCCGGAAGAAGAGGGAAAAAAATAATATGGGGATGTCATTTTACAATTACTTATAGATTAAGGGGAAAAACAAAAACCTCATGCGTTCATATTCTTGAATTGGTGACTCAATGTTTTTAAAAAGTTGAATTTGGAAGCTTTTTTTACTTAATTCTTTGATTGATTCAAAGTAAAATAAAAAACTAATTATGTGATTAAGGAATCAATATAGATATACTACTTATACAAATAAAAGTATAAATTTTGTTGTATGTTTATATATATGCATACATTTTGAATTTTCATGTAAGACCATTGTTAGAGGATTAACTCAACAAAAAACCTAATAAACTAATGGCTGAGACATGTACCCTTATATGAGAGCTTGTTGGGTTTGAAATGTGATTGTGACATGAACCCCAACCATACCCAGCACTAAAAATTCCACTTAAACGGAGGAGTAGATGATATTTGATGAGTTCATAATCTTTGTGTCATAGTACACTAGCCCTGATACCATCATATTAGATAAGGGTTTTGGTTGAGTTAGTATATGCTTTAACATGGTGTCAAGTTCAAATTTTATATCCATCTGATCACTTCTCTCAAGTGAAATATTTTGCGCTAGGTATGAGGAGGCATATGGTGCATATACATTTTAAGCCCAAAGTGCTCTCGTATGAGGAGGGCGAGATTAAATATATAAACAGATCTTGGGTGTTGAGATGATCCATCCTTTAATATGATGGAGTATATAAACTAATCCTAGCCTTCAACCAAAAGTTTAAGCTAATGGTTAAATCCTGATATTAATTCGTTTATACATAATCTATCAATTAAGGATCTCATATTCGCTTGCATATTTGATAAATAATGGATATACTCCATATAATTTCAATAATATAATGATCATATCATAAACTAACTATTTTAAAGAGATATCTATATATGCAACTAGGGATGCTTTACTTGCTTATATTTCGTAAGCGTTATTATAACAAATCAGACATATAAAATAAAAAGTGTTATAATTATTATAAAATATCTTCTTAGTAATAACAAAAGTCGTTTCTCAATTATTTTGATATAATTAAAAATACAAAAAGAGCCAAAAACACTAACAAATCAAATTGAAGCTAAGTAATTGTAAAGAAAATTATAAAGACAAACGTGAAGTACGGTTTGATTTGAAAAAGAAGGTGATGAGAGATCACATATATGGTGATATATGCTCTTAATTTGAAAAAGTAAATAATGAAAGTGCTTGTTTTTGCATGGTTTGGCCTTGCGTCCTAGATTCCCACCCATATGATACTCTTTCATTAAAATACATTGATTAGCTTTCTACCTACATAAATTAATATTTTCAAAACTAAAATTGATTAATCTTTTGGAATCATAACCTTAATTTAACCCTCTTTTTTACGTACTTGCGGGAGTGGTTGGGCATAAATATAATGCATAATATATACAAGTATACAAGATTGAATAGGTGATCTTATATATTGGTGATCGACTAATCCAACAGCTAAGTCTATATTATTGTATGGGTTATACTTGATAAAGTGTACATGTCAATTTAGTCAATCAGTAAGTGTACCTGAATTGTTTCAAATCTTTCAATTGGTGAGAAGATTTGAACTACTTACGACACAAAAAATAAATAAATAATGACAATAATAACAATGAAAAAGTGCAACTTTTGTCAATAAAAAAAAATGGAAGGCTTTTGTAATCAAGATTTAAGAAGGGATTTTGTCAAAAATAAAAAAATATAAAAAAAAGATTTAAGAAGGGATGACTAAAAACACATGACACCAAAAAAGAAAAATGTAGAGAGTTTACGGCAAGGGTGAAAATGTAATTCCTCAAACCCACAAAGAGTTTGATGGAAAATTTTGGTCATTCGAAGTGGAGAAAATGATGCATGGTATGGTAAGTTGGTAATAACAGTACTAAGCACATATGTGAAATTACAAATGTATAGCAATGCACAAGTCATGCAAGTCCAACCAACCAAACAAATGGCATATTAATTAACGAGGATGCCCCATTTTCTCATATGACATTTTCATAAATAAATCAACAATTTTATTCAATTGTGGAGTTCACAATAATGAAATTTTTTTTTATTTATTCACGAAAATGCCCCTATGAAAAACAAATTTCGATTCTCATCACGACAAAGAGGGAATTTCCTTTAATTAACATAACATGCACATGTGAGATTATACGTACAAATTTATAGCGCTCTATCTATAGTATGAGCACTTTAAATAAACACCTCACGAATCAATAATAGAATCGAACCATTTAGCTTAATCTATAATGTTATAAAATTTTCTTTTTTATTTCTCTATATAGGAATCACAAAACCATAAGGTTTTACCGAATCATAGAAATTCCTAGTTCAACATTTAATTAAAAACGTAGTCCATACGTACATTCTTTTTGACACTTAATTAATCATATTATCATTAGTACTTGATGCTAATATAGCATGGGGATGTGGTCATTAATTTGGACGCAAATGTGTAGTTGACTAATACTCCCTCCGTCCCTAAATTAAAAGCATATTTCTCTTTATTATGTGAGTAATAAATGCTAGAAAGAGGCTTTGTATTAAGGGACGGAGGGAGTAGTAAAAAAACAAATTAAAGATTAAAGTTTTGTGCTGATCTTAATTTTCATAACAAAGCCTCACTTGAAAAGATAAACGCGTCAACGAACAATGGCATGCATTACCCTTAAGTTTCTTATTGATATCTGTTAAAATAATCTCAATGTGTGATTCTCTGTATTTCTCATATCAAAGTCACGGCCACAATACAAACATATATACTAGAATTCTTAGGAGTCATACCCTAATATTCTCTAAAAGATATACTTCCTGAGATAAGCACAATAATATCTCCTAACAATATTTACATATTTGATATTATCCCAATAATATCCAAATTAATTAATGGCTTTTATAACTTTGTACTTCTCTTATCTCTTGTCTCTTGTCCCAATCCATGATACTCATGAAATTACTTGGTACACCTTACTAGAGTGTAGCGACATTATCTTGCACGTCAACAACCGGTCCATACACCTAAATAGCTTAGTTGTTATTGTATTGGACCTTATCTTAAGTCTTACCAAGAAGTATAACGCAAGCAGTTGCGGATAGAGGTGTCAATACATCGGGTCGAGTTGCATCAATTTTTAAAGTTGAGTTATGCTGAATTTTTTTCGGGTCTAAATCAGAATTAGATATTTTTAGGTCGGTTTCGTATCGGGTCGAGTTGGATGTGTTTATGACGTACACCTCTAATTGCGGATTGATGCATGATTATTTAGCAAAGGCCAACTGGCCAAAGTACTTGCTTAGATGTTAATGGAACAAGATCGAATACTTCCTTACCCCCTAGTTATGCAACGACTCGCGTACAAAACGGACTCAATCAATATGTAGGGATGTGTTTATATGTATGTGTGCCTTACCAATACCATGAGAGGGATCGTCGGGAGCTAGCCTCGGCACCATATAATTTTCACAAAATTTAAATTGTTAGGGAAAGATGTTTTAGATACTTTAAAGTAGGTTTAAAATCTAAATTGGTTCTCCTTAAAGTTGAATGAAAATTTTGGTATTTGATCAAAAGACAATTTAATAATTATGTCCCTTATATATGCATGAAATTTTTAAAATGAAGTACACAGCTTACTTTGCAATAAATCATCAATGAAAAATAACTCTTTAATACTCCCTAAGAATATAATTGTTGTAGCAACTCCGTGTATAACTTGTTCTATGAAAGTATGAAGTACGAAGTGTTGATATTAATGACATTTCCTGTTTCACAAAAAATTATAAAAAAAAATAAAAACAAATGGCATTGACTTCACTTGACTCAATCTTGATTTGCAAATTAAGTTCTGACTAAGTCAATGGTTCACATCTACAATGCAACCACATACAAGATTACAAGATGGATTGAGGAAAAGAGAAGATGATCACTCAATTTCTATGTAAATATTCTAAAGTGTCGACATTCTTACAGCTTTTATTGACAAGGTACACTCAATTTTTTTTTTTGTGTTTTTGTTTATGTTACCCACATGATTGTTATCTGAATTTATAGAATATTACACACGCTGCACTGAAGTTTTGGCGTGTAAATTGGGATTTAAAGTCAATGTACTAAGTGTCTATTCTTATACGTTTATTTTCAGTTTATTTCAGGTCAGCTCTTAATTTCCTTCTGTTATAAAATATTTATTTCAATTCAGTTCAGTTTAGCTAAATTCAATTCATTTCAGTCTATGACAACAGACCCTAATTGTATAGTTCACTTTCAATTAAATAAAATTGACGTTGGATGGTTTGATAATTGATATGAATACATATTTTTCCTATTTTATAAATTAATAATGAATTAGTAAATATTTTCCTATGATTTGTGATATGTGTACATAATATTTTTTTCTCTTATTTTTCATCTTAATTCAATATTGTGTAAAAAATGTATGTACTGTATCGATTTTTATTATGCATCAATCCAAATAGAATGCTAGCTTTAGTATATACAGAGTACTTTGTATTGTGTGTTCTGTATACTTGATTTTCACTTATCTAATTTTATCTGAACTTATTATACCTTATTAAAACTTATTTTAATTGCAATTTATATTTGGGCAATCCTTATGATAACTTATTTTCTTAAACTAAACTTATCTGAACTTAAGGTGAACAAAATCATCTTGTTAGGTAGCTTACTTATTTTACTAAATGTTAGCTAAATCAGGTGAGCACAACACTTACCTAGCTATTTACTCATAATGTAATTAGATTAATAACTTAATGAGTACCCGGCTATATAGTTCTGAAAATAATATATTAAATCTATGATTACATATATAATATCGTATATATATACTAATGTACTTCGTAATTTCATATATCACTATTCTTATGATTAAATTATATGTAATTATGTATACATACATATCCTATACTTCGTAATTTCATATATCACTATTTTTATGATTAAATTATATGTATACATATCACTATTCTCTTTGAGAATTATTTTGACTCATTAGTAGAAATTTATTATATATCCAATTATCCATCCATTATTGCATGATTCTCATCGACACATAACAACGCAATGCAAACCCTATCCTAATTAGGAAGAAGCCTTATCACATGCAAGGAACAGGCCTTGGTTGAGACAATTGACAATGCCATATGTATATAATAGTGATATTACAATGACATTATCGTTCGAAAATTAATACAAGTAATCCGTATATCAAGAAAAGTAAACATAGATGTTCAACTTGATCTTAAGAGTTATCGAAGATATGTTATTGTTCCAAGACATTTCAAGTTTTAACAAAACAACATTCTCATCCATTGTTCTTGGCTTCTTGCTAAGCTACTTGCATAGTACACCAATAGTTCGATATTGAATGAAACAATTTGATTAAATTTGTGTTGAACATGGGGATGCACCAAACTGTGAACGTTGTGGTAATGGACCAACATGGAGATGCACCAAATTGTGGACGTTGTTGAACATGGAGTTCACCAAAATGTGAACTTAAGATGATAATTGTTGCCCCTCAGGAATATGTTTTATACTGTATTATGCCCCCTCACAAGAGAACCCATTGACTTGAAGTGTGGATGTAGCATGGGTCTTTCTCATGCCCAAAGCTTAATATTCCACTTGAAAGTGGGGGATGGATGAGATTCGAACTTGTAACCTTTGTGTCATGTTGATTTCGATACCATGTCAAATGACCGACTAAGGGCTTGTTTGGTTCACCTTAATTTTGGTTTATCTGAACTTATCTGATGTGATTTGAATGTCAAATTTGACCAAACTTTGACCTTAAATATACGATAATCTATACGTATAAAATATATCAAATGGGGTCTTGTTAGTTTCGTAATAATGTGTATTTTATTAATATGTAATTTTCATAATTTTTTTCATTACGAAATTAAAGTTAGCAATAAAAAACTGCAAATAAAACGATGATCTGATTTTTCTTTTTCTTCTTATAATCTGAACTTATTATTTCTGATATAAGTAAAAATAAAGTGAACAAACAAGGCCTTAATCAAAAACTTAATTTGATGGTTGAAACCCATGAATATGTTTTATACTCTATCACATTATATCAAGTATGTCCCAATGGATCTAAACAAGTCAAGGGGGCGGGTTCAGATTAATTAATTTGAATATATGATTTATCGGTTTGAATTGTTAATTTATATCAATTTAGGGTCTGTTCTCTTCGGCTTAACTTCAATTCAGTTCAGTTCAGCTCAATTTAGTTCAGTTCAGTTCTTAATTTTTTTTCTCTCATAAACAATTCATTTTAGCTCTATTCAGTTATGTTCACTTTAGTTTAGTTCAATTCAGTTTAGTAAATCAGAACATGCCCTTAATAAGTTTTCGAGGTATATTTTCAGTTAAAATTAAATAGAGTATGTTTTTTTTAGGTTGATAGATTACAACTTTATGCTCTTTTAATTATAATGGTCATAACGAATTGGAATGGTCAATCTCATTATAGATGATTGAAACAGATAGGTTCGATCAATCAGTTTCATTATATTATCGCTTTTGGAGTGAATATTTTGAACTACTTGACACTTGTCATGGACTTCAAATTTTCAAATTAGTTTTAGTCAATCAAATTTGATAAGTTTTGAGATGTCTACTGTTTAGGGTAATTTTATCCCGCCACGTGGTCCAACCAGAGGACGACACGTGTCAGCCTCAGGGTGGACCAATCCCTGCTTGACACGTGTCACTCCAAAAATTAGGGGGAAAAAATGGCGGCCTTCAGGCCCAAATCCCGAGAAAGTCGCAATGCGGCGCAGGCCACCAATGATTAGGGATCAATGACCTAATCAGGAGCACAAATCCCAATGACCCTACAAATCCCAATGACCTAATCAGGAGCACAAATCCCAATGACCCTGCAAATCCCAGATACCCACCTAAATTTCCGCACCTTTATCTCTCCCTTCAAGTTTCTAACTTGTGCGTCGGAGGCAGAGCACCACCCAACCGGTGTCTCCGTTTGTTTTGCAGGTATAGCTCACGCTGGATCAGTCTTCGTGTTGTAACTCTCCCGAGGGACAAAAACACCCAAAACATTTGGCGCCGTCTGTGGGGAGAGTACCTCGAAGATGGTTCAGGAGTCTGTACCCCTTAACCGTCTGGGTGATGATCCAGAAGTCTTTACAGACCAAGAGGATGAAGATCCCCAGGTCGAAACCTTTACAGCCGATGACGGCTCTGTCAGAATCAAGCGCATCCGGCCCAGAGAGACTCTAGAGCGGGGTGCCTGCCAGGCGGGTGCAAGTCGACCCCTTAAGCAGCCGGAAGGGGAAACCCATACGGCCGCAGGATCAGCACCGGTCACCCGAGACGACCTCTTAAGGTTCATGACAAGTTTCAAAGGTGAAATTAAAGAGCTGATCACCCAGAGCCGGGCTGGCCCAAGTAGAGGTTAGTCGACCAAGAAGGCTCCTCTAGAAAAGGGGAAGTCAGTCAAAGATCGGCAGCCAACTCCCCATCCAAAGGAGATGGCAGCCGGGACCATTGATTGGTCCAAGATTCTTCTTCCTAAGAGGAATACCAATAACACCCGCCGGACTCAACAGCCGGTGGGAAGTAAAAAATCATCTCTTGATGCCTTGGAAATAATCAACCGGAAGAGAAATCAACAGCTGTCTGAGTCGGCTTCAACGTCGAACTTTCCGGACAGCTTCAACAATACTTCTGCAGGGAATGCTCTCTCTCTGCATGAGAGCCAGACGGGTGGTAATACCGTCCACTCTGGCCCTCAGATGATTGGAACTGTGCCGTATGTACCTACTCAGGTTTACGGCCAGTATCCCCCTCACTTCATGCAGCCGGCTCTCTTCGGAGGTCAGGCGGCATATCAAAATGTCCAGCCACTGGACTGGCAGCTCCGTCTGCTTCGCCTAGGTGAACAACCTTCTGCGTTCAACCGGGAGATAACCGAGGCGGCACAACCGGCCAAGGTTAAGAATGTATTGGTGGGTACCTATGATGGTACCACTAACCCGGAAAATCACCTAATGGCATACACCAACATCATGTACTTACAGGGCTAGATGATGCCACTTGATGTCAATGATTCCCGGCTACATTGCAGGGCATTGCCCAACAATGGTTTGGCAACTTGCCAGCCGGGTCCATTGACAATTTCAGGAATCTCGCCTTCCTGTTTGCTTCCAACTTCTCAATGAACATCCCTGCTAAGAAAACAAGCCTTGACTTGAGCACTGTTAAGCAGGGACAGAGAGAAGGGCTGCACTCATATGTCAGGCGGTTCAATCTGATCAGAATTCATATTCAAGGACTGTCTGATGAGGTAGCTTTTACAGACTTCTTCAAGAGTCTGAGAGACGGGTCGACCTTTAAGTTCGACCTAGTCAGAATAGGGGCTTTCACCTTACAGGCGGCCCTGAGGGAGGCGGAAAGCTACATTCAAGCTACCGATCTCTGCTCGCCTGGTAACCAGTCGGACTTTAAAAAGTCCGACAAGCAGAAAGACAGCCGGTCTGCTCAGCCGGCCAAAAATAAAGAAGAGAGCAAGAAAAGAAAAGAAATACGGGCGGTTAATGACTCTGACCAGCCGTCCCAGAAGAAAAAGAAGGAGTTAAACCGTACGTCCCTAAGTACGAGTTTAACAAGGACTGCAATTCCATCCTCATGGAAATTAAGGACCGGTTGTCCATTGAAAAGCTGAATCCAATGAAGAGTTCCGTTCAGTCACGGAACAAAAATAAATTCTGCCAGCTCCATGAGGAGGTTGGCCATGACACCAACGACTGCTTCAGTCTTCAGCGGGCGTTGGACCGTCTGGCTGACAAAGGGCTGGTAAAGTCCTACAATTCTAAGTCCCCAGCTGGGGCAAAGAAGAAGAACAAGGGTCAATCATCCAAGGCTACCCTCCAGCCTGCTAGTAGCTCGGATACCGATAAGGAGCCGGTCTACACAATAGCAGGCGAGTTCTCCTGTGGTGGCCCTACCATCCGGGGCACCAAGAGCCATCTTCGAAAGATGGACAAGGATGATGATGAGCAGGCGTCTGCAAGAACCTCTTTCCTAGACGTTCTGATCACTGAGAAGGACAGGGCCAGTGTCCGCCGTCCGCATGATGACTCGGTCTTCATTGAATGTAAGGTTGCCAACCAGCTGGTTGGAAGAATCCTTATTGACACCGGCAGCTCATCAGACATCATCAGCCTCCGGTGCCTGCAAAAGCTGAAATTCAATGTCAGCAGCATGCATCCGGTCACCCACCCCCTGGTTGGTTTTGGGGGCGGGATGGTCTACCCAGCCGGGAGAATTGACTTACCCATCCGGCTGGGAGAGAAAGGCCAGGGACGACATATTGTCGTCAGATTCTTAGTCGTTGAGGAGTTGACCGCCTACAACATTATCCTTGGTCGGCCAACTCTCAACGAAGCCAAGGCGGTAATCATCCTATCTCTCATGCTCATCAAGTATGAGAGGGATGACGGCTCTGTTGGTTCCTTGAATGGGGATCAAAAGACGGCCCGGGAGTGCTATCTCTCAGCCGTCAAAGATACTGTGGCCCCAGGCGACCAGGAACCAATAGACCTTGACAATGTCAAGGACGCCGACCCAGCACCTGTCCCACCAGCAGCCGGGAAGAAAAGAAAGGCACCTCTGTTGGTGGAGGTGAAGAAAGAGAAAAAATAGCAATCACTGACCGGTGAACGGTCAGACGAGCTCCTTCCCCAACCGGCTGGTGAAAACATTGATCTCGCTCTGGATGACAGCCGTCTAGAGCGTACTATAAAGGTTGGGACGGTTGCTCATGTTAACTTGGGTGCAAGCTTGCACCTTCTGCTGAAAGAATTCAAAGACATTTTTGCCTTTGAAGTGGAAGAGATGTCAGGCGCCAGCCCGTATCTCGCTGTCCACAAACTCGCCATGGACCCCAAAAAGAAGCCCATCTGGCAAAAGAAAAGAAACCACGGCGAGGAAAGAAGTCAGGCGGCAGCTGCTGAAGTTAAAAAGCTGCTAGACGTCAGGTTCATTCGGCCCTGTAACTTTCGCGACTGGGTGGCCAATGTGGTCCTTGTTAAAAAACCGAATGGGACCTGGCGCATGTGTGTTGATTACATAGACCTCAACAAGGCGTGTCCAAAGGACAGTTACCCGCTTCCAAAGATCGACAATCTGGTCGACTCTATAGCCGGCCACGCCTTGATGAGCTTTATGGATGCCTACTCCGGCTTCCATCAGATACCCATGTGGAAAAAAGATCAAGAGAAGACGGCCTTCGTCACTGATCAGGGGTTGTTCTGTTATAATGTGATGCCGTTTGGCTTGAAAAACGCCCCTGCCACTTTCCAACGGATGATTAATACGGTCTTCATTAATCAAATTGGGAGGAATGTGGAGGCGTACATTGATGACATGATATTCAAATCCAAGCTACAGACGGATCACCTTGCTGATCTCTGAGAAACATTCACCACCCTCAGGCGGCATAAGGTCATGTTGAATCCAAAGAAATGCGTCTTTGGTGTTGAGTCTGGGAAGTTTCTTGGATTCCTGATTGATCAAAGGGGGATAGAGGCTAACCCCGAAAAGATACAGGCGGTGATTGATATGAAGTCACCTCGTTCTGTCAAGGAAGTTCAAAGACTCACCGGTTGCCTGGCCGCCTTGGGGAGATTCCTCAGCCGGTCAGGCGACAAATGCCTTTACTTCTTCCAAGCAATCAGGAAGAAGACCAGGTTTGAATGGGGGAATGATGCTGAGGCGACATTCCAAAAGTTGAAAGAACATTTACATTCTCTTCCTAGGTTGGTCAGTCCTTTGCCTAGGGAGACGTTGTACATGTATTTAGCCGTCTCATATCATGCCCTCAGGGCCGTTCTCTTTGCTGAGCGAGACGGCATGCAGCTCCCGGTTTACTTCATTAGCCATGTTCTCAAACATGCTGAACTCCGGTACCCCATGGTTGAAAAATTTGGCCTTGCTTTGTATATGGAATTCAAAAAGCTGAAGCCTTACTTTCTAGCACATCCGGTGATGATTTACACCGACCAGCCACTCAAGCGGCCAATGTCCACCTTGGAGTCATCCGGGAGAAAGTTGAAATGGGCTATTGAAATGGAAAGTCTTGAAATCACTTACGAACCAAGAAAGGCAGTGAAAGGTTAAGCGTTTGTCGACTTCATTGTTGAAATGACCCGTCCGGTGGCTCCGGGTAATCTTGATCAGGTTTGGAAAGTGTATGTAGACGGGAGATCTACAAAGAACGGCTGTGGTGCAGGCGTAATCTACGTGTTGCCTGAAGGAGACAGATTTGAGTATGCACTGCGCTTCAAGTTTCAGGCCTCTAATAATGAGGCGGAATATGAAGCCCTGCTAGCCGGCATCCGTATGTGTAAGGCGGCAGGGGCCATGAAAATTGACGCCTACTCTAATTCACAATTGGTCGTTATCCAGTATGAGGGAAAATATGAAGCAACTCATCCGGCCATGATCAAATATCTTTAGGCAGTAAAAGAAGAGGCTGGGGCACTTGAGGAATTCCGTCTGAATCAAGTGCCTAGGTCGGAAAATAACTAGGCGGATGCGTTGTCAAAACTGACATCTTCTGCCTGCCATGATACGCCTCGGTCAGTCTTCTAGGAAGTTCTTGAAAAAAGAAGCGTCTATGAAAATCCCATAGGAATTCTGGATCGAAGCTCTACTTGGATGGATGGCATCCGGGCCTATCTTTCAGACGGTACGCTTCCTGATTCGCCACAGGATGCAGCCGTCCTGAAGAAGCGAGTTGCGGGCTTCGAGTTGAGAAACAGAGAACTCTTCAAGGCGGGGTTTCTTTAGCCTCTGTTGAAGTGTGTCACCCCAGAAAAGGGGAAGGAAGTTCTCAAAGACTTGCACTCGAGATTCTGCGCCTCTCACATAGGCGGCAGGTCCCTAGCCGTCAGATCCAGACAACATTATTTTTGGCCCACTCTTGAGGTAGACGCCAAGGAGTTGGTGAAGAAATGTGACAAGTGCCAAAAATTTGGCAAATTTATTCACCGTCCGGCTACTGATCTGACGGCCATCCACAGCCCAATCTCATTTGCAAAATGGGGCATGGACATTCTAGGTCCTTACACGCCTGCTCCAGGCGGTAAGCGCTACATCTTGGTGGTTGTGGATTATTTCACCAAGTGGGTGGAGGCTGAGGCGGTTAAGAACATCAAGACCTCAGACGTAATTTCCTTCATCTAGAAGAACATTATCACCCGGTATGGGGTCCCTATGTCTATGGTGTTCGATAACGGTCCTCAGTTTGAGACGCCTCAGCTAAAAACTTGGTTGGGAGATCAAGGGATCTCAAGCTGTTTTGCATCAGTCAGTCGACCCCAAGCAAACGGCCAAGTTGAAGTGTTCAACAAACTAATCTCAGACAGCATTAAAAAGAAAATTGAAAGAGCTGGTGCCTAATGGGCAGAGGAGTTAATCCATGTCCTATGGGCCATCTGGACAACAGCAAAAGGGGCAACCGGTGAATACCCATTTCTCATGGTTTTCGATGCTGAAGCCGTCTTGCCCATCGAACATTACGAGCCGACTCTCAGAGTCATGATATATGATGAAGAGGTGTAGACACCCATTTGTGTCTCCCTAAAACCAAACCCAGTGATAAATACCTTTCACGTCGAACCATAATCGAATGAGGTGAAAGTGTAAAAAGTCTAGTGTTGCGGTTAGTTTTTGTTAAAATTCTTTCTTTCTGTTTTCGAAAACCCACTCTATTTTATGAAAACGTCCATTCCAGTTTAGTTTGGTCCATGATAAGGGTCCAATAAAGGTGTAGTTGGATGGGGCTTGAAAAGACCTTTCCAACGATATATTATAAGCCCAATTCCGATGGATAATGAGGAAGTTATGGCCAAAATACTAAACTGGGCCCAAACCGGATTTTACCTACGACCCAATGATCATGAGGAGGGTCCAAAGGTTTAATCCTATTCCTAAAATAATTAGGATTGATTAGAATCTTCTATAAGTTTCTAAAATATCTTAATTATCCTTTTTTGATATATTATCTTTCCAATGATATATTATAATAATAAATCCGAGCTATAACGGAAAAGATATGAATAAGATATCAAACTCTATCCAAAACTGACACCGTCTCACTATTTCGTTAATATATTTTATTCTACAACATATTTTAATCTGATTCAAATTGTTTTAGAAAGTAGACTTCAATATATTTCCAACGACATCTTATTCATATTATTCTGATTCCTGGATCAAAAGATATGATAAAAACAAAATCCGCAAAAACTGATGTCTACGAGTATTATTTCGATTCGAATTTGGATTCTTTTCTTAATTCTTCGACCCTCTTTTTTCCTATAAATAAAGGTCATATCTCCCCTTTTTTTCAATCACCAACTATCATCAATATTTTCTTGATTATTCTCTCTCTTTTCTAAACTTTGTTTTCACATACAAAATTCCGCATTCGCAAGATCTAGAAACACCTAGCTGTATTCGAAGTTACCTTCGCCCTAGACGTGAAAGGTTTAATTTCTGAGGGTTTGGTCCCAAATCTCTCTTTCAATTATTTAATTTAATTGTTTTGATTATTATTTTCCTTGAAGTTACTGACGTGTGTATTTTGTTATTAGAAAGAGGTACGAAGCATCAAAGTAAGTACTTTAATTGATTAATTGATATTATGATGTAGAAATCATGTTTATATTGTTATTATGATTCCTATATCATGTCTAGGGTAATTTTAATATCAAATATGTTTGTTACGATGCTTCCTATGTTCTTCCTAATATTAATTCATGTTAGTATCATGTTAGGGTTAAAGATTTGATTTTTATTGCTTAGCGACATGCTAGGGTTTGTTATTAATCTTGTTAGTATCATGCCTAGGATCTTGCTATTTTTATTATGCTTTAATATTAACATGAACATGATTATGATTATAATCGTTATAATTTATGATGATTGTGAATATTATTATTATTATTATTATTTTGATAATGATTATTTTATTTATGATTATTATTGTTTTGATTATGATTATAATTTTATGTTGATTATTATTATTATCATGATTATTATTATGTTTCTTGATGCTTATTTTTATTGCTTGATCACCTTTATTGCATGTTTAAGGGGAATTTGTACTTGTAATCACGCTTAATAAGATAATTAATAATCTTGTTAGGGTTATATGATTATAATTCAAGTGATCGCCAATAATAGTTTATTTGTGCATTAAATTCAACCAACATAGATAAACAGGTTTAGGGTTAATCCTATTGATTGCATGTTAATCAGAAAGCGCACATGAATACGAGCAGAATAAAGTAGAGGCCTATTAGTAGGGCAGGTTCAATCTCTTTTAGGTTGGATTTGTACCATCATCCCCGAACCCTTATTTGGTTCATGATCTTATGGAGTTAACGATCTCTTGGATCGTTAAGGGGTGTAACCTTCACCTCGTGAACGGTTTACAAGTTCCTTAAAAAAACTTGTTGGCGACTCTTTTGCTCTATCTTCTTCCCTTTTGGACGCCACCGTACTTTAGTGTATGATCACAGTGGGGTTTAAGCTAGTGGGATTTAAAGGTTTGAATTATTCCCTACAAGAGGCAAACTGGGAAGCAATGCGCCTGGCATTAGATTCACTCTCAGAACGCAGGGGCAATGCCGCCTTGCGTCATGAGATTTACCGTCTGAGAATGACCAGAGCTTACAACAAGAAAGTACACAAGCGTCCCTTGAAAGTTGACGACTTAGTGTTACGAAAAATGGAGGCAATCGGTAGGGCCAATGAGCTGGGAAAGCTAACTCCGAATTGGGAAGGCCCCTACCGGATCTATGAAGAAGTAAGAGGCGGCACCTACCACCTGGAAACTCCAGACAGCAGGCGCCTGCCTAGAACTTGGAATGTAGACAGTGAGTCGATTAATGAGAATTCAGACTTTGTTTGCAAAATCATTTTCGTTTCTCCACCTGGGTAATATTCAGACGGATTCTTATATAACTAACTAAGTTTGACACTTAGTAAGGGTTATAATTGCTTGACCGCTTGGGTAATACTCAGATGGATCCTTTGTTGATTTGACTAGGTTTGATACTTAGTGTAAATTTAATGTCGTAACAATCCGATTAAAAATTAAGCACAAAAACGCTTAGTGGCTATACAACCGGTCTCAAACTAGACCAAAGGCTTAAATGGCCGGATGGTTGCTTGTTTTATAAAACCGCCTGTCCCAATCTGGAAAAAGGCGTCCGACGACACCCCTCCGGGTGCAATTGTCACAGAGAACAGACTATCCGTCGGTTCTACGTACCTATGCAGACGACAAAAATTGAACGACCACATTGGTCAACTCATAGCTATCTGACCAGAATGATCTGTATAGAACAACCAAGTTACCGATTACCGGATGCCCCTAGGCATCAGTTGGTCACCGACTGAAGTTCTCACAGGTTATTTATTCCAAAGTTGCACTTTCTATCCCAATTGGGGCAAAAGAGTTGTGCAATGGCTATGGAATCTCTACCAAGACGGACAAACTCCGTCTTGTTAGTAATTGGAACGTCTGTTGGTGTACGGCTGTGCACTTGGTTTGGGGCAATCACTACTGTGATTGATTGACTTACAAACGTATCATGCTCATTGCAGCATTTGACGTTCCCAAGTCAATCAACCAACTCCATTTGAAACCAACCACACAGCCGTCCAGGGGCAAGGACAGTCAGGCTTTTGATAAGCTCGGCAAAAAATCACCGCATGATTTTGATAAGTTAGGCAAAAAATACAAAAATTGAAATTCAAACGCAAACGCAGAATGATTAAAACCGACTCAGTCGGTGCATTCCATAAAAGTCCACCCAACCAAATGGTTGTAGCAGAATGATTAATTGAATAATTGAAGAAAATGAAGATAATAATAGAAAGTAAATAAGAAAATATAGAGTTTTAGAAGATATAGATTTTTTTTGGAATTAGAATAGTAGATTGAAAATTTTTTGGGAAAAAAAAAATCTGAATTTTTGGGAAAAAAATTGGGTTTGCTGGTCCACCCAACCCGGCTCCACAACCGGTAAGTACAAAAATACTCGGCACGCAGGACGGAAAAGTAAGTTTTGGCATACTGTCGCAGAAATAAAGAAAAAATAAAAACAGAGATTGGCATACTGCCGCTGAAAAATCACTTCTGGCCTGCAGACGGTGCCTCCTGGTCCTCTTCCTCATCATTTGAGGGAATCTCTTCTGCTACACCCGGACCAGGTAGCTCAGGCGCGGGGGGCTCATTGTTGGAGTTGACCCAGGCATCAAAGGACTCAGGCTATGGCTAACCTCTATCTCTCAGGTACACCACATACTCGGCGTAACTGTGAGCCAGTGCCCAGACGCTATAATCCGCGTCTGGGTACAAGGCGGCCCAGGCGATCTTCATGCGGGCGTCATTGTCAGCATCACTTTCAGCAACCAGGCGGTTTTTCTCTACCTCCAGAGTTGCTGCAAAGTTTGTCTGAGCCTGAGCAGCCTCCTTCTTCAGCCTCTCAACCTTGGTCTTCAGGTTGGTGTTCTCTTCGGAAACACCCTTAAGTGTGCCAAGGTCCGCCTGGGCCTTCTTGAGCGCCTCGTCAGCTTTTTTGGCGCTCTCATCCGCCTTTTTCTGGGCCTCCTCTGCCTTCTTCTGGGCCGTCTCAGCGTCGCTCACTCGCTGGTTGGCCGTTTTCAGATCCGCCTCCAGCTGCTGGATTTTTGACGCCTGTGTCATTATGATTGCTTTAGTTTCAAGATTATTTACGATAATGGAGTATAAAGCAACATTATCAGCGTCTATGGCGGACTTCTTGGCCCTTTTTACCTCTTCCCGTTTGCGGGAATAAGGACACTTGAGCCCGTCTACCCACAACATAGCCTGCAAAAAAGCAAGTGGTATTAGCATTGCAGGCGGGGTAAAGCACTTGGAAAAAATAAAATTAACGAGTCCCTTACCTCAGCCAGAAGGGATAGAATGCGTTCCAGATTGAACGTCTCTATCCCAGGGATGTTGTCTTTATCCCTCTTCCGGACGGCGTCAAGCATGGCCTTGGCGTGCTTCTGGACGTCTGGCCAGCTGGGAGATTGATCTGCACCATAATCAATAGGTGATGAGAGAAATTAAGGCAGCACCAATCTGTTGTCGAGCGTCTGAGGATGACGTCTGCTGGGAGTGGGATTTCACTCGAAAAGGCCACCCCAGCTCAGGCGGGGATTCAAAAGGGTTCTTTCCTTCAGAGCCGGCCAAGCGGGAACCACTTGCAGGCGTGGTGAACCCCCCGGTTGCTGTTACGGGTTTGACGAGGTCGAGGCCTAGGCTGTCGCCTACCCTCTCGTTTCGTCCCCCTAACCGCATCTGTTGGTGCCCGGCTGAGGCGCTAGGAGTGGAGGCGGAGGTGGATTTTTTGGTTTTGTTGAGAATGGAGGGGGTTTCCTCCCTAGCCCGTTTGAGATTTTTCTCAAACGTCTTTCCAACCTCTCCCCCCTGCAAAAATAACCAAGTTAAAGTTAGCATCCGGGGAAAATAATCTTTAAGCCCAATCTAAGAAAGGGTCAGGCGTTTTTCACCTTGGCCTTAACTGCGGCCGCAGCTTTTTCCGCAAGCTCCTTGCGGATGACTGTAGAGGACCGCTTGGGAGTCTTCTCTTTCTGCAACATGTTTAAAGCTTCTTCTGCAAAAAGAAAAAGATTGGTCAATATATCCTTAATCAATTCTGATACAAAGGTACTGCAGGCGGATACAAACTCAGGCGCATACGTTTGGTAAACATGTGTCCTAGCCTGCAGGCGGCTAGGAAACACTCATCCCTAAACCAGGCGCTCTTGGGGATCCAGTTCTTGGGAACTTTTATTGTTTCCCCGGTTGACAAGGTTGCGACTGTGAAGCTGAAAAAGTCTGCCTCAATGATCTTGTCAAAATCCTCCTCTGGGATCCGGGGAAGAGCGCACTTCCTGTCCATCAGGTCGGGCTTCTTGTTGTACTGGCGGAATTCATAATTCTCCCGCCTGCTGGGATCTGATGTCAGGTAGAACCTGTGCTTCAAGCCGTCGAATTTGGAGACCTTGTCCAAGGTCATCATATATTGGGGATGTGTGGTTAGAGTGTACCACACCCTCCAGCCGCCTGGGCTTCTGCTAAGATAATGCATACTAGCAAAAGCCTCCCAGCCGGGGTTGAGCCCCTGGAATTCGCAGGCGGCAACGTACCCCAAAATGTTTGCCCAAGAATTTGGGGTAAGTTGCCAGACTCCGAGGCCGTAGCCTCTCAATATTGCCTTCACCGCCTGGTGAAGGGGGAAGTGAAGACCAGCCTTGAACGCCGCCTCAAAACAGCCAAAGTAGCTGTTGGCGTTCTCTTGATCATCCTCCCAGGTGATGATGTCGTTCTCAGGCGGCACCCTGATTCTATACCCTTCTCCTAACGGGTGCATTTGCGTAAAGTCCTTTAAGTTCTCCTCCATTTGGATCCGGTCCTTGGCGGAGACGTGGATGTTGAAGGGATCATCCTTCTCGTTACACTTCTTCCTCTCCTCCTCCTCGCTATCCTCAAGCGGGGGTAAATCGTCGCTGCTCTCAGAGGTGGAGGCGGATCTGTCGCTCTCCGTCTCCTCCTCATTTTGGGTCAAAGGGGCTGACACGGCCTCATCGTCGCCTTGGTCGCACTCTTCCAAGAAAGAATCTGCGGGAGTTGAAGGGGCGCGCGGATGGGATCTCTCCAGAGCCGTCTGGTCTCCCTGACCAAACGTTTCTCCCTCAGGCGTTTGGTCGCCTGAGCCTTCGCTTCTGTAGTTCGGATCAGTGGCCGTCTGCATAGTCCGAGCCATTGTGTCCTGCACAGACACATAAATGGTCGGAATCTAAGGCAAAGGGTGGTCCCAACACCCCGAGACAGCACTCCCAGTCCTAGACTCAGTCGTCCCAGGTGACCGGCTGGACTCTAACCTAGGTTGTGCCGTGTGTGTTGGTGATGCATCCATTTATTACAAGAAAAAGAGCTGAGAGAGGCAGAGACGATACCTTTGGATTTGATATTTGAAGACAGACGGGTCCAGCTGGGTTGATGGAGTACTTCCTTGCTTGCGCTTGACTCAAACGGATGACTTCTGCTCTCTCAAAGTTCTTTCTCTAGAAATTTTTTGTAAACATAAAAGATTATGAGGGTAAACGACTATATATATAGAGGGTAAATACGGGGGCATTCCCGTAATTTGCTCGGAAGGCAAACGGTTACTCTTTGATGGTAAAATTACCACCAATCGGAGCGTGACGCGTGTCACAGATGCTACGTGGTGTGCCACGTCACATCTATGAGGGGCAAATGTTTAAGGTAATTTACCCCGCCACATGGTCCAACCAGAGGACGACACGTGTCAGCCTCAGGGTGGTCCAAAGTGGACCAATCCCTGCTTGACACGTGTCATTCCAGAAATTAGGGGGGAAAAATGGCGGCCTTCAGGCCCAAATCCCGAGAAAGCCACAATGCGGCGCAGCCCACCAATGATTAGGGATCAATGACCTAATCAGGAGCACAAATCCCAATGACCCTATAAATAGGGAGATTTCCCTCTTTTGGGAGACACGTTTTTCCATTTATTACAAACAATCTCTGTGATAGAGACATCTGAGCTTGGAATCCGAGCACAAACCCACCTAAATTTCCGCACCTTTTTCTCTCCCTTCAAGTTTCTAACTTGTGCGTCGGAGGCGGAGCACCACCCATTTGGTGTCTCCGTTTGTTTTGCAGGTACAGCTCACGCCGGATCAGTCTTCGTGTTGTAACTCTTCCGAGGGACAAAAACACCCAAAACATCTACAATCTCAAATGGTTTACTGATTCGATATCCCATGTCAAATAGCTATATAATTAAGAGCTTACAATAATGCATAAGTACAAACATCTTAAGAAAATTATTATTACCCCCTTAGCTGTTTGTTGTCTTATACGGAGTATTAGAGTTAGGATAAAATTTCACTAGATGTCAAAAAGGTTTAAAGAGACTAGGTACGTACTTAGAAGGTGGCTTAAGCCTTCATTGAGTTCATTCACTGCAGCTAATTAATGTTATCAATTGATCTTATGGACATATAAATTACTAAACGAAATATTAGTATAACTAGGGTGACTACGTGTGTATCGCGCGCGTCATTGCTTGCTGTTTGTGGGGAGCTCTTTCATTTGTTGGCAATATAATGATAGAAAAATATATAAACAAACATTTTTATGGGTATAAATGTCTGCATACGCATACTAGCTATTCTTAAGACCTTTTTTTAAAAAATAATTATTGTAAATGATGACAAATAAGTACAAGTAATAATAAACATTTTAGAGGGCGGGTAATAATTGTCCAAATTAAATGCTATTAATCCGTAATATATATTTGAATATAATAGTAATATATATGAATAATAAAATATTATACGGAGTAGGAAATAAATTATTATATTTAGAGGCAATTAACATCATATTATACGGAGTAATATTAATTAATAGAGGCATATAAGTAAACAAATATTTTAAGGATACAATTATCCTCCCAATATTCATAAGTGTATGTGTATTCTCATACATACTTTTTTAAAAGATAGGGATTAAACTTCTATTAAGGGTGAGTTTATCCCCAGACTCGGACCCAGACTTTAGACTCTGCTACATCAGCTTTCCACTAACTTTAAAATACTTTTATATTATTCAGATTCATACAAGACTTTCTCCAAATTTACACATTATCCCAAGACTCACTCCAAACTCATTTAATCCTTTTCAAAATATTTTTATTTTTTTGTAAAATATCTTTTTTTATTTTTTAAAAATTATTGTAAACTTTTGGTTGGTGAGGTGGCTATTTTTCATTGGCCTTGCAAAGTCTTGACATGGGTTTGGATTTTCCAAACTCCATGTAAGACTCACATGAGTCTTTGATGAGTTTATTGCAAGAATCTTGAGTAAGACTCATGTTGAGACTTTGCTCAAGACTTGCAATAAACTTACCCTAAGTTCTAATGCAAACAAATGCGAGCTTGGAATAAGGTCGGTGTTAGGGCCTATAATTAGTGTTTATATTGTAAGTTAACGGGCCTATTTCTTGAGCTCTAATCACTTGTATAAATAATCTACTCTACACTCTAATGAAACTACGGAAAATATTTTCGTGACATGGTATCGGAGCCAAAATCATTCTAATCCCTAAAATCATTTTCTACTTTCTACATTCTAATCCCTAAATTAATTTCTATCATAATCTCTACAATCAAATTTCTGGATTTTTTTTAATCAAGCAATTTCTACGAATCTTCTTGCTGTTCTAAATCAAATTTTGGGTCTTTCCCAATTCTACTGGTTTACTCCTTCAATTGATGTGCGTTGCTTCCCATACTACTACTCTCCATCTGTGCGCTGCTTCTCACAATACTACTACTTCTTCTTCTTGCTCAAAAATGGTGAATGACAACAATCGTATGTCTATTTCTAATTCCAACCGCAAGTCGATTCTCAATTGTACCCACTGCAATCGATCGGGCCACGACTATAATTCTTGCTTTCTTGTCCACGGCCTTCCCGATTGGTGGCTGGACAGATATGGAAGTAAAGGCCGTTCTTCGTCTTCGGCAATTGCTTCCCCTGTGTCGCAAGATCAGCCAGGTCGCGGAGATATCCCGCGCCTCTGTCCCGCGGCTGCTGCACCCACCACACCACTTCTGCCAGGCCGCGGGGATATCCCGTGACTCCACCCCGCGGCCACTGCTTCCTCCATTGTTGCTGCCCCTCGGTTTACTACTACTCCTCTTTCTTCTATTTTGGGTGTGTTCGATCCTTCTATGAACTCTATGGCTAGTGACTCTCTATCGTTCTCATGGATTATTGACACTGGAGCATCCCATCATGTTACCGGCAATGACAATTTTTTACAAGATGCTCATTCTATTATCTCTTGTCCCGTTGGTCTTCCCGATGGTGCTAAGGCCATGGATACTAAGGAGGGTCGTGTAGTCTTGGCGGATGGCATTACTCTTGAACATGTTCTATTTGTTCCACAATTAAATTGCAATTTGATTTCGGTGTCTAAGTTAATTGATGATTCTAATTGCTTTGTCCGATTCACTAATTCTCTTTGTGTTATACAGGATCAATCCTCGGGGAGCTTAATTGGAGGCGGTGAACGTATAGATGGACTATATTATTTCCGGCGTCTCCCTAAAGTATGTGCACTCTCAGGTCCGGAGATTTCTACATTTGAGTTGTGGCATCGACGTTTGGGGCACCCATCGGAAAAAATTGTCAAATTGCTTCCTGCTATTCGAGGTACTACTGGTACTAAGTGTTTACATTAAGCTTGTGAAATTTGTCCTCTTGCTAAACTGACCCGAGCAAGTTTTCCTGATAGTGATAGTCGTGCTAGTCGTATTCTTGAAATGATACATTGTGATTTGTGGGGACCATATAACACGGTTTCTACTTGTGGTGCTCATTATTTTTGATGATTTGTTGATGATTTTTCACGTGGTGTTTTGGTTTATTTATTGAATGACAAAATCGAAGTTTATTTTTCTTTTTGCTCTTTCTTTGCTATGGTTAAGTGTCAATTTGATGTCAATGTTAAGTGTGTGCGGAGTGACAATGGCACAAAATTTAAACCCATGATCCCATATTTTACTGAAAATGGCATTATTTTCCAAACCTCTTGTGTTGGCACACCTCAACAAAATGGTCGGGTAGAGCGTAAACACCAACATATATTGAATGTGAGTCGTGCTTTGATGTTTCAAGGTAATTTGCCGATTACTTTTTGGGGTGAGTGTGTCCTTGGGGCGGTGTATTTGATTAATCGTACTCCTTCTACTTTGCTAGCCAATAAAACCCCATATGAAATTCATTTTGACAAAGAACCCGATTTTGATACTTTGAGGGTGTTTGGTTGTCTTTGTTTTGCTCATAACCAAAAAGCTAAGGGTGACAAATTTGCACCTAGGAGTAGGAAGTGTGTGTTTGTGGGTTATCCTCATGGAAAGAAGGGTTGGAAGTTGTATGATTTGGAAACTGCTGATATTTTTGTTTCCCGTGATGTTAAATTCCATGAGAATGAATTCCCGTTTGTGAAAGATAGTGATTCGGTTTCTTCTACTGTGGGTGCCGAGAGTGTGCCTAATGACTATGTTGGTGTTGATCACGATTTTCTTGATGATTTGGAATATGTATTAGAGGTTGGTGAGGGTTCTCTTGTGCCTGAAAACTCTTCACAACCCCGTGCTACTGCTTCTACCCCCCACGGGTCACCTGAGGCTGTTGTCCATGACCACGGCAGTCCCATGGTGTCCCCTGCCCCCTCTGCTGCCTCCTCGGCCACTGGTACGGGCAGTCTTGATGTGGTTGTTCCGGACTCCTCTTCTACTTCTCCTATTGCGTTGGACCGTGCTCAACGTCCAAGGCAACCCCCGGGGTGGCACCGGGATTATGTTGCACACACTATATCTCTACCTAGTTCATCTATCTCGCAATGTTCATCGCCTACTCCATGCTCCTCAGGTACTCCTTACCCCTTAGCACACTTTGTGAATTGTGATAAATTTTCTATGCAACACCGTGTTTTTATTGCAGCTGTTGATACGGTAGTTGAGCCTCGTAATTTCAAGGAGGCAATGCAAGATGAGGGGTGGAAAGCGGCTATGCAAACGGGAAATTGATGCATTAGAAAAAAATGGCACATGGGTAATGGAAAAATTGCCTCCGGGTAAGAAATCTCTTGGGTGTCGATGGGTTTACAAGGTCAAAATTAATTCTGATGGCACACTCGAGAGATTGAAGGCTCGTCTTGTTATCTTTTGCAATCATCAGGTTGAGGGTATTGATTACAATGAGAATTTTGCTCCCGTTGCTAAAATGGTCACTGTTCGTGCTTTTCTTACTGTTGCTGCTGCGAAGAATTGGGAATTGCATCAGATGGATGTTCACAATGTTTTTCTTCATGGTGATCTTGATGAGGAAGTTTATATGAAGCTTCCCCCTGGGTTTCATGGCTCTCAACCTGGTATGGTATGTCGTCTTTTGAAGTCGTTGTATGGTCTTCGACAAGCACCTCGTTGTTGGTATTCTAAATTGGCCGCCTCTCTGAAAAGGTACGGATTTGTGCAACCGTACTCTGACTATTCCCTTTTTACTCTGCAATCTGGCTCTATACAACTTAGTGTTCTGGTGTATGTTGATGATTTGATAATTTCTGGTAATGATTCTTCTGCGATTTCAACATTCAAGTCATACTTGAGTGACTGTTTTCATATGAAAGATTTGGGTGTTTTGAAGTATTTTCTTGGTGTTGAGGTTGCTCGTAGTCCGGAAGGCATATTTTTATGTCAACGGAAATATACACTTGACATTATTGCAGAGTCTGGTTTGCTAGGTGCTCGTCCGGCAGGTACTCCTATTGAGCAGAATCACACTCTGGCGAAATCAGAGTCCTCTTTCTTTTCTAATCCAGAGCAGTTCGACGGCTTGTGGGCCGTCTGATTTATTTGTCTTTTACTAGACCGGATTTGGCATGCGCGGTGCATATTTTGTCTCAATTTATGCAACAACCGCGACAGGATCATTGGGAAGCGGCTCTTCGTACGGTGCAGTACTTGAAGGGATGTCCGGGTCAGGGAATCCTTTTGAGTTCAGATTGTGATTTATATATTACAGGTTGGTGTGATTCAGATTGGGCAGGTTGTCCCTTGTCGCGCCGTTCTATCTCTGGCTGGTTGGTGTTTCTCGGTGCTTCTCCTATATCTTGGAAGACTAAGAAACAGGACATTGTGGCCAAGTCTTCTTCAGAGGCCGAATTCCGCTCAATGTCTAAAACCACTGATGAGTTGAAATGGTTAAAGACCCTTCTTCTGAGTTTGGGTGTCTCCCATCCCCGTGTTATGAGTTTGTTTTGTGATAATCAATCTGCTTTGTATATTGCGAAGAATCCGGTTTTCCATGAGCGTACCAAGCACATTGAGGTTGATTGTTATTATCTTCGTGATGCGATTCAGGATGGTATCATTAGTCCATCTTATGTGAAGACAACGGACCAATTAGCGGATATTTTCACCAAGGCTTTGAGTAGAAGTCAATTCATGTATTTACTTGGCAAGTTGGGCATTTGTGATTTGCATGCTTCAACTTGAGGAGGGGTGTTAGGGCTTATAATTAGTGTTTATATTGTATAGTTAACGGGCCTATTTCTTGAGCCCTAATCACTTGTATAAATACTCTACTCTACACTCTAATGAAACTACGGAAAATATTTTCATGACAGTCGGCCAAATTAGTTCTAATACACAATACTCCGTGATAAAGTTCATTAATTATCTTAAAACTAAACTAAAATTTAAATGATATAATAAGTTCAAATTAGATTTGATCAGATGAACTAAGATAAGTTTACGTATGTTCAAATAAGTCCATCATAGTGAAAATCATTTGCATTGAATGCACTCTGATTTCTTCTGGTATTTTCCAATAATTTCAAAGAGGAGGTTCCCATTCATGGTCTTTAGACGATTTAAGATGCTATCTTCTACATTTTCGATATCTCTAATTAAATAGATTCATGCATTCGTATTAGATAAATTGTATTATAACTCGCATTGTAACACTTCAATGTTCATTGCAACAACTCGGATATATATATAGCTTTATGCCAACATCATATCTTTATACTATATGCATGGTACGATTATACCTTATATCTCTTCTAAGAACAAGAATTGCACCATCTATTATGATTTAACAGATTATTCTGTGAGAGCAGTGGAAGGGAGCCTACCCACAAGAAGGCCTCATTCAGCTTATTCCTCTCATAATTTCATGCACTAATAGTAATTACTTAGTTAGTCATATCTGATTGACTCTTTTTATTACTGTTATATTTACAAAGCATGTTTTGCCATTATTATTATGAGAGAAAAAGAGTAAGTAACATGTACTGTAGTCATATTTTTCACACCAAAGATAAAAGGGATAAAAGTTGCTGTTATTTACAAAGTGTATTCTTTTTTTTGTGACAAAACACAAAAGGGGTAGGGGTGTTAATGTTCTCAACGTCACTTAACCCCACACACTTGAGCAAAGGAGAACGTTTATGTCGCACAAGGATGATCTTCTGCCCCACATTTACAATGCAAGTTAAAGTTTAAAAAAAATATTAAATGTAGGTGAGTCGGATTCGCACTCATTCTTATTTTACTGATACTTATGTTTGATAAGAACAAATTAAATTTATTTGCAGTAGACTTATATCAAATTTATTTTACTGATACTTGTGTGTAGCCCAAGCGACGCTCGAAGATGCTAGTTTATACTAATTTAGTTTAATTATGTTCAACTGTGTTTTTCTTAGTGTTTTGATAATCATTTGGAAACTTCATGACTTGAAAAAATATTTGTAAACACTAATTATATCTTATCCAAGCTAAGTATAATTTTGTTAGATAAAAACATAATAAATGAATAGCTAAGATGGTAAGACTCGTAACTTAATACAATAATACTTGTTGGCCTAGTCTCGAGTTCAAGTCTTGGAATAAGCATGATACATTATAGTGTTTAAAGATGACATGCGGCACATATTTTGTTTTAGAAACTCTTTTTAATATATACGTATAGAAGATATAGATATAGATTAATATAGACCATACAAATTGGATGTTTTTTTTTTTTTTGAAATTGGATACAAACTGGATATATATGACTATAAATGATCAATTTGATCAAAAGCTCATGCGTAAAAAAAGTTTAGACCATAACACCTAAATTCAAGCAAAACTTTTTTTTTTGACGGGACAAGCAAATAAAATGAGCATAACCTATGGCTTGTTCTCTTACGTTGAAATTCAGTTCAGTTCAGTTCAGTTCAGCTCAGCTCAGTTCAGTTCAGCTCAGTTTAGTTCAGTTCAGTTAAGTTCAGCTCAGCTCCTAATTTCCTTCTCTTGTAAAATATTCATTTCACTTCAGTTCAGTTCAGCTGAGTTCAGTCAATGAGAACAGACCCCTAGTCCAGCACACACTTGTAACATTATGGTGATGACAAAATATATTTTCTAAGTTAAAAAAGTTGCTAAATTTGTAATATTAATGCTATATAATAATTTTGTATTAGCTAATACAATGAAGACATTACTAATATTCTATAACTATATTTTGTAATTTCATGTTTAGAAATCATTATATATCATAAGATAAGTTTTACACGGTGAGAACAAATTGTATCTAACAATTCATTAAATTACGGTCTTAAAAAAAGATAAGAGAGAGAGTAGTAACATGACAATTGACAAAGGAATGGCAAAGGTAATTTACTCATTCCAATCAAATCCATACAACAAGTACAAAACAAAAAGTTCCTAAAATTTCCACAACTCTTAAGTAAACCTCAACCTCACACCATAAATTTTATTCTCATTAAGTTTCCGTTACACTACCCCGTGGATTGAGTCAGTCAATCCAATAACTCGCAAACTCTTCTAAACGCGTCTTTTGGACTGGTTATTATAAACTTGGCCAAAATCCTAGTCAATTCTATTGACCAAAATACCCTTGGTTATCTCACTAATCCACAAATTTCATACACCTATAAAACGGTTAGCTTCGGTCACATTATAGTAAAATATATCAAAAATTAAATTAATCGTATAATATATGATATTCATATTAATTAAAAAAAAAAAAACAGAAGGAAAACGGCTATCTCTCTAAAAAAAGCCTGAAAAAAAGTCTTAACAACTGCGCCCCATTATCACCTATATTTAGCCACATAACCCTCTTCCCCTTTTTTTCTCTTGAACTATATTTTTATTATTATTCATCTTTTTTTCCCCCTTAAATTACTTATATAACCACAATTATATATTTTTCCTTAGTTTTCAGCATTTCTGGAAAAACCAATCGCCTGTAATTTCGCCAATCTGTGTTTTATTTTTTTGTTCCAGATTTTGTTCATTGGAAAAATTATTGAAAAAAGTTGGGAAATTTTTGTTGGATAGAAGAGATAAAAACTGAGAGATTTCTGGGATTTATATATTTTTTTATCTGGAATTTCTTGGTTTTTTTTCCTGAAATTTTTGGGTTAAATTTGATTGGAAAAATAATTATAAATTTGTTGTGATGTCGACAAAAACGGGTAATGCGAAAGATATAGCAGAGAAAATGTTGTTGATGGCTGAACAAGGTGGCCATTATTGTTCCAAAAAAACCGATAGTTTGTGCAAAGGTTGTTGTTGCCAGGTAATTACTTTCTCTCTATATTTTGGGATTTTTTTTGGTGATCTGAATTTTCTTCACATTATTGGATTTATTTGGATTAATCCCTTAATTTGTTTGATTGAATTTGCTTGATTTCTGATTAATTTGTTGATTTTTGAGTAGTTTTTTCATCTGGGTATTTGTGAATCTTTTGAATGTTCTTCAGAACATCTTTGAATTTTCATTTTAGGTTTAATTGAATTAATGACATTTTTAATATGTATCGCTGATTAGTATACACCTGTATAGATCTATTTGGTTTTAATTATATTTTGAATTGGGTTTTTTCTGGTAATTTCAATGCTTCTCTTTGAAACTAATGAATTCTGTGTTTTATTTTGCAATTTGTATGATTAATATTCCATTTCAATGTTGCTGATATAACAATAAAGAACACCAATTTTGAATGGTATAAACAATTAGGATTGGATTTGTTGAGTATGAAGAAATTGGTAGTATATGCTTTTTTTGAATCTGAAATTTAAGATATGGTGTTGATTACTCAGTTACTTATGAAATATGTTCTGTTTATCTTCTAGCAGTCAAGCAAATCAAGCATGTCTAGATTATGCTGTGTTCTTCGAGGGATCGATTTGAAGGTCTGTTTGTTCTTGTTCTTGATCGTTCCGATGTGCACCTTGGGTATCTATATACATGGCCAGAAAATAACATATTTTCTCCGACCGTTGTGGGAGAAACCTCCAAAACCTTTCAATGTTATTCCACACTACTACAATGAAAATGTGACCATGGAAAATCTTTGTAAGCTTCACGGTTGGGGGGTTCGTGAGTATCCAAGACGAGTTTATGATGCTGTTCTGTTCAGCAATGAGGTCGACGTTCTCAATATAAGGTGGCAGGAGCTGTACCCTTACATTACACAGTTTGTGCTTCTTGAGTCGAACTCTACATTCACAGGGCTGCCAAAGCCTCTGGTGTTTGCTGCTAATAGAGATCAGTTCAAATTTGTTGAGCCTCGTTTGACTTATGGGACTATTGGGGGTCGGTTCATTAAGGGTGAGAATCCGTTTGTTGAGGAAGCATATCAGCGTGTTGCATTGGATCAACTCCTGAGAATTGCGGGTATTTCAGATGATGATTTATTGATAATGTCTGATGTTGATGAGATACCTAGTAGGCATACCATAAATCTGTTAAGGTGGTGTGATGATACCCCTGAGGTCCTTCATTTGCAGCTAAAGAACTATTTGTACTCGTTTGAATTTCTTGTGGATAACAACAGTTGGAGGGCTTCGATACACAAATATCAGACAGGGAAGACGAGGTATGCTCATTTCAGGCAAACTGATACCCAGTTGGCTGATGCTGGGTGGCATTGCAGCTTTTGCTTCCGCCGTATAAGTGAGTTTATCTTCAAGATGAAAGCTTATAGCCACAGTGACAGAGTGAGGTTTTCTCACTACTTGAACCCCAAAAGAATTCAGAATGTAATCTGCAAAGGGGCTGACTTGTTTGATATGTTACCCGAGGAATACACGTTTAAGGAGATAATTGGAAAGATAGGGCCTGTCCCTCATTCTTATTCTGCTGTTCATCTACCATTGTATCTTTTGGAGAATGCTGATAAGTATAAATTCCTGTTGCCTGGAAATTGTGTCAGAGAAAGCGAGTGAGAGCCTGATGCGGCTGGTTTTGGTTTTCTGATGCGGCTGGTTTGACCTATGTTAGGGTGGTATTCCGAGATACATTTGACCAGAACTTTTTTCTCTGTGATGTTTGAGGTATCACATTGGTCAATCGGAGTTTTTGGGAGTTCTGTACATATCTAATTCCTGGGGCTCGGTTTTGTATGGAAAATTGGTACATATCCAATTACTTATAGAGGGAACTTCCTGTTGGATCATGCCTGGAGGAGCTAGCTTGGTATGGCATGACTAATCTCATATACTCTTTTAGATTGAGGAAATGCTGAGAGGCTGTTTCGAGCGATAGATAGTTTTGTGTTGTGGTTTTAGACTAATATATTCGTATATTCTTTCACCTCCTGTCTTTGCTATACTGTGTTCTATGGATTCTTCCGGCTTAGTTCTCATTTATCCAATTCGTTGATTTTTAATTTTCCGTTCTTGCTTTACCCTTTACAATGTTCATGCTCGATGATTGTAAGCTACTCCGTACAAGCTATGATCAACCCCTTTGCCCCCCTTTTCCCAGCAAAGAAAGCGAAAAAGAAAAGAATAAACCAAATTAGAAGAAGAAGAACAATCCATCTGTTAGTTTGCTGGGAGTTGTTCATTCTAAGCGTCCTGGTAGATGGAAGATGTTTTCAGACAGACAGCTGTAGTATAGAATATTACGCTGGATAGGAAGAATTATTGCTGTTGTATTCGTATACCACTAATTGCCTTCTCGATTAAGGTTTCTGCGTCATTCCTCACTTACTAGTGTTGTCAACAGAAGAGGGTATTTTCAAGTAGAGCTAGCAAAACTGGACATGACCAAAAGTCCGTCCATACTCCATAACTCTTATATTCCGAAATAACCCAAAGAAAATGTGCAAAAAAGGGCTGTTCAAAGTGCGACCCAAAAAATTAACCTATTTTGAACCTGAAATCACCTTACCTTAAAATAACCCGAGATGAAGAAGTGGAACACTTTAATCCATTTATGGAGAATGAATTACAATTATTTAAAGGAAAAATTAGAAATAATAATCCCAACTTTCATCAATTTTGGTAGAATAATCCCAACTTTAATATATACTGGAATAATCTGAACTTTAGGGGTGTTCTTTTTCTTCAATCCCAAATACCAGTTACTGGTTGAATGAGTTAATTTTATTATTTTTTTTTGTTAAAGTGACACGTGTAACAAATTAAGTGGTTAAAAAATTAAATTAAAAAAACAAAAAAAATCTGAAAATCCTTGAATTCGACCACCAACCATGGACGCCGGCCACCAGCCATGAAATCCGGCCAGCCAAGAAACCCAACCACCATCAACGAAATTCATCCACCAGCCCCGAAATCCGGCCACCACTCACGAAATCCGGCCAAACGTTAACCCCTTTTCATTTTTTCTCTCCTCTCAATTTCCCAGCCACGAACGCCGGTCGGCACCTGTCACGAAACTCACTTGAAACCACTCCCTTAATCCCGAAATCACCTAAACATCACCCCTAAATTTGCGAAACAGCCTTGAATTTGCGATTTGGGGTATCATTGGCTGCGATACAGGGGTTTCGGCAACTGCGTTTTGGGGTATCGTTGGCTGCGAAATTGGGGTTTCGTTGGTTGCGTGGGGGGAATAGGAAGGGGTTTCGGGAAGGGGGGAAACGGCGACGCAAGGGGTGGGGGATAGGCGGCGGTCCGGAGAGGGGAGAGGTGGCGGTCTGGCTATGGTGGTGGGGGAGGAGGAAGGGGACGGTGGGGGTTGGCTGGGTTTTCTGATTTTCTGATTTTTTGGTTTTTTTTTTTCAATTATTATTATTTTTTAATTTTTGGACCAATCAGAGCTTGTCAAGTGTCAAATGACCTGATATAGTAGGTCATTGACTTTTGTTGACCGGTTTGGGATTGAAGAAAAAGAACACCCCCTAAAGTTCGGATTATTCCAGTATAATTTAAAGTTGGGATTATTCTACCAAAATTGATGAAAGTTGGGATTATTATTTCTAATTTTTCCTTATTTAAAAACAGACATATATATTTGCTTGCTTTTGGAAAATGAAAACTTTAGTTTAAAAAGTTTTTAAGATATTTTTTGTATGAATGTTAGAAAATTCTAAGTGGGCCTAGATTGAGGTTGCGTTTGGCTAAATTCCCATGTTGAAGTACTCTGTCCTTATTATTGTCATGTGCTTCATGGTTGTCATGTCTGCTTACCCAGTTCTAGTTGTAGTATATTTAGTTAATTAATCATTTGAATCTTTAATTTATTCAAGTTTCCTGCTGTTTTTGAATATAAAAGAATGTTTTTGAGGAAAGTTTTTTTATAATCTTACTTTTGTAGTTGACAGTTTCTTATTAACAGATGAACTAATATTGTATAGTTTGAGTGTTATTTATATTTTAATTTTTTTGGACCTACGTGTTATACGATTATTACATACACTTGGAATCTTGGATGTAGATTATTTAATTTAATTTTAATATATTTTTTTTTTGGAAAGAAGATTATCAGTGACAAAGTTTTGAATGGTAGCAAGTCTAGTGACCTGCTGCAAGATCAGAGTGACATTACTATTTTTTGTCACGGGATATATATTTTTTTTTAAACGGTTAGACACAATATTTTTGATACTTTGTGTTAGAGTTTTATTATTTTAGTTTACTCATTTTGAAAATTAATTTAAGATAATCCTATCTAAACTTACTCCATGTGTATATGTATGGTAATGGTTCAATTCACTCAATCTATGTGAAAACAAATGTCCTATTGCATATTTTCTCTAGTATGATGGTAACTCTTATGATCAATTAGTTAGAGAAGGAAATTAGAAGATGAACTGAACTGAATTGAAGTGAAATGAATATTTTATAAGAGAAGGAAATTAGAAGATGAACTGAACTGAACTGAAAATAAATGTATGAGAACAAACCCTAAGATGGTGATAATCTTTGTCTTATAAACTTTCTATGATTTACACTTTTAATATACTTTCGTTTGATTAATATAATAGGAAATAAAATTAATTTAAATCTCTTGAAAATCCGAGTATATTCTACTATTATTCCATTTTGTGGCGGTGGTTATAGATGTACCAAAAGATATGAACCTTTTTTGTGTTGGTTAAAGCCCAAATATCAAATTATCACATGGAGCACCAATTTTTGCGTTTAAAAAAATTGTCAACATGTCAAAAATACAATGGAGTTATTCGTAAGCCGATAGAGAAATAATGAAGTGGGCATCACAATTCACAAAATTTGTGCTTGTCCTTCTTCTTTGAAACTGTGCCTGTCCTTTGCCTTTCGTCTTCAATTGGTTGGATGTGGGGGAAATAGTTGATGGGTCCTATATATGATATTATGATGGTTCAGTCATTTTTAAATTTGATGATTTTTTCCCGTTAGGTTAGCATCACATAAATTAGTACATACAAGTAGATTTTAATGGGTCACCAAAAGAAGATCTATCTAATTTCTGTCATTTAATCAATCATTTTTTGTGTTATTTTTTGAAAGCATCATTTAGTCAATCTATCAAGCTTTAACCTTCCTTTGATAGCTTTTAAATACCCAAAGATTTAGCAAGTGTAGTGGTCAAAGTTTCAAAGAATATTTCATGCCACAATCGAGTTTGTGTAAGGTGATATCGGTGCCGATATAACAAATAACGGATCCGAATTAGTCAAGTCAGACCTTGGTAACCAATTTATATAACGGCAATATGACCATATCGCAAATACACAACCTTAAAATCACCCACGTGGCTGGTTGCTTCAAACACGTGGACACTTGCCACTTGCGGCATTGCATACAACCACGTGGCCAAGTTAATCTTCCTATAAATACTCGTCAATTTGCTCATTTACAAGGTAATAAATATATTCTAAAAATTCTAAAAACTCTCTCTTCTTCTCTCTTTATCATTCTTCTTTTCTCTTATGTTCTTGAAACTGTAGTTGACTTTGTCATCAAAGTGGTTATTCCTAGACAAACCTCCAAGTTAGCTAACTTGCATTGATTGTGTATGTGTTTGGCTAAATGATTGGGTTTTTGCAGATCCTTGATATAGGTTGTCGGAGCATATCTGGAACAAAGTTGATTTTAATAGTGTCCCCAAACTTGAATTTGTTAAATTATAGAGAAGGGAGCTCCCAAGTACTCTCTCTGTCCCTGAATTTTTGCCCCATTGCAAAAAATTAGGTCAAACTTTATATACTTAAACCATAAAATATTCTTAATTTGTAATTGATAACATGGTCATGTAAGATCGTGTTGGATACGTCTCATTGTACATTTTATTGATATTTAGTTTTTATAAATTTATATGTGTGAAAATAGAGATATAACTGTTTTAAGATGCTTATTGGAAACCACGAAAAGTCAATTAAGGCAAAAAATTAGGATGGAGAGAGTAGTAAGAAGATTGGAATGATGCATGTTGCATTTTGAATTTGTGAAATTTGTTTTGATAGGGGTATTTGCTAGTTAATATTATCAATTTAGTGTCGATGGTTTCATCAAAGTGAATACAAAACAGTTGTATTGAAGATAAGTATATTTTTTTTCATTTAAAAAAATGTGACTACTTTGCTCATTCCTGAAAAACCAATTAAGTCGACAATTTAGGGTTTGTTTGACATTGTTGTGATTTTCTGTTTCTTGGTTTTTAAAATTATATTATATATATGTCGCATAATGAATCAAAAAATATTTGAACTTATTAAAATCATGATAATTTTGAAAACTGATAACAGAAAAGTGGAAACACCTTTTTCTTGCTTCCTATTTTGTTTTTTAGTTTTCAAAAAATCGGGAAACTGAAAACAAAAAATGATGCCAAACAATCCATTAGTAACTAAACCACCTTAATTCCAATAATCGAATCCATCCAATTTTTTTTCGAAAATGTTCTTGATACAATATAAAGCATATTTCTGAGTTTTAATCGTCAACTTAATAAGTTATAATTACATGCTTTTGAAGATTCTAACAGTTCTAAGTATTCCTTAAAGGAGTGGGTTTTTTTCTGTTGATAAGGTGAAGGGCACTATCAGGCCGGAACCCCCTCACGAGTCAATTCAACTTGAGTTAGTAGGATAGATAATTTCGGAGATTGGGAGAAAGGTAAGGAAATCTCACTCCTTTAAATTATCACTAAGGCCTTGTTTGGCAAATGGTTGTTGGCTGTTGGCTGGTTCACTTGGCTTGTTTGACCAGCTGGAATGTTTGGCTGTTTATAATGGCTTTTGAAATTGGCTGTTTAAGCTGACTGTTTATAAAAGTGTTTGGTAAATTAATTGATGGTTGTTGCCTTTTTATTAGATAATTTGTGGGCCAACAAGCCAAAAGCCAACAAAAAAGCTACTTAAAACAATTTTTTCATTTTGGCTTAAAAGCCAGCTTTTTCGCTGACTAAAAAGCCAATTACCAAACACATTTTTTGGCTGTTTGACCACCTAAAAAAGCCAAAAGCCAAAAGCTAACCAAAAATCCATTAAAAAGTCAATTACCAAACATGGCCTAAATCTGTGATACTCTCATTTCTATTAAATCAAGCTTGACTTGGTTTCCTTATAGGAGAGGGGGTAGTACTAGAATAAATGCATGCGTTGAAGTTTCTTCGGCTGATTGCCAAAGGGCCCAAGCAACTAACCTAGTGTCGTATTTAGTCACTTTCAATCCCCATTGAAACTACAACGTTAACCTCTCCCTTCTCATGTACAAAGCAACAACTTAACCGCCCCATTACCTTCATTTTTTTTTTGTACCACTACTCTCAATAAAGAGTGCGTTAACATGTACTTGTATTTGACAATGGAAAATCAATGACACTAGTCACTACTTTTTTTGAATAAACATTTTCCCTTATCACATGGACAGGTTTTTCAAGTTTCTTAATGATCCTGATAAACTAGTCATCATTTAGAGGATGAAAAAGCATACTTCTTTAGTTTCAAATTAGATGACACGTTTTTTTTAGCACGTTTAATTTGTCAATGTTAGACTTTATTTGAATATCTATAATTATCAATAAGTAATAAATAGAAAGAGTTAATATGTTGAAAATGTACGTTAAGATGAATCTAACAATAACCAATCAATTGTTTTTTCTTAGCTATACATCACAAAATCTAGTCAAAGTAAAGTTTGTGAATAATGTTAAAAGTCAAATGTGTTATCTAATAAAACGGAGGAAGTATTTTACTTTTTAATAAATAAAAAAAATCAAATTAAAAATTAAAATAACCTACTAATAATTAAATTCAAAACTAAAAATTTAATATTAGGTCTGCTAATTTGCTTAGCAGTTAGCAACTTAGAATCACAGTTTGTTGGGCTTGGTTTCGATTACATTACGATGAGCCAGATACGAAAGGTCCAAAGCCCATATATTGCAAACAACCTCTGAAGGCCCACGGCCCGCGGCAAGGGTTAAAAAATGGACAGTAGGTTATTTTATTTTATTTATTATTATTATTATTATTATTATTATTATTATTATTATTATTATTATTATTATTATTATTATTTATTTTTTTATTATTTTTTTCCCTAAAGGAAGAACAACAGTCTATTAATGCAATAATATGAAATTCAATATCTATATTTCATTACTACTTCCTTCGTGGGCTCCGTCCCTATTTGATAGTCACTTTTGGGCAATTTTCACGGAAATTAATAAACATGAATAAAATGTAGCAAAAGTACATTGAAAAAGTAAATTTACAATGGGTATGCAAAAAGTAAAAAGAGAAAGTAATTAAAGATACACGAGAAAGCAAAATTTACATGAGAAAGTAAAGTTTACACAAATATTTTTGCAAATTGGAGAGAAATTTGGTAAAAAAAATTAGTATTAATGGTACTTGAAAAAAGTAAATGTGACTAACATTCTGGGGCACCAAAAATTGAATAATTGCCTGTTCACATTTACTTAATTTCAGTTCAGCACTAATCAGTTCAGTTCAGTTCAGCTCTAATCAGTTCAGTTCAGTTCAGCTTCAATCAGTTCAGTTCAGCTCATAATTTCCCTCTCTCATAAAATATTAATTTCAGCTCAGTTCGGTTTAGTTCAGTTCAGTTCAGCTCCAATCAGTTCAGTTCAGTTCAGCTCAGTTCAGTACTAATAAATATGAACACGCCCTAAGTGATTATCAAATAAGGACGAAGGGAGTATAATAGGTTATGCATCCAAGTTTCGGTATAGAAATAAGGTACAAGGAAAATCATTATTACTAACTACTGAGTAGTAAAACGGGAGTTCAAAGTTTGGATTTGAAATTTGATTCATTTTTATTTAACTTATATTGTAATTGTAAGTGTCAATTTATTTACTGTCTTATCCCTATTTTTAAAGATGTTTGAAATAACTTTTTATAAATAGTATTGGACTATTACTTCCTCTAGAATATTTATTTAGTTGTTTTCCTTTATTAATGTATTTTTTTTTTTAAGAGTAGAACTTTTAAGAATAGTGTGTGGGATTGCGAATATTTATTCCTTAAAACTATTAATTTACATGTCTTTACTCATTAATACTACTAACACTTATAATTGTGACATAAGACCAGGCCAAACCGAAATAGTTTCGTGGACACAACTAGCTATGTCGCACATCGTGGTCGTTAGGTATCGTAGTTTAAGGTAATTTTCCTTCACCCAAAATGAAAATTAGGCTCAAAATCTAGATAAAACTTTATTTCAAAGACGGTATAGTAAACTAGAACAATTAAAGCCTAAGACAATGAATTAAGGAAAGACGTACAATGGCAAATGACAAGTTGACAAGTGGCTCAATGAATATTATTGGAGTCAATGTTGCGGTATTAGGCAGTCAATATTCATGCAAGACTTTTTGACCTAAGTATAAGATTCCACTTGAGCTTCTATTCTACGTAATTGTTATGGGGGGCGGTGGTGAATTAGATACTTAATGCCTTCTCGATCGACATCTAGCAATGAGATTCTTTGACATTATTGAAGCATCAATTATTTGGTTCCCTAGCTGGTGTAATAGTGAAGCTTTTTACCGGCTAAAATACGAGTATCTGTTTATTTTAGGTGTTTTAGGTTAGACGGACTAAATAATAGACACCTTATCAATCATCGTCGTCCTATCAATCATCATCGTTATACATGGTAATGGAATAAAATAGTAAGTTGTAAGCATCTCTATAAAGATTTTTTAGTCACTAACAAATCCTAATTACTTCATGAGTTAGGCATCATTAGAGTTATTAACATGACTTATGCTATATAGAGTCACCTAGTTACCCGCTAAGTTTAGAGTCTGTTCTCTTCAGATTATTTTCATTTCAGTTCAGTTCAACTCCAATAAGTTCAGTTTAAGTTTAGTTCTTAATTTCCTTCTCTCATAAAATATTCAGTTCAGTTTAATTTCAGCTCCAATAAGTTTAGTTCAGTTCAATCAATCAGAACATGCCCTAATCACAGACATCGTTAGAGTTATTAACATGACTTATGCTATGCGGAGTCACCTAGCTAATAAATTCCTGCTAAGTTTCATGACATATTACATATTTCGTAAGCTTAATTTTTGTGTAGACAATTTGACAAGATTATGTACTTATACGGGACAAAAAAAAAGGTTAAGCGATATATGTAATTTATATTTATATAGCTAGATATTATCATTCACTAGATTGCTGCAAAGAATGATAATTTTTATTTTTCAAAATTTGTTCATTTTTTAACTCGATAATTATTGTTTTGAAAGGAGTTAATATTACTATTCCATTCCAAATGGATAGATCGAGCACTGAGTAATTGATTTCAGCTCGATCTATTCCATTCTCTTACGGAGTATTCTATTTTGTGAATTCATAATTTATAATACTCCGAAACAAAATTCATATGCGGCTGGTCTCACGTGTGCCCAAGGTTATTTATTCAGGGATTACTCGTTCAGTCAGAGTTTACTCGATCGGTCAAAGATTTAATGTTAAGTGATTACTCGGTCGATCAAGAATTACTCGATTTGTAAGGAATTACCTAGTCAGTGTTTAGCCGTGTGGCCACGCCACTGATTTTTAATAATGTTTATTAGAAAGAATATATCATAATAAAAAGAGCTTGGGGGGAGAATATACGATTTCAGAGATAATTTTATTTCTTAGATTAAATTAGAATCAATCTTATACTTTGTTAGGCGGAACTTATTAAAAGAATCTATGACTCTATGAGATCGGTAATTATTGAAAAATTATTATGACCCGTTGGACGAGGTGTATGTTCTCTTCTTGACAAATAACTTACCTACGAGTATATAGAAAAGTGACTAGTATATAATTAGTAATGGGTCAGAGTTAATATTGTGTTAGGGTACAATAATTTATATATTGATTATAGGTTAAATAAACTTGTCGTATTATATTGTTATTTTATTAGCAAAAATGAGTAGTGACCTTTCCAGGAATGAAAAGATCTCTATTTTATATACATGTCTTTTGAAGATGTTCCAAAGTAGATGCAACGAACCTTATCTAACTAGTTTAATTACAAGATATGATAATTAGTTAAAAAAAAAAACAAAAAAGGAATCAAGAATCAACACACCCAATTACCTATATAAATAACATCATCCAATTAGTTGTCATCATACCTCAAACATACCAAACAAATTAGCTTGATATATATCTCTCAAAAAATTAGTGAACCAAATTACCAAGCTAATACAAAGTTAACAAATACTAACACTCTCTTTACAAAACATAAACAATATGAGCAGATACGAGTACGAGTATAAACAAGAGAGCTATTCTATGCATGAACAACGAAGTCGTTGGAGTACTACGTACCCCTCTTATGAAGAATATCATGTACCGCAACCAACCATACATAAGATGGTTACTCACCACCCATCTTATTATGAGACCTTTGATGAGGAGGATGATCATGATCACGACCACGACCACGACCACATGGCTGTTAAGGACGGTCATTGGAACCGTCCTTATGAGGATGGGAGTCGCGGTTGGGACAATGGGACAAGGTATGGAAATTATAATCATGTTGAAAATAAGCATAACAAGTATCAAGGTGGCATTCTTCGACCCCCTCTAGGCTCGGTGAGCCATGTTCCAAGTCAACAATACCGCCAACACGACGTGGGTGTTGATAAAGTAGGGCAAGAAGTGAAGAACAAAAATGGGTGGCGTTATGGTGAGCCGGCCTCAAGGATCAACCACAACAACAAAAATCGCGATTATTCTAGGAAATATCCTAATAACTATGGGAAGGTTTCGAGGATGGAAGATGATGATGATGATGATGGTGATGCAAGAATAATTAGTAGTGGTGGTGAAGAATTGGAATCTTTGATCAAAAAGTTGCAAAGAAGTGGGATGGTGAAAAAAATTGAGGTGATTGAGTATGAAAGGAATATATACAAAGGCGCTCGAGAAGAGTGGAGAGTAGTGAATGGAAATGGAAATGGTGCTCCTAACAATAATCACCCTTTCATGGCTAAGAACTACCCAAATTATAAGCCAACATACTTGTATTAATCTTATGTTTGAAGTTTAATCTTGTTCTCTTAAGTGGCTGTATTAAGGTTCTAAGCTTTTAGTGTGTCATATTGCTTGCTTGTAACACAATTATCAAATGTGTTTGTACTTTGTAGTAGTTTGATGGTGTGGATAGTGTGATGAAAGCCTCCCGAGACAAAAATAATGTAATTCTGTGGAGATGTCATAGTGTTTTATCCTCCTATCATCGAATAATAAAGTTTATATTATTGTTACTTGCATTTTCTCATGATTTAATTTCATGAAAATTGTCTTATAGCAGCAAGAAACAAGCAAGAGTTATCTTCAATTTGTCCAAACTCCAAAGATATACTAACAATAAAAAGTTATCGCCAATTAATACTATCAATACTTAGTTGTCAAAGTAGGGCTTAAAGCTTACCCTTGTTCATTGATTGATCCTCAAATATACAGAGTACATAGTTTTCTAAAACATAACAAATTAATATCTTCAAGATATATCTTAAGCCTATAAACTAGGAAACTAAGTATATGATAATAATCACAAATATATGATAAGATTTCCTAAATATATTCCTAACACCCCCCCTCAAGTTGGAGCAGGTGGAGTGAAGATGCCCAACTCGCCAAGCAATATATCAAATTGAGCCTTTCCTAGAGCCTTGGTAAAGATGTCGGCTAGTTGTTCACGTGTAGGAACATAGGATGGATCAATCAAACCTTCAGAAATAGCATCACGAACGAAGTGACAATCAACTTCAATGTGCTTCGTTCGTTCATGGAAAACCGGATTCTTTGCAATGTGCAAAGCGGATTGACTATCACAAAATAACTTGATAGCCTTTGGATGTTGTACCCCTCAGATCAAAAGGAGCCGCTTCAACCACTTTAACTCCATTGTGGTAGCACACATACAACGATACTCGACCTCTGAAGAGCTTGTAGAAACCGTCTTCTGCTTTTTGGTTTTCCAAGAAATAGGTGACTTTCCAAGAAATATTAGCCACCCAGTCAAAGATCTACGTGTCAAGGGACACGCTGCCCAATCCGAATCGCACCAACCCTGCAAGGTTAATTCACTGTCCGAGCGTAGCAAAATACCTTGACCCGGAGTTCCTTTCAAATATCTGACAACTCGCAGAGCTGCCTCCTAATGTTCAGTCCCTGGAGCATGCATGAACTGAGACAAAATATGAACAGAATATGCTAAATCGGGCCTAGTGACAGCAAGATAAATCAACCTTCCAACAAGTCTGCGATACGGTTCCGGATCATCAAGGAGAGGACCACTAGCTAAGCCGAGCTTGTGATTCTGCTCCATGGGAAAGCCGGCTGGCTTTGATCCCAATAATCCTGCTTCTGAAATGATATCAAGAGTATATTTTCTCTGGAATAGGAACAAGCCCGATGGACTACGAGCCACTTCAATTACCAAAAAATATTTTAGAGTACCAAGATCTTTCATATGAAAACAATCACTAAGATATGCCTTGAAAGCCCTTAACGCAGCGGAATTATTACCAGAAATAATGAGATAATCCACATATACAAGAACATTAATTTGCACGACACCCTTTGTATATGTAAACAATGAATAATCAGAATACGATTGTCGAAAGCCATACACCTTCAACGATTTTGTTAGTTTGGCAAACCAACATCTAGGAGCTTGTTTTAGACCATACAAGGATTTCCGAAGGCGACATACCTTATTCGGATGAGATGATTCAAAGCCTGGGGGAAGCTTCATATAAACTTCTTCTGCAAGATCAGCATGAAGAAAGGCATTATGAACATCCATTTGATGTAGCTCCCAATTTTTCGAGGCTGCAATAGCAAGAAAAGCTCTAACTGTGACCATTTTAGCCACCGGAGCAAAAGTTTCGGTATAGTCTATACCCTCCTTTTGATGATTACCAAAGACGACTAATCTGGATTTTAGCCGTTCAATGTTGCCATCGGAGTTATATTTGATTTTATACACCCATTGACTGCCTAGAGGACGTTTGCAAGGAGGAAGATCTTCCATTGTCCATGTGCCATTTTTTTCTAGAGCTTGAATTTCATATTGCATTGATCGTCTCCAATCTGCATCTTTCATGGCCTCCTTAAAAGACCTTGGCTCTTTGCCAGAAGTAATAGCTGCAATATAATTTCTGTAATGTGGAGAAAAACTGTCACAATTAATATAATGCGCTATAGGATAGGGAGTACCTGAGGGATGCTCTGGAGACGAAGTGTTAGGAGAGAGAGTTGGAGATGAATTGTTTGTGATAATTGTATGGGTAACATAATCTCTCAATTTGATGGAAGGAATTTTCGGTCGCATGCCCCGACCTAATTCACCTTGTTGCTCGATGTTCGAAGGCGGCTGGGTTGCATCTATTTGCTGCCGTGGGTCAACCGAAGGGTTTGCACCCCCCCTGCGATCAGCAGGCTCCAGCCGCGGGCTTCCTGCGGTCTGGACTGCCTGGTCTGCTTGCTGTCACAGCAAGGCAGGGGATGCCGCGCCCTCCTCGCGGCCAGTAGAGTCCAGCCGCGGCTTGCTTGCGGTCTGCTCTGTCTGGCCGTGGCACTGCCCAGCTGACTATTGTGTTGCGGGCTGCTCAAGCTCGTGGTGCGGCACATGTCCTTGACCCTTACTAAGGTCTTGTAACCCCATACTCACTTCATCAAAATCATACGGCACATCCGTATTTATCGGAACAATTTTTTCCGGAATGATATTAGTGGAAATAGGATCAAGGAACGGGAAGACATCTTTAAAGAATTTAACATCACGAGACACAAAAAATTCCTTTGAATCAAGATCAAATAACCTCCAACCTTTCTTCCCAAACGGATAACCGATAAAAACACATTTACGACTCCGACTTGCAAATTTATCACCCTTAGCTTTTTGATTGTGTGCAAAACAAAGACACCCAAAAGTACGTATTGTAGAGTAAGATGGGATTGTGACAAATAAAATTTCATAGGGGGATTTATTTTGCAAGAGAGGGGAAGGAGTTCGGTTTATGAGATGAGCGGCTGCAAGGACACTTTCACCCCAAAAATACAAAGTCAAGCTAGCTTGAAACCTCAAAGCTCTACCTATATTTAAAATGTGTTTGTGTTTCCTCTCAACTCGACCATTTTGTTGCGGGGTTCCAACACATGATGTTTGAAATAGGATGCCAGTTGCATTAAAAAAATTACGCAAACAATTAAATTCGGTGCCATGCATTGTCACTTTAAACTATTTTAATTGTTTGAGAAAACTGTCTATCCACTATTGCCACAAAAGACATAAACATACGGAAAACCTCCGTTTTATCAACTAGCAAATAAATCCAAACAGCACGTGATAAATCATCAACTATAGTAAAAAAATAACGAGCACCACAAGACGATGCATGTTTATAAGGACCCCATAGATCACAATGAATTTTTTCAAATATTCTAGAGGCTTTATTCTCACTTAAAGGAAAACTAGACCTAGGGTGTTTAGCATGAAAACAGACGTCACATGCTTTATTTAAACTACCCTTACAAGTATGAACAAGAGGGAGAAGTTTTACGACTTTTTCCGACGGATGCCCCATACGCTTGTGCCATAACTCTAACAATGCGGAAGACTCAGAAACAGCCACATGTCGCACCGAAGCACGTCCTTCGAAATAAAACAGTCCATCTCGTCTAACACTCGTTCCAATCAGCTCCCTCGGCTGGTCCTGTATAGCACACATATTAGAGTTAAATTGGACAGTGTGATTTGTATCATCGATTAATTGAGATACAGAAATTAAATTGCAACACAAATCAGGAACATATAGCACATGATGAAGAACGATTTTTGACGATAATCGAACCGAGCCTTCTTTTGTGGCGTTTACTGTTTTTCCGTTCGGAAGTCCCACGGGACAATGAGAGATGGTTCGAGTATCAAATAACCATTTGTCATTTCTTGTCACATGTCTAGATGCACCTGTATCAACAATCCATAAATCGTTGTCAAACTCACCATTCAAGCGATCATCGGGAATTTTTGTATTACCAAGGAAACCGGCAATTGCTTTCCATTGTTCCGCGGTAAATGTTTGTGATGAACCACTCGAAGAGTCTATGTTGCTTGAATTAGACTCCCTTGTTGCTGTTGCATTTGCCCGAGCTTGAGGTCTCCCTTTAGCGATGGACTGTGACTTTCCACGCTTAGAGGGATTCGGCAACCACTCCGGGTAGCCTTTCAATTCAAAACAGCCCGAAGCTAGTGGCCTTGTTTCTTGCAGTAAGTACATAGGAGACCTGATTTGTCGGGTTTGTCCTCCGTGGCTGCGGACTTGGGCTTCCCAGTGCTTGTTCGAAGCTCAAAACCAACTGCTTCAGGGGGCAGCTCGGCAGGAACCTGTTTAGCCATCCGAACTCGCTCATCCTGGGAGACCAATTGATATGCTCGATCAAGGGATAGCAGAGGGTCTTGAGACAAGATGTTTGTTCGAGTCTGAGCATATAAGTCCGTATATAATCCCATCAAAAACTCATGTAGACGAGTTTCCTGCCGCCGTTGTTCATGTTCGAAATCGGCCTTTGCAATTTGCACAGCAAGAACAAGTGATGATAGGCTCATGGTTATTCAACTCCTCCCACAAGGAGGTTAATTTGCCAAAATAAGAAGCAACTATCATATCTTTCGACTGTTCGCACTTTGCAATCGAAGCTTTCAACTGCTAAATTCGAGGACCATTAACGGTGGCAAACCGCAGCTTGAGTGTATCCCATAGCCTCTTCGCATCTTTGTACTTAGAAAGAGTACACTTTACCTCGGGATCAATAGTATTCATGAGCCATGATATCAACATAGCATGTATGGTGTTCCAATCCGTTGGAGTGCACGGAGAGGATGGTGTTGTGATTGTTCTGTCAAGAAAAACGAATTTACGGCGCGCTTCCAACGCCGTTTGAACATCCCCGGCCCATTCATCGTAATACTCCCCACGAAGTCTGGTCGGAATTATAAAATCCCCTGGCCTGTCATGAGGTCCAAGGTAATATGGAGAAGTGATATCAATTTTGGGCGGCGGTGGTGGTGGAATATCATCACCGGCCATGGTGATTCAAGGTTTTTTTTTTTTTTTTTTTTAAGTTTCTGGCGACTGATACCATGTCAAAGTAGGGCTTAAAGCTTACCCTTGTTCATTGATTGGTCCTCAAATATATAGAGTACATAGTTTCCTAAAGCATAACAAATTAATATCTTCAAGATATATCTTAAGTCTATAAACTAGGAAACTAAGTATATGATAATAATCACAAATATATGATAAGATTTCCTAAATATATTCCTAACATTAGTTGACACAATTTAATCAACTCAAGGTTCAATTTTAGGCAAATCTAATTAAATTCTTATTTTATACTTATTCTATCTGCATAAAGAGTTGCAACACTTCTCAATTAGAATTAAAATGGAGTATTTAAAAAGTGCAAAAGTAAGATCCGTTGCGACAAACAAAATAAAAAAATAAAGGAAGTTTTTATTTTGCTGTTTAATTGATGCTAATTTTAATTTGATCAAAAGTCACGTTTTGTCCAAAATTTTCAAATTTTCAATCAAACAATATCACATTCCTCTCTCAATCACAACAATTATGCAATCCTTGTTGAATTACTTCCATGGGAAGAATGTCAATTATTTGAGAGTTAGTAAAAGTGTTAACAAAAATTTACCACTGACCAATTCTCGCTGGAATTCACAGTCAAACAAATTTCCACAAAAAAGATTCAGTTGAAGACTGCTGAATTCAAGCATTGTTTAACTTTGCTATATTCCATATATAGCAAAATCAAGAATAAAAACTTGTAAACTCTTGGACTCATCGGGCTTGCAAATAGTGTCTTTCAATTCTGATCTTCTGCTTTACTCTTCATCATAAAAAAAAAAAAAAAAAAAAAAAAAAAAAAAAAAAAAAAAAGGAAAACTTGTTTGTTCTTTAATTATTCCATGATCGAGAATAAGTTGAAAAAAAGTTGTTGAATAAGCTACAATTTGGATAGGGTGTCATTTAATTTGTTTATCTATGAACATATGGTTGAAAAATTCAAAGAAGGAATAAAGCTAAATTTTAAACTTTATTGTTATAAGGTTGTTTGTAAGCTAAGGGTGCATTTTTCCTTGAAAAAAAAAAGAAAAAAGAAAAAAAAGCTAAGGGTGCATTTAGATCTAAACTTCATTCTCAAAGAAATGACAAGCAATTTAAGAAAAATATGACATTCCTTAATCCTTAAATAAATAGAATTCTAAGATATATGTGTTTGCATACATCTTACTATAGCTATACTACCTACACATAACTCTTGAAATGAACATTTGATGATACAAAAATGAACATCCGTTGAACATGAATAAACAAAAACGCCTGATGATGCAATATTTTCTATAATTAAAATGATTTGAATGCAGTAATCCTTATACTTCCCCCATTCCTGAAGGTTCGACTCACATACTATTCATGTGGTCAAAATAAAATAACTTTGACTACATTTTATGATTTATAGAATCAAAATAAATTAACAAGTTTGATCTTATTAGAATCCCTTTTATGATAAATTTTCCAAATACCAACTTTTTTAAATTTTTTACTTATACATAGCCGAATTGAAGTTGTTAGTGGTAAAAAATGTTCATTGGAGACCGTGCAAATGCAAAGTGATTCGAACTTTTTGGAACGAAGGGGGTAAATAAATTTGGTCTCATTATATAAAATTATAAAAAATACAATAATTTATAAAATATATTAATTTGAACAAAAAAAAAATCTGTGTTAAAAAATGAACATCTAATAATACAAAAATGAACATTTTATAAAAATTTACAGGAACTTCATAAAATGAAAAGGGAAGGGGGCAAGGCACTCGCGGGGGGCGGGAGGGGGGTGGGTTTGCAGGCAATGTTCTCTGCCTCGGGGTGTAGGTAAAAATTTGTATGCAAAATAATGCTTTGGGCTTTTGACATAAACTAGTGTACGAAAGAGATTAGAATTAAATGGATAAATCAATTTTTAAAATATACATACACACCTGAGGAAGAATTAAATTGTTAATCGTTCGTGTTCGTATTATGTTTGTATTTAGTATTCTGTTTTAATTTTTTGAAAACATTAAACAAAAACCAAGAAACCACAAAATGGTTTGGATTTTTTTTTTATAGTCAGTTTTTTAAATAATGATGATTCTAATAAATTTGACTTATATTTTCTTTTTTATGAAATATATGATTATGAGTTATGACTTATAATTATTTTTAAAATAAAAAACAAAACAAAGTGATGCCAAATGAACCCTAAAGCTTTAGTTTATTCTAAATTATTCACCTCTCTAATATTTTCCTTAAACCACGAGACAAGGCCGGTAAGTGATAATGAGTTTTCCTTTAGAACTTATGAGGAATGTGAAGTGGAGGGATGTTTAATCCCTCCATTCCCCCCCCCCCCCAAAAAAAAAAACCATGTGACAGGGGTTCAATTTCTCATCCCCCTCCTGTGATAGGATGGAGGGGAACCCTCACCCCCGCGTGCTCACATGTATCTTACCATTATAAAAAAAAACCTTTTAAAACTTGTTAAAAAGCCAAATGTAACTTTAGTAAAACAGGCTACATGTGTAAAGTTAAACATCTTTGATGCGGAGTAATACTCAGATAAGAAATTGCCGCGGAATAATTTTTTACCACAGCATGTTTAATCACATGATAATATAAATCAAACTTTTTCAAAAGAAAAAAAGAAGACAAAGTAATCTCATTACAAGACATGACAGAATTAAATCAAATATACTGAATGAAATAGTGCAATTAGTTTAATTAAATAAAATATACTTAATGAAATAGTGCAATTAGTTTCATTAGGTCATGTTTTGTAATGAGATTATGTCATGCCTTGACGTCTTGTTGCAACAAATGAGTACAGTTTTCCACATAAAAGCTTGTTTAGTGGAGTAGGCAGAATAGTAGATGATATTGTTATCAAACAGAAAAACTTGTGCAACACAACATAATAGAATTTCCCTGCAACTGTTCATTTGCGATTTTGCACTAAGTAATACAAAGGTGGTTAAAAATAGGATGTCTCAGAACATTATTAACGGTGGAAATATCAGCTAGTTTACTCTAGTGCGCTAATTTAGTATTTAATCACGTGTGTTAGTGACATACGTACTTTGTGGGATACTGGGAAAAAAATAGTACAAATGTTATGATTAAAATCGATCACGTACAATGAATGAGTCAATATATGTAGGCCCTATTTTTATGGGATTGTGTATATTTTGTGATAACGGATATAAGAAAGATAATGAAATTAACAAAAATGAAAGTTATTTAGTTCACCAATAATGTATTGACTACATTTATAAGCAGGCAAAAGAAAAAGTTTTATAGCTCTTGAAAAATACATATTACACATAAACAGAACATATTCGGAATGATTAACAAATTCGTAATGATCAATAGATGATAATCTCAAATTATTTCATATATATCGAACTTCAAACGTTCTCTATAAGAAATTAGACTGTAGAATGACCTAACAGAACTGATGAAATACAACTTGGAAAGTTGGAATAACCCTAAAGGAGTTAGTTAGTATTGAAATAAAGCGCAAACAAAAAAAACCATGGTCCAAACCAATAGAGTCATGCGCCTAGCTACATAGTCAAGCCGTGTGAAATGCTGCGTAGTAGTGTGCAGCTACACAATCATGATGTACCATCAACCACACATACGTGTGTATTGCAGAGTGAGTAGTATGTAGTATGCCAGTACACAGTTGTGTACCTCCCTGTCATTAATTTAAGGCATATTCTAACGTATCCATACTTTATTCTGAAGTTGGCTGATTGAGTTTAGTTTATTATTATATTTATTTATCTATAATTTATTTAATTTTCAATAATTCATACAACATCAATGTGGTTATTACATTTTTTTCCTTTGCTAGTTACTTCTTCCTATAGGCTGTAGTTTTATACAAACTTTTACAAAAACCAGGTGTACATACATACAATAATGATGGTATATCCATTATTGATCAACTCGCTGAACTACTAATATTGATCTTTGATAGAGTATAAAACATATTCTTTGGGCTCAACTATCAGTTTAAACTTTTAGTTGAAATTATTCTTTAATATTGCATCAAGAGCTAGTTTGATACAAAGGTCACAAGTTCGAATCTCATCCACCATGCCTAAAATAAATCTGATACAAACAAACCACAATGAGAACAATATCATACTCGACTTGTTTCCTAAAATAACCCATATACAAACCACAATGAGAACAATATCTATCTTTGTTAATATGATACATTTAGTTTCCTAGCTAGTTCTATCTTAACACAATAACACTTTAAAATGAGAGTGAGAGATAACTCAAATGGTTAGAGCTCTCCTCCCGATTTCAAAAGATCTTGGGATCGATTCTCATCACCTACCCAGCTGCCCTCGTGTGGTTTAAAAAAAAAAAAAAGTTTAAAAGCGATCAAGAACAAAAACTTAGCAGAGATACCATACATGCCCTTTATAAAATGTAAGTCCCAACATTTATGGTCATTGAACTATCTAGCTCAACAGGAAATCAACTGTTTTTTTTTTCACCATTTGCTTTGCCTGGTGAAATATACTACTAATAATAATTAAATGCATGCAACAATAAAATGTTTTTTTTTGTTAAATGCCATTAGCATTAGATTCCCTCCTATCACTGCATACATACAACTATTTATGATTGTTTGTATACCACTTGCTCCACGTTATATATAGGTCATTATCTTAGTTAGTTAACGATAATTTAAGTTGAGTGAAAAAAAATAAAAATGATGAAGCATCCAAAAGTAACGAAAATAAGCTACAACAATGTTACTTGTAGCTTAGATGAACATGAGGGTTACTTCTCTTACATTTTATCACCTTTCAAAAAGATGTACCACAAAAAGAAACCATTAGATAGAGCTGAAATTGCCACCAAACACGGTGATCGTAAGAAATGCGAAGGCGATATCAATTGTGAAGCCGAGTTTTATATTCGACAGAAGCGCAAGATGCTTGAGCTTAGCAAGACTATGCCCTTGGTTCCGAATTAAGCTAAGAATGTTGTACTCGTATACGTTACGTGTTATATCTGATCTATATATAAGTATGCTCATGCATTGAAAACATATGTATTCGAGCTAGCTATATCCTTAAGTTAAGTTGCTTGTAGTATAATGAAGAAAAGCTAGTAGCATGCATCTAGCAATATAAGTGTGTGTGATAATAAGGTTGGACATGAGGTGTCCATATTTATATAATTGTGGTTTGATATATAATATGGACCTTAACTAGCTCCTTTGTTATGCTCATATATAAGTGTTTTATGGGTTTTGGAAATTTATCAACATTACTACCTTTTATATTCAATAAAACAATTGCTTATATCGAAGAAGATGCAGAGATAAGAGGTTGGAGCAATTGGCTAGCTTTTCAACTTCTAATGTCATGTGATGTTAGGGCTCGAATCTCACTAAAAGGACACTCTCCTTGCAATTTAAAAAAAAAAATGCAGAAACAATGATGCATGTATAGGAGAAAAGAAAGAGTAAAGATGGAAGCAACTGGGCGTGTAAGGCCCTGTAAGCCATTGGGCGAAAGTCTATTCAATAAATTGACCCATAAATATTATGGACTGCATCATTATCAGACAGCAGTAGGCCCATAAGAATAAGAACAAACCAGCTATTGTTTTTAACCTTTAGATACTAATCATACTATGAAGTACTCGCAAGTTGGATTGTAAGATGTGTTTGGCATTAGCATTTGAGTAGGTTTGGATGGTTTGAATGTTTGATCGAGTAAAATCACCATAGAGTACTTAATTTATTTATTTATTTTTTTTAAAAAAAAAAAATGTTTGTCAATCTATTGGTAAATATGAAGTATATATCTCCTGTCGACTCAAAAATAGTTGTTGATATTTTTTCTAAGTAATGTATTAGAAAAAATATATATAAATTGTATACTAGTATATTTTTACATATATAACAGTTAATCAACAACTAATTTATGAATTATTTATCTTCACAATTAACTAACTGACTATATGTAAATCCCACATTTAACATTCATTACCATAACTAACTACTATACCATAAAAATATTTTGCACAACATTATGGCCCTAATACATAATTTTTTAAAGCAAAATCCATGTGAGATGTTAAATCTTACTCCCTCCGTCCCTAAATTTATAATCTTTATAATCTTTGACCGTAAAATACTTGTAATTGTTAGATTCGTCTTATTAGATACTTGTATTATATTAATATCTAGTTTTTATAATTTTTACATGTATAAAAATGAAAATAAAATTGTAATAAAATGCGTCTTGGAGACCGCGAAAAGTCAAATGGGGCAAAAATTTAGGGACGGAGAGAGTGTAAATCAACAATTGATCAAAGTAGAGCACGCATGAAGTCAAAATGGTTAAATGAGTGCTCCATGGTGATAAGTATTCCATGAGGAATTTTTAATTGAGTATTGCCTGATACGGTGATTTACTTGATCAAACCATTCAAAACTACTCAAATGCTTGTGCCAAAACGTCTTACAATTTATGGTTATCTCGTAGTATCAGAAGAATTATTACGGGATTGGAATTTTGGATCGGAAGTTTTGAGAGACTACATAGATAGCTTGGAAACTTTCAATCCTCATGCATATATGCATGGAAAACTCAAGTTGATTTATTCAAGAAACAGAGAGAATGATCAAATCAATAACTTCTTTTGTATACCATGTCAAATTACCAACAATACGTAACGTCTTACTATACGTTCATCATTTTAACTTTTTAAGCAAAGCTAAAAATCGATTCAAACTCGTATACCATACTTTAACAAAATGATTTTCTTAAATTTACAAGTTGCATTATGGATATCCTCTAGTTGATTCTTAAAATAGAAAAATTCAAACAAGGAATAGATAAATCATCTTAAATAAAAAAGAAACGTGCTATTCTTTCTCCTTTGAATTGCTTTTGGTAATTGACGTGAAGTATTTTTCCATGACCACGTAAATAATCCATTTAGGGCATCAGATTCCTTCCTATCAATCAACAAGAACCATATACAACCCAAAATCCAATATCAAATACGTACTGTATATATACAAGGCATTTTAATTGATTATTTACGTGACAAAAACTTGAGTATACTAAAGATTTTAATCAAGTGTTAGCAAGTGAAAATGAAGCAACCAAAATTGAACTTGAACAATAATGTTGGTAGTCTAGATGAGCGCGAAAATTACTTCTCTTACATACTGTCGCCGTACAAAAACAAGCATCACAAAAAGAAATCACTAGATTGTCACAAGGTTGAGACTGCGATCAAGCATGGTGATTATAAGAAATGTGAAGGGGACATCAATTGTGAGGCCGAGGTGTTTATTCGACGGAAGCACAAGAAGAAACCACTAAATACTCGAAAGATGAAGACTACAATCAAGCACGATGATTATAAGAAATGTGAAGGAGACATCGATTGTGAGGCTGAGGTTTTTATTCAACAAAAGCACAAGAAGTTCAACCATAACAACACAACGGACCAATAGTTGAATAAGCTAAGGTTGTAATAATGTCATATATTTATGTGTGTATTTCAGATTCTTGTAATAGGATGAGATTTTCTTGTCAAATCTTAGCTAAGCTAGCTCTCTGTGATTGTATAGGGCATACGTCGAGACTAGTTAGTTGTTTGCTAAATAAATTAAATTTGTACCTTAATTGAATTCATTTTATGTTTTTATGTCATTGCTAATAAGTTTAAATTGCACCTCAATTTGGTGTACTATACAACTATACTTTGATATAGCTTTATTATAATTCAATTCAAATACGAAGTATATAAGAAAAACTCAAACATCTAGGTGTAATCCTTCGTATATTTGTAGCAAGGATGCCCCCCCCCCCCCCTCCTTTTTATTTTTCTTCTTTTCTTTTTTTTTTTTTTTAATTTTTTTTTTATGCAACTAACATTAATTAAGGGTAAAGCAATACTCTTGAATTCCATAATTGATCCTAAATCCTATTATGGGCCGGGTCCAGCCTTTGGGGAAACAAAAAAAAAAAAAAGGTTGGTCATTGGGCTGTGCCTAAGTTTACGCCCATAATTAGTTAACTATCACTTTTCCATATCTATCCACTTAACTTTCCTACAAACAATAGTTTACACTTTAGACTTTACAGTGATGGGTAAATAATAGAGGGTGTAAGGGTGTAAAGGTTTGTTTTCTTTAGATTATTTTCAATTCATTTCAGTTCACTTTTTAATTTTCTTATCTTATAAAATATTCAGTTAAGTTCCTGTTTTTTCTTTTTCTTTTTCTTCTTTTTTTTTTTTTTTTTTTTTTTTTTTTTTTTTTTTTTTTTGACACAACCAGAACATAGCCATTTATTAAGTATTCAAGTTCGAGAAATCATTACATATCGTCTCTTGGATCTCAAGAGGGTACTCTTCTAACCAAATACGATGTTCATCGAAAATACAACTAATAATAGCTAGGCTAAGCATTCAAGTTCTTAATTTCCTTTCTCATAAAATATTTAGTTCAGTTCTTAATTTCCTTATCTCATAAAATATTCAATTCAATTCAATTCAATTCAGTTCACTTCAGCTTCAATAAGTTCAGTTCAGTCAGTCAGAACATGCCTTAATTCTCTAACATGCGTCTTATATCTATACACACCACCTTCCACATGTAATATATGCTACATCATTGACAATAAAAATGTATATAACAAGGTTTGAAGTTTTGAACACAAGGCCACTAAGAACACAAGGCCACTAAGAAATGAATTCATGTGTTTATCATCTTTGTTATATTTTAATTGTGTTTCATCTTCAATTATAATATACTAAATATTTTGTACTCTGTATTAAACAACAATTTGAGAGCACTTATTTAGTTTCATAGCTATTACTAGACTAGTGCCCGTGCGATGCACGATAATGACGAATATTTTCCATAAGTAATTTATCATATATAATATAAAAACGAGACAATGGACTCATGTACATAGAACACAATTGCAATGTGTATAAGAAAAATTATTAAAATTAAATTTGAGAGAAAAAAAAATATACGAAGTTGATTAGTTATGTTGAAAATATCTAAAAGTAGAATATATTATATTACATTAATGATGTATGTTTTCCCAATAAAGCTGTACAATGTACTTCTAAAAAATAAGCTAAGTAGAATAATAATAATAAAATTAAAAAAAACACCATAAAATTGACATCATATATTGTTTTAGCGGGAAATTTTTTAATAATAACTCAACATGTGTCCATAGTATTGTAAGCATAACCAGTTTAAGTAATACTCCGTAGTTAATAGATTTGCCGTTAAAAAAAAAAGTTTTTCTACATTATAACCCTTTAACTTTCCGTTTTCTGCAATGTGTGATGTGTCCCCCCCTTTTGAGAAATCAACGCTATAACCCCAAATACATCTAGTTTTTATACGATAACCTTGCCGTTATCTGCCGTTAACAAATTTCGTTAGCGGGGCCCACTCTCCACTTAATAATATATATATTTTTTGCGTGTTGGATATTATCCCGTTAATAGTTTTGGGGGCTATTTTGGCTCTTAAGGGCCCAACTTGAGCTCATGTATTGAAAAAAAAAGTAAATGCCTCGTTTTGCGTATCAATTACATAAACACACAAATCGAGACCTTTCTTAATACGCAAAACGAGATATTTATTTTATTTTATTTTTTGCCAAATTCAAGCCCAATTTGGACCCTTTAGGGCCAAAATATCCCGCAAAACATTTAATGGAACAATTTTCAACACGCAAATTGATAAAAAAATATTAAATAGAGAGTTGGCCCCACAAACGGAATTTGTTAAGGGCGAGATAACGACAATGTTATTGTATTTTGGGGTTATAGTTTGTATTTCTCAAGGGCGGAGGGGGGACACATCGTAGAAAACGGAAAATTAGAGAGTTACTATATAGAAAAACCCAAAAACAAAAGTTAATAGATTTGAAAGAATAAATCATGATTTGTTATGCTATTTAAAGTAGTGTGGAACATTGAATAATAATATTTATAAAATTTAAAGTAGCATACATGAAATTTATTTTATTATAGATATGAAAAGTATGTGAATCAAAATTACCACAATTGTATGATTTGATGATAATTTTGTGCATATAATATAATAAGTGACATTGACTAAAAATAGTAAAAATAAAAAAATAAAAAAAATAAAGGGTGATTTGGAGGGAAAAACGTGTCATTCCTGGTGTCTGTTTTAATATTATTTATATATTGATTGTTGACTTTTATTTTAATTATAAAGTTTATATTTTATAACTCAAATAATATTTATTGATACTCTATGTAAAACCCGGTGAATTGCCCGGGCCATACACTAGGTAAGGAAACTAAAATGAATCATTTGTTGATTTAGAATCATGAATTCATGATAGTAATATTATTTTAGAGAGGCTTCTAGGTTCTACATTTTAGTCATTGCTTAATGTGCGCAGGTTGTTGAAACTAGTATCGTAATGGTCTCTTCCTTAGACAAGGGGTCAAAGGTACCCACAATTAAGCTATTAAGGGTATCGAGCCTCTTGTAGAAGGGACTCAAATTGTGTCGTTAAGGGCCTGTTCACATTTACTGAATTGAGCTGAACTGAACTGAACTGATTGGAGCTGAATTGAACTGAACTAACCTGAGCTGAATTGAGATGAACTGAATATATTATGATAGAAGGAAATTAGGAGCTGAACTGAACTGAACTAATTAGACCTAAACTGAACTGAACTTAAATTAATTAAGCTGAAACGAACATGCCCTAAGCCTTGGACGTCTTTTATTCCTACCTATTTTATCTAATGTTAAAGACTCTCGATGTCTTTTAGAGCCCGATTTAATGCATGCCAACAACCGCGTGTTCTCTGCCTTTATGTACTTTTCCCATCATCAACAAAAATGGGGATCCAAAGCCTACACAGGAAACTTTGGGTAATTCCTACAACATGTTCGAAGGCAACTTGGGTGCTCAAGCCGGCGTGTTCTTGTGAGGAATTTGTACTTATGTTTTATTTATACTCTAGTAATCTTGGAGCTTGACGTAGAGAGATTAGCTTCTTGGTTCGACGAAGAAGTGCAACGTCATAAAGCTTGATTTTTAGTTTTTAAGGGTAATGATTTCTACTAGTCGGGCTCCCGGAGTTAGAGTGCTTAATAAAATATGTTTTCGGAAATGGAAACAGGCCAATGAGTCCAACTCATAGAGCTGCACCGTGACTAACAGGCTTTTTAAGCCATCCGAGTTCGTTTAAGGCGCGGAAATAGCGTTTAAACATTTTTCGGATTTTATTTTTATTTTATTTTCGCATTAGGGTTTTGTTTAGACTACTTAAACGTTTTAGCCGTCTTTAATATTCAGTTTTGACATTTTTATAATATTCCCAAGAGTTTTACTTTTTTTTGGTAGATTCCGGAGTATTTTAACAGATTTATCGCTTGTAAATCTGTGTGTTCACGAAGGATTAGCGCTTGCTTTTCTTTCTACCTTTCCAACTGCGTCAAGTGGTATCAGATCAGGATTTCTCCTGTTTTGTCCTGAAGCTTGAACAACCATGGGTGAACCAGCCACCAAAGCAGATCTTGAAGGTGTTACCTCGGCTTTTACCAAGGCCCTTACTACTTTGACTAATCAGATGACAGCTATGACTACACAGATGAATGATATGCAGGACAAGATGAACCAACTAGGAGACAGGAGAAAGGAATTGAATAGGAATCTGCGCAATAAAGGAAAATGACCCATTTCTGTAGATAGTTCGAGTTCTGAGGAAGAAGAGTCCTACGATGATGTACAAAGTGACGAAGGTAATCATTACCGCAAGCATGATTACTGAGTGAAGGATGATATCCCTTTGTTCTATGGAACCATGGGAGTAGAAGAATTCTTGGACTGGAAGATTGATGTTGATAGGTTTTTCGAAGTGATGGAAGTTCTCAAAAACAAATAAGTTAAGATGGTGTCGATTAGGTTGAAAAGCACCGCTGCTGTTTGGTGGGATAAAGTCGATAAACTAGTTGTACAGAGGCAAAGACAAAGGACAGGGCCAGTTAAGACTTGGCGAAGGATGAAATAATTGATGTTGGAGCGTTTTTTACCAGAAGATTATGAGAAAATTCTGTACAAGATGTATATCGAGTGTATTAAAGGAAAACAAACTGTGACAGAATACACTATGGAGTTTTTGCGTTATTCTGAACGAAATAGCTTGGGAGAGTCCGAAAATCAGAAAGTAGCTTTGTACATTAGTGGCTTGAAGAGCTCCTTGCAGGATAAGATGAGATTACAGACCGTGCGGACTGTTGCAGAGGCATCCAGTTTGGCTTTGAAAGCCGAATTAATGGAGAAGTCCCCCAGAAACTTCTCGTCCTTTAGAAGGTACTCACCTAGAGTAATTTTGACAGTGCAGTAGTTGATAATGATAAGAATGCAGCAACTAAAGACAACCCTGGCAATAAAAGTAGTTCTAGCAGTGCACAACAGGGAAAAGCAACCCTTCAGAAGCAGAGCAATCCCTATGCCAAACCTAGAGGTGATACATGTTATCGCTGTAATGGCAAAGGTCACAGATCAAATGTTTGTCAAACCAGAAGAATAGCTGCCGTGGTAGAAGGAGATGGAGAAGAGCTTGGAAGAGAAAATGATGAGTATGCTGATGTCGAATTTGCAGAGGAGGAATATGATGAAAGAGTTAGTTTTGTGTTGCAAAGGGTCCTGTTGACTTCTAAATATGAAGGGCAGGGCAAAAATTTGTTCAAGAGACACTGTTCAGTTCAGAATAAAGTCTGTAATCTTATTGTGGACAATGGGAGCACGAAGAACTTCGTTTCACAAAAGTTAGTAGACTACTTGAAGCTGCCCACCGAACCTCATGAGAAGCCGTACACCCTTGTTTGGGTTAGTAAAGGGTCCCGGGTTCAAGTTTCATTAACTTGCAGAGTTCCCATCTCCATAGGGAAGCACTACAAGGAAGAGGTAATTTGTGGTGTTCTTGATATGGATGTTTGTCATATTTTACTTGGTAGACCTTAGAAATTTGATAATGATGTTACTTATCGGGGAAGGGGTAATGTGATGTTGTTTACTTTGGGGTACACATAAGATTGTTATGGCTCCTGTGTTGCACTTTGACAATAACCCAGGCGGAAGAAAAACAAATTTCCTAGCTAGTCATGACTTACAATGACAAGGAGCTTGTTGAGGCTGTAAAGGAGACTAATTATTTCCGCCCAATAGTTATTAAGGGGTTATTGAGCGTCGTAAAGGAAGAAACACCTATTCCTGTAGAAGTGTTAGAAATCCTTGAGGGTTTCTCAGACTTGATTGCCGATGAACTATCCATGAGAGATATACAACACCAGATTGACTTGATTCCTGGTTGTAGCCTACCAAACCTCCCTCATTACCGCATGAGTCCCAAGGAGAATGAAATATTTAGGGAGCAGATTGAAGACTTGCTCAAAAAGGGATTCATATGAGAGAGTATGAGTCCATGTGTTGTTCCAGTCCTTCTTGTCCCTCAAAAACGAAACCAAAGGCGTATGTGTGTTGATACCCGAGCCATCAATAAAATAACTATCAAGTATCGCTTTCCAATTCCTCGGCTGGAAGACATGCTTGATGAGTTGTTAGGTTCTAAGGTGTTTCGAAGATAGACCTGCGTAGTGGATACCATCAAATCAGAATCAGACTTGGGAATGAGTGGAAGACAGCTTTCAAGAGCAAGGATGGTTTGTATGAGTGGTTAGTGATGCCTTTCGGGTTGTCGAATGCTCCTAGAACCTTTATGAGGTTGATGAACCAAGTTCTTCGCCCTTTTACTAGATCTTTTGTGGTGGTTTATTTTGATGATATTTTGATTTATAGCAAAAATCAAAAAGAACACCTTGAGCATGTGAAACAAGTGTTGCAAGTATTACACGAGAACCAACTGTACATTAAACTGAAAAAATGTACTTTCTGTACCAACAAATTGCTTTTCTTAGGCTTTGATGTTGGTGAGTGACAGGGTAAAGTCTTATCCCCTAATCAAAAGTAAATACCTAAATCCTCTAACTAAAGTAGATAGGGAAGTAGGGTCGATCTCCACAGGGAAACAAGTCTTTTTACTCCTAATTAATTATTATAATCTAAATTATCTAAGTAACCAATATTTATATTTGAGTATGAAACTAAACTACAAAAAATAGGAATAGGGAGAAAACAATATATAAAAGGATATAGGGCATAGGTTCACCAATAAATAATACTCCAGGGTAAAACATAATAATCAATCATCAATGCATAAATTAATCAGATTATAAAGGGCTTTCGCTACGTATTATAACCACACAATTAATTTACCGGTATTAAATCTCATCTTTCGAATCTCGACCTAACCATTTATAAATTAACCTGCCTATTGAAATAAACCTAAACATCAATTCTCATCTGTCGAATCTCGAATCAATATTGTCAAACTCATGCATAAAAGATTTGCGCAAATCTAGTCACAGAGCATTAAACCAATCAATAGGAAATTAATCTAGCATTGATAATCAACAACAATAAATTACCCCTTTATATTAATTATGGATCCCCATAAACCCTAGAAATAGAACTACTCACACATATTAAAAACTAAACAAATCAAAGCAATAAAATAAGTCATGATGGAAGGAAAATAAGATTAAGAGAGGAGAAATCGTTACCAAACTAATCTGTATTAATGGAAATAATCAAGAACAAGAGTTGAGAGAAGAGTTAAGAGAGAGAAAAGATCCTAAGTAGAGAGAGAAAGTCTAAGAAAGAAGATCCTCGCATAATTCCGTACAAAAACGTATTTAAACGTTTTCTAAAACAAGAATTAAAACTAAACATCATCAGGTCTTCTAAAAACGCGCGCCCGATCGGGCGCGCCTTTTTCTTCGCTTTCTTCCCAAGCAGCCTTGCCCGATCGTGCTAGAAGCTTGCACGATCGGGCGTGCCTCTGCACGCTCAGCCTAATAGCCCTGCCACGCCCGATCGTGCTAGAGGTAGCCTGATCGGGAGGTTGCTTCTCCTTGAGACTTGGACTTCGATTGGCCTAGATTTCTCGGCCCAATCCGGATTTCCTCTCGGGTCTCGAATACTTGGTCCAAATTCCTCGGGATCCCAATTACCGAGCCCTTAATCACCGGCTCTCACCGATCCTGGGCTCCAAAAGTGGTCGTGTCCTTCTAGCTTCCGTAGTTGATCCAAAAAGCCTGGGAAAATGCTCCAAGAGTGCAATTTCTTGTAAAATACAACTAAAACTACGAAAACACTAGAACACACAAATTAGTAATAAAAGTGGTCCGAAAGAGCCAAAAACACTACTATTAACGACCAAGGGACGGGGGTAAAACACTATATAAAATGGACATATCAGTGAGTATAGAATTCAAGTGGATGAGGAAAAGGTGAGTGCAATCCGAGATTGGCCCACACCAACATCAGTGACTGAAGTTCGTAGTTTCCATGGCCTGGAAACTTTTTACAGAAGGTTTATCAGGGATTTTAGCACTATTTCTGCACCCATCACCGAGTGTTTGAAGAAAGGGAAGTTTAAGTGGGGAGCTGAGCAGGAACGCATTATGCATTGATCAAAGAGAAGCTATGTCATGCCCCGGTGTTAGCCCTTCCTGATTTTGATAAGGCGTTCCAAGTCGAGTGTGATCCTAGTGGGGTAGGTATTAGAGCTGTTCTGTCCCAAGAAAAAAGGCCCGTAGCTTATTTCAGTGAGAAGTTGAGTGATTCTAGGCAGAAATGGAGTACTTATGACCAAGAGTTTTACGCCGTATTTCGAGCTCTACAATAGTGGGAGCATTATTTGATACAAAGAGAATTCATTCTCTTCACTAACCATCAAGCTCTGAAATTTCTTCACAGTCAGAAGGTGATCAATAAAATGCATGCTCGGTGGGTGAGTTTTCTGCCGAGATTTCCTTTCCTCATACAACATAAATCAGGAGCTTCGAACAAGGTGGTTGATGTGTTGAGTAGGAGAGCTTCCCTTCTCATTACTTTAGCATAAGAAGTTGTGGGTTTTGAGTACTTTAAGGAGTTGTATGATGAGGATGTCGACTTCAAGGAATTATGGTTCAAGTGTTGTAAAGGGAAGCCTAGTGCAGACTTCCATATCCGAGATGGTTATCTTTTCAAGGGTGACCGGTCATGCGTTCCTTGTTCTTCTTTAAGGGAGAAACTGGTTAGAGACCTTCATAGGGTTGACTTGGTGGTCATTTGGGCAGAGATAAGACAATTTCAGGCTTGGAAGAGAGGTATTTCTGGCCTCACTTAAGAAGAGATGCTGGTGCGATAGTCCGACGATGTCGAGCTTGTTAGGTGTCAAAAGGTCAGTCCCAAAACACTGGTCTTTATATGTCATTGCCTATTCCTGATGATATTTGGCAAGATTTAGCAATGGATTTTGTGTTGGGGTTACCTCGTACTCAACGAGTTCTGGATTCTTTTTTTGTGGTGGTCGATTGTTTCTCCAAAATGACACACTTTATTGCTTGTAAGAAGATTGCTGATGCATCGAATGTAGCAAAGTTATTTTTCAGAGGGGTAGTATGCCTTCATGGACTCCTACTTCTATCACCTCGGATATGGACACTAAATTTCTCAGTTTAGGGAATATTTCAAGCATTATCCCAAACTTGAACCCCACTGTGACCATACACTAAAGCATGGTGGCGTCCAAAGGGAAAGAAGATAGAGCAAAAGAGTCGCCAACAAGTTTTAGGAACTTGTAAACCGTTCACAAGGTGAAGGTTACACCCCTTAACGATCCATGAGATCGTTAACTCCAATAGGCCCGGAACCATGACTGGTAGTTTGGGGATGAAGGTACAAATCCAACCTAAAAGAGATTGAACCTGCCCTAATAATGGGCCTCTACTTTATTCTTCTCGTATTCATGTGCGCTTTCTGACTAACATGCAATCATTAGGTTTACCCTAAACCTGTTTAATCTATGTTGGTTGAATATTAATGCACAAATAAACTATTATCGGCGATCAATTGAATTATAATCATATATGTTAACCCTAAACAAGATTATTATTAATTATCTTATTAAGCGTGATTACAAGTACAAATTCCCTTTAAACATGCATAAAAGGCGTGATCAAGCAATAACAATAAATGTAACCAAGAAACATAATAATAATCATGACAATAATGAAAATAATCATAATCATAAAATAACAATTATAATCATAATATTCATGCTAAAACATAATAGCAAGATCCTAGGCATGATACTAACAAGATTAATAACAAACCCTAGTATGTCACTAAACAATAAAGATCAAACATATAACCCTAACATGATACTAACATGAATATTAGGAAGAAAATAGGAAGCACCGCAGGAATCACAATTGCTATATTTGATATTAGAAATTATAGTTATTACCCTAAACATGATACTAGGAAAATCAAAACGCCCAAACATGACATTAGGAATCATAATAATAACCTAGACATGATTTCTATATCATAATATCAATAAAATCAATTAAAGCACTTACTTGGATGCCTCGTACCTCTTTCTAATAACAAAATACACGCATTAGTAACTTAAAGGAAAATAATAAACAAAACAATTAAATTAAATAATTGAAAGAAAGATTAAGAAAGTTCAAACTACATTTGGGACCAAACCCTTAGAAATTAAACCTTTCACGTTTAGGGCGAAGGCAACTTAGAACAATGCTAGGTATGTCTATATCTTGTGAATGTGGAATTTTGTATGCAAAAGGGTTAGTTTAGAAAAGAGATAGAGAATCAAGAGAATCTTGAAGAGAGAGAGAGAAAATTGAGAATTAATTGTTGTTGATGAATGAAAACGGAGGTTTTAGGAGGCTATTTATAGATAAAATCAGCCGGATGGATATAAAAACGAATCAGAGTTTCGAAGAGAATAAAACGAATTTGCGCCAAACGCCAAACATTAGCGCCAGACGCCAGAGCCTAGCGCCAGATGCCAAGCTTAGCGTCAGGCGCTGGTCTTGTCGTTAGACGCTGGAAACTAATTTCCACACGTTTTCTTAATTTGATACAATTTAGCCGTATAGAAGGGCAAAATCGTATTTTCCTTAAAAACACTTCTTTTATTCTGATTAAAACTCTAAAAAGTCAACTAAAGTCAATTTACCAATGCTAATTAAATTAGGAATGAAAAGAACCTTCTAGAAGAATTTAGAAGACTATAATAAATTCTAATTGCATTAGGAATGATAAATCAATATTAGGCCCTCCTCTAGATCATTGGGCCTCACATAAATATTAAACCAGGCCCAGTTTAGTAATTTGGCCATAACTTCCTCATTATTCATCGGAATTAGGCTTATAATATGTCGTTGGAAAGCTCTTTTCGAACCTAACCCAAATACACCATTATTGGACCCTTGCCATGGACCAAACCAAACTGGATTTGTTGTTTTCTTAAAATAGGTTTTCAAAAAACAGAGAGAAAGAAATGAAATAAAACTACCCGCAACACTAGACTTTCCACACTTTCACTTCATTCGATTATGATCGACGTGAAAGGTACTCATCACTGGGTTTGGTTTTTGGGAGACACAAACGGGTGTCTACACTCAGCCATTTTTGGATCACTCTTTGGAGATTGTTTGGGACAACACTGAACAGGAGTTTTACTGCTCATCCATAAACAGACGGCTAGACTGAAGTGACTAACAAGACCCTAGGGAATATGATTCGTTGTGTTTGTGGAGAGAAACCGAAGCAATGGGACTTGGCATTACCTCAGGTGGAATTTGTGTATAACAGTGTTGTACACTTCTGTTCCTAAGCATGTGGTTGATCTGATTAAGTTACCTAAAGCCACCGGAGTTAGTCAAGCAGCAGGAAAAATGGCTGAGGAAATAGTTGCTGTCAAAGAAGTTGTTAAGGCTAAAATTCATGCCACTGGTCAGAAAAATAAGGATGCTGCTGACAAACGCAGGAGATCCAAGGTTTTCAATGTGGGAGATGAAGTCATGGTGTTTCTGCATAATGGGAGTTTCCTAGTTGGCACTTACAGCAAGCTGAAGCCGCGAAAATATGGTCCATTCAGAGTGACAAGAAAGATCAATGACAATGCATATGTGGTAGCTCTTCAGGAAGATATGAACATATCCAACACTTTCAATGTGGCTGGCATTTATGAGTACCATGCCGATGAGATACTTTATGAAGATAAGAACTCGGGGTTGAGTTCTTTGGAGGTGGAGGAGACTGATGAGAGAGATTAGCTTCTCGGTTCGACGAAGAAGTGCAACGTCATAAAGCTTGATTTTCAGTTTTTTGAGGGTAATGATTTCTACTAGTCAGGCTCCTGGAGTTAGATTGCATAATAAAATATGTTTTCGAAAATGGAAACGGGCCAATGAGTCCAACTCATAGCTGCATCGTGATTGACAGGCTTTTTAAGCCATCCGAGTTCGTTTAAGGCCCGAAAATAGCGTTTAAACATTTTCCAGATTTTATTTTTGCATTAGGGTTTTGTTTAGACTACTTAATCGTTTTAGCCCTCTTTAATATTCAGTTTTGACATTTTTATAATATTCCCAAGAGTTTTACTCTTTTCTGGTGGATTCCGGAGTATTTTAACAGATTTATCGCTTGTAAATCTGTCTGTTCGTGAAGGATTAGCGCTTGCTTTTCTTTCTACCTTTCCGACTGCGTCAGAGCTAGTAAAGCTCTTCTAAATAGCATAGCGAACTTATTCCAACGTTTGTTCTTTGATGATTAAGGATATGTCAAAAAAAAAAGTAAAAATAAAGAAACTAGTCAAATTGTCTAAGTTCTAGTTATTTATATCAAGAAAATAGCCTATTAAAGACGGGAAATCTCGTCATCAAAAACCTTATATATACGATGGGTTTTGAGCCCGTCAATAATTGATTGTCGTTATTATTGGGCCTATATTTGTTAGTGAATCCACGTTAGATACTAATAAGTTTGTTTCCCTAATTTTCATATATTTTTTTTTATTGTTTGGTTTGAATCAAGAAAATTTTGTATATCTCAATCTCAAGATGTGTCTGGGTTGCCTATGTTGTGTAGAGGAAGTATAAATGTAGGATTGTGAGACAAATGTCTCACAGCATAAAATAATATAATAAATGTACTTGAAAGAGAGAAAAAGGAAGAGTGAGATAGAGAGAGTGAAAAAAAGGGTGGGATAAGGCCCATCTTCTCGTCAAAAATGGTTTTACGTGTAAAAAAAGACAAAAAAGAGTTGGGACCACGACTATTGAAAATATATTTTGTACCATTCAGACTATTTGTAAGTATCATTGAAATTATATTGTACTCCGTATACCACTGAGAGTGTATTTTGTACTAGTGAATTTCTAATGATATTATTTGACAATCTAATGAGACATTTGAGTCTTTTTTGGAATACAAATGAAATTATATCTAGTACCACTGAGAGTGTATTTTATACCATTGAGTTTACAACGATAAAATTTAAATTTCACATAAAATGACCAACCTGCCCCAATAAGACACTTCTAAACATTTCTCAACCCTCCGTTTGGAATATCTCTGTTGTGCACATGTTAGTTACTTAGTTGTCTTTCATTAAAAAGGTGAAAATGTATTTAAAAAAACACTTTATAAGCCTGAGAAATTACGTATTGCCTTGTATTCAACATAAATTGTCACATGGTCTATAATTGTTGGAAAGCTTTTGGTGAAAGTGATGCACTTGTATGGCAGTACAATTGCATTATTATAATTCATGTTAGAAAGGCAAGTCTTCATTTGTAATCGTTCAAAATTCGAGGAATAAAGCAAAACCTACAATGTTTTTTTTTTTTTTTTTTTTTTTTGCTTTTCTCCAACAAATCTAGTTGATTAGCAAACTTTTCCTCAAATGAAGTTTTTTAACCCAATGATATTGTCGGCTTTTCGAATCGATTTCGTATGACCTTGAATTGTTTAACATGTATTCACTATATATGATTAAAAGCATTAGATTCTTCGCCGTAATTTGTCAATCATCAACAGGACATGCCTAGACCTTATATATATGTTTTGTGTACAAGCTATGTTTTGGAAGTAGTACGTGAAGAGATAACGTGGTTTAAAAATGAAACAAACACAATTCAATTTCAACAAAAGTACTACTCATCATAATTTAAGTGATCAAGAGAGTTATTTTTCCTACATATTAATGCCTTTTAGGAAGAACAAGAACAAAAGCAAGTACAATAATCAACAAAAGCCATGCCTAAATAGGAACAAAGTTGATGGTGTTTTTGTCAAGGATGTTGATTGTGAGGCCGATGTTTTCATTAGAGAGCAACGTCGAAATCTAACACCGAATAGCCGCCAAAGGGTGGAAAGCTCCTCCGAGATAGGATGTGAACGTGATGTTGATTGTGAGGCTGAGATTTTCATTCAAGAGAAGCGCAAGAAGCTTTTGCTTAGCAAGACCATGTCCTTCTTTGTAAGGAAATAAGTCTTTTATTATTGTATTATTATTAGCATAATGTTTGGATGGTCCTTTCTATATATGTAACGTGGTATTTATATGTATGCCTTTTTTTTTCTTGTTATTTTTCACTTAACTTGTTTGTTGTAATAAGATGATCATTTTGTTCTAAATTTATAAATTAAAAAGTTAATTGGCCTGAATTTATTTAGTTTATTTGTGTTGGCTCAATGGTTCTTCTACTATTTTAATGCAATTGTGATCATTTCAATTAAATACGAGCACTAAGAAGAGAATATGCTATCAGTTGACCAATTTTACACGGTGGTAATAAACACTATAAAGTCCATAACTATTTGTCAGCAAGATTGATCCTTTAAATTAGTATAATTTGTAAAATTATACTTTTTTAAGCTAGGTAGATGGAAAATTTTATAGACATAATTACCACCGAGAAGAAAAAAGTGATAAATTACTATGGTTTAAATTTTATAGTTTAATTTTATCCGTTTACTTAATTTAATAACTTCCACAAATAACGTGTCAAGATGTGTTGCAAATATAAAAAAATAAAAATAAAAAAAGGAACTTAACTAAAAAAAAAAAGGACGTATAAATTAACTATCATTTGAGCAAAACTCATTAGGTTTTGACCAACTAATACTGAGAAGATCTTTATTTGAAACCGATATATGTCAAGGAACTTAACTGTGGAATTGGTTAGCTAATTTAAGATCCAGACCTGCTAATTCGAGGTGGCCAAACACTTGATGTGGATCCAACAATTAGAAAATCAACATAATTTTCATCACACATATATCAATTTTTAAAGGAAAGGTAAATAAGAAGTTAGAATAATCTTCCTTCAAGACTATATCTTAACTTCTCATATTAAATCAATCGAAATTTACTATCTATAAACGGAAAGATATATATATCTTGGTGAGCTTAAATAAAATGAGCCATAAAAACAAAATAGTCTACTATTTTATTGCCTTCTATGTAAATGTGACAGGAATCAACATAGGTGAAATTTCAAAGTAGCTCCTTCACGTATTTCATCAAAAGTTGAATTAATTAAAAGTGCAACTACATATATTGTTTCCCAAATAATCTCTTAGAAGTTAGAATAATGCTTAGAACCCTAGAATTACATCGAACAGAACATCAAAATCTATTATCAAGGGCAACATAAACGAAAGATACGAAACATTGTGCTATTGTGCTGAACTCAAATTCAGCTGCGCTAGATTTGTTGGGAGGACCAAGAGTTCAAAGCACACGAAAGATACGAAACAATTTTTTGATGACCAAGAAAGATACGAAACAATGCGCTATTGTGCTCAACTCAAATTCAGCTAGATTTGTTATTTACTACCAGTGAGTAGAGCCTAAATTGACCCTTCGACACATGTACAACACCCCCAACTTGATAAAAAGAAGAAGATTCTAAAAAATAAAAATCCCTACTCCATATTACAAAAAAATCTCCAAGAATGGACCTTAATTAAAAGTATATACGTTGTACATAAGTATGAAGTAATTCATGTCCACTTCACCTCATTTTTATTTTATTACTTGCCCCATTTTTCTATACGCATAATTTTTGAAAAATAGTAGAAAGTAATAAAATAGTAAAGAAATGAGATTGGTGGTAGAATAAAGTATGATAGTTGATTTGGAATGGAAGAAAATATGGAAACATTAAATTATGATAGTTGAGTGTTCATTAAGTAGGAAGAAATTGGTTTTTAGTTAAATATTGTGTAAGATTTCCAAAATAAAATAAAAAAAATGAAGAAAGTAATAAGAAAACGGTTGTAAAAGGAAAGTGTGCAAGTAAAAAAAATATATAGAGATAGTATTATGTAATTTGATATGGACTTAGTTTGTAAGAATTGATCTGATTTGAACTTATTTTTTCTGATCTAATCATTTTGTTAGTTTTGACTAAATTTTGACCTTATATGTGATCTAATCCATAACGAAAATTATATCAAATAAAGAAGCTTTGTTAGATTTGTATATATGTGTATTTTCATTTATGTAATTTTCATTAATTTTTTTCATTGCAAAATTTAAGTTATTTAGGCCCTGTTTGATTCACCTTAATTTTGCTGAACTAAAATTATTTTTACTGAACTGAACTTATTTTTTACTAAACTAAACTTAATTTTACTGAACTGAAATTATTTTTACTGATTTTCTATTATAATTCTTCTTTAAGAAAACAGAATTTTGCTGAACTGAACTTATTTTTACTGAACTAAAATTATTTTACTTAAATGAAATTAATTTTACTGAACTGAACTTATTTTTACTGAACTGAAATTATTTTTACTTAATATTATTTTTTTAAGGTGAAAAGAACAGGGCCTTAGTGACAAAAAAATTGAACATAAAACTTGATATAAACTTATTTGTTCTAATCTAATTCGAAGTATTATAATCAGTAGAGTAATTAAATAAGGATGGAGGAATAAGCATAGCCTAAGTTCGTTGAATAAACTTAATATAATTAGATTTATCAATTAACGAAGTATGGTTGAATAACGAATGCTTAATCTACTACCTCCGTTTCAAGTTAGTTGCAACTTTGAGCTTGACACGGATTCTAAGACAAAATTTCATAATATTTCATTAATGAATTAAAGTACAGTAAATTAAGGGTACGAGTGAGAAAGTGGAGGTAATTAAAAAAATTGACCAACAACGACAACATCAGCCACCTTTAGACCACCCATCTCACAGCCTGAAACCACCCTGAAACCACCTTCTCTAAGGCCGAACCACCCAGACGCTTCCCGAACAACCCTAAGACCACCACCTTTTACCCCGAGCAACCCCAAAATCATCACCTCTCAGCCCGAAACCACCCATTTCAAGCCGACCACCCATCTTACAACCCTAAAACCACCCTAGCAGCGCGAACAACCCAAAATCACCCTCTCTCAACCCAAACGACTCGAAACTACCACCTCTCAACTCTAACCACATCGACACCAACTCATCATAGCCGAACCTCCCTAAAGCCACCAACACTCGCCATAAACCACCCCAAAACCACCACTCTCAATCAGCCCCAAGATTACCCACACTCACCCTAAAGCAACCCAGGCCAAAACTACCCTTCCTCACCTTGAATCACACCAAACCATCCATAAACAACCCCAAACTAGCCCAATTACCCCTCAAACCATCAGATCTACACTATTAAAAGAGGGGGGGGGGAGTGAGTAAGGAACACTGGAGGAGTAGGCGACGACTTTGAATATGGTGATGAGCAGCGACAGCGTTGACGGTGGTGGTGGATGCAGCAGCGAGCCAGCGACGGGGACAATGGTGGTTAGATGCGGCGGCGACGCCGATGAGAAGTTCGTGTTCTGATATTCTTGGTAGTTGAATGATTTTTGGAATTGAATTGTTTTTTTAATTTATGTGTTAGATGAGTTAAATTAGGTGAAAATATTATGTTAATAAGTTAGATTAGGAATGTAATGAAATCTGATTTAGATAGTTAAATGTGTTTATAAGTTCTTTAGTAAGGGTCACTACTAGAAAACAGGTTAATTGCGACGGAAATTTTTCGTCGGAAACACCTTGTTTTCCGTCGGAAAACCCATTTCCGACGGAATTCCGTCGTAACCGGTTGTCGGAAAAGTTGTTGTCAGAAAACACCCTTTTCCGACGGAATTTCCGTCGAAAATGGGTTTTCCGACGGATTTCAGTCCGTCGAGAGTATTTTCAAACCCGACAAAGTCCCTCGGAAAATTCCGACGAAATTGAATTCCATCGTAAATGCCCGACGGAATTTCCGTCGGAAAATGCTTTATTAAAAATAAAAAAAGGCCACCGCCACGCTGTACCACCGCAAGCCGTCACCCCTCACCACCTACCCCCATCTCACACAACCAGCCAACCACTCACCCCACCAACCGTATCACCATCCCACACTAGCCCGTTGCACCACCCACACCAGAACCCTACCCACCAACCACCTACACCAGATCCACCACCCCACTACCCACCTACAACCACCACAGCCACCTAACCATATTTACCACCCCACCACCCACCTAAAATCACCACCACCACCGCCACCACCAAAAATCATCACAACCCAGAAATTAACAAAAAAATTAAAAAAAATTAAAATCCGAACGCAACCCACAAACACGATCTCCATCCAACAGCCACCACCCACCACCACCATAAATTGTAAGAAAAAAAATCCAATAACACAACAAAATAAAATCAAAATTGAAAAAAACGAAATACATACCTTAATTAGACAACTCATAACCTCGAAATTGGGTTTAAGAGGCCAAATTCGACCATAAAAACTCTAAATCTAGAGTTTTCATGGTCGAATTTGACCTGAAAACCTTTGTTTTAAGCATGAAGAGAGAGAGTAAGGGCGAAAAAGATGAATATTTTGTTGATGTTGATGCCGACGATGGTGTTGTTGATGTTGGTGTTGTTCGTTGTTGATGTCGGTGGTTAGTGTTGGCTATGGTGGGAGATTTGAGGGGAAAGTAGAGTAGAGGAGAGATAGAGAAGGAGAACGAGATCGAAAGAAGAAGGAAAGAGAAGTGGAGTGAGATTCAGAGATCGAAAGAAGAATGAAAGAGAAGGGGAGTGAGATTCAGAGAGGGGAGTGAGAAACTGAGAACGAAAGAGAAGGGGAGGAGAGAGAAGAGGAAAGATAAGGATCGAGAAGGAGAAGAGGCGGAAAGAGAGGAGTGTTAGGGTTTCTAGGGGTTGATTTTTTTTTTAAAAAAAAATAAATTCCGACGGAATTTTTCGACGGACTAAAAATCCGTCGGAAAAAGTAATTTCCTACGGAAATATCCGTCGGAAAGCACATATATTACGACGGTTTTTTATTCCGTCGGAAATTTCTGACGGATTTCTGATGGATTTGTAGAATTCGTCGGAAATATCCGACGGAATTAAAATCCGTCGGAAAATTCGATATTTCCGACGGAATAATTGGTCCGTCGGAAGTAGTCCGTCGTTATTTCCCTGTTTTCTAGTAGTGGGTATTTTTGTAATTTCATTTTAAAAAACTTACTAAAATAGGAAAAAAAATGAAAAGTTGCAACTAATATGTAGCACCCCGTTTTGGCAAAAGGTGCAACTAATATGTAACAGAGGTAGTATACATTATTTAGTGTAGACTTGATAAAATAAAAAATAACGGGCCGAAAAGTTCTGTATAGTCCAAACCCGCCCAATTCTAGGCTGAGTCGGCTTTAACTAGGTCTAATTTAGGGGGTTATCCATAATCCCAACTGAATATTTTTATTGAAAAGAAACCTTTTCATTTTGGTGCCTTTCAATTAAACATAATACTTATTGTTACCTTTTTTTTTTGAGAGAAAATACTTATTGTTACCTTAAGGAATCAATAATAATAATGAATTGAATTCGGCGTCTTTAGCTTTAAACTTTGTTTCACTTTGAAGCCTTATGGTTTGGCAATATCACTTAATTTAACTACAGCTTGTCTTTGTCCATCGCGAATATATATTAATAAACTTTTCTAAACTTTTATTTCCCAAAAACGCATTTATATAAACTATCTTTACATCAAACCAAACAATATTTGAACTTTGATCTATGAAGCATGACATATATATACATGTTTAATATATTTTATACACTAGATTAGGTCCCGTGCCATGCACGGTAATTTTAAATAATTATACAATAAAATAATATTTAATTAAAAAAACATACATTTGTTAAAAAAACAAAAAATACTAAAATGAATTTGTTTTTTTAAAAAAACCAAAATACTATAATTTTTTTTTGAAATAAATAATATTGTATAATTTAATTAAACATACATTTGTTTTTCAAAAAATATAAATTTCTCTAAAATAGTATGATGAATTTGTTATGAAAGAGCTCATTAGCCATACAAGTATTTTAATATTTTAATATACACATTTGACAAAATCTGACATATATATATATTTGTATATTTAACCAAAATATTAGTATCATTTTTTTTTTGCTTTTTAACCAAATGAATTTTTAAAAGCTATTTACTATGTATTTAACCTGTAAATATATTTCTATTTTATTTTTTTTAGAAAGTAAATTGGTGTTGTAAAAAAATAGTACACTACACTCAATATGTCAAATATAAGATTCCGTTTTTTCCCCTAAAATTTATATCCTCTATAGTTGTTAATATTTTTGTGTAAGGATTTATCAAATATTTTATTTTAAGTAATTTTTAATATTCTAGTTACTTTCTTGAAGTTTCTAAATATAATGTCTCTTTTTATAAAGATATTAAATAAAAAAATAAATGCAATTATTGAAGTACATGTGACACTATGATTGACAAAAAATATGTAGATGCTAAGTTTGAATTTTTTTTTTTCCTTTTACATAAGTTTATATAGTTGTCAAATGTCAAGAATACATCAAATATTTTATTTATGTATAGGTTTGTTATACTTTATTTTTATTTAAGATTTGTTTCCTAAAAAAAAAACTAAGGGACACATCAGAAAATGACACGTGTCATTGCTGGTGTGTCTTTTAGTATATAGTTATTGATTGATTGATTGATAATATAGATGTCATATGACTTAATTTTTTTATCCCAATAAGGATTATGTATGTTCCTTAATTATTCTAAACAAGGTCAGAGTGCCAATAATAATGCCAAAATGGGTGTGCATTTAGGAAAATCAGATATTTTTCAAATACTCGTATTTTGTTGGCTGCCAAACACCCAAAAACTCGAGGAATAAAGTACCTAAGCTACAATTTATAGCTAGTGTAAGTAACTTTTTCTTAAAAATTTTTGTTTTAAAATTCATTTATCTAGCAAACCTTTCCTCCTGAATTCAAATAATTGAACTTGTACAATGATTCTGTATGCTTTATGCATCTATTGCTTTCGAGCATGAATTTTTTATGCATGCGAACGTCAAAAGCCTGCTACAAGCATCATATTCCTTCCTTAGCTTTTCATTTCTCAAGCAACAAGATGCATAAACAATACACATGCCACGTATTAAGACTACAATTTACCGTAGTTGTATATATTTACTAGGTGGTGTATATATATTGATAGAGAATATACGCATAATATTATATTCATCTAGCTATTATAATATATGTATAGATACACTTTGTATATATGTATATATATTGATCATATTGCATGGCTTTAGGCTAAGCTTATATTATCGAGAGGTAAATTAAAGTGGTTGAAAAAAAAAATGAAGCAACTAGAAGCCAGTTCTAACCACAATACTATTAGTACCTTAAATGAGCAAGAGAGTTATTTCGCCTTCATACTAGCGCCTTTCAAGAAGAGTTCAAACAAGAACAAGAACAAGAAGCAACCCTTAAGTAGCTACAAGGTGCCAAAGGTGACAAGTACCTCTGAAAATGGAGCTTATACAAAAGCAAATTGTAACGGGGATGTTGATTGTGAGGCCAACGTTTTCATTCAAAACAAGCATAAGAATCAGAGATGGTATAGCCGCCGCCTGATGAAGAAGGAGGGTTCCGGTAAGGATGGTGTGGATAAGAAAGAATGTGCCGGAGATATTGATTGTGAGGCTGAGATTTTCATCCAAGAGAAGCGCAAAAAAATGTTGCTTAGTAAGACTATGTCCTTTTTTACAAGGAAATAAGTTCACTATTATTATAACCTATGTTACGTAACACATATATGTATGTTTTTTTTTTTGTCCTTTTAAAATGGATTGTCGAAAGAGGGCTCAAAGCGTATTGTAGATGAATAAGTTGGACCTATCTATCTATATTGTGATGGAATATTGGTAGCAAATGGTATTTGTTGCCATACAATCCGGTTGTCGCGGGTTCGAAACACGTAGTACACTAGTACGTGTATCACCCTGATGAGACAAGGTATTAGTAATGTTCATTGTATTTTCACAAAAAAAAAAAAATGTTCATTGTACATGCATGATTGCATGAATGTATGTGTAAGAAAATACTAAGTATGAAGTATAATATAATATATTGGTTTATTGGATTCTTTCAAAAAAAGAAAAAAAATGGCTTATTAGATGTACTTGTTTGCTCACATATTCTACAAGGCCAGTTTTTCTATACAACAAATGTATGGTTGTTGACCTTAAGTTTTGATGATGACTCAAGGAAGCTAAGCAAACCCATAGGTGTTTAACTTTAGTCTATTAGCTTTGATTTATTGACAGGTGTATATATGCAACGAAGTTCTAGAGTCAGAATGGAGCATAGAACAAGGTCTAAAGATAGGCTATGGATGATCAAAGAAGTCAATCAAAAGTCAAGTTCATTTAGTGAGGAACTGAAGCTCCAGAGTCGAAGCTTCACAGTGTCTCAAGGAGTCCAATGTATTTTATCTTTATTTTAGGCTTCTTGTATTTATGTTAAGTACATTGTCAATTGATAGGATTTAAGTGGATTTAATTTTATTTGATAAAGATTTTATTTTTCTTGTTTTAACTTATTTTAATTTAATTTCGAAAAATATCTTTTTAAGTTAAAATATCTTTTGGAAAAAGATTTTCTGGTTTGATTTCATCTTATTCTTTGGAAAACCTGTTTTAGAAAATATTCTTTTAACGTGCGTTTTAGTATGTCAAAAACAGTTGAGATATCTTAGGAGCAGCAAAACTGATTTCCTAGTATTTCGCTTTACTTGCTGCCCAAGATCCCACTCCTTACACTTCCTAGTTTCAAGGAGGTTGTGGTTGAGTGGTGATTGTGGCAACGAGTATTTCAACTGCCTAAATCTTCTATAAATAGCCTCGGTTTTCAGTTGGAAAATCACACTTGAGCATTACAGTCTTTTAGCTTTTAAAAAGAGTCATAATCCACTTGAGTCCTTGAGTGTCTTTGTACTTAGCAATTTAGAGTTTAATCTTTGAGTTGTATTGGGTTAGAGTTTGGGAAAACTCTAAGAGTGTTTTATTGCTGAGTGAAGCAAGGAGAAAGAGAGAGTTTGAGAGTTCGACTGGTTGAGGGATCAATTGAAGGGAGCTTAAGTTCATAGAGGAACTTGAGTTTAGAGTCTTAATTTGTAATAGGTTGTTTGCCCTATTATTATTAAGAATTGAGTTTAAAATCCCTTGTGGTCGTGGTTTTTATTCTTGATTAGGGCCAAGAAGTTTTCCACGTAAAATCTCTCTTTGCACTTTTAATTTTTATTCGAGTTCCTTTATAAATTCCGCAAAAATTATCCTACTTCCTCTACAATACAATTCACCCCCCTCTTGTATTGTTCATTCGAGTCAACAATGGTGTACAATGAAATTCTATCACCGCGCACGTAGCTTGTAACTTAGTCAAAGTACGAGTATATTATAAACAAGAGGCTCAGTGTTGAGGGAATAACCCAAATTTTATATCAATAGTTGATTTGATGAAATCCAATTGGGATTACATGTGCTCAAACTATCTTCCCATCTAAGATTATTTTTAATTTATTTTGTAGCCATTTTACAGCTGTTGGAAGCGGCTAAATGTAGCCGTTTTGCACGGGTTGTGCTGGCGGGTCGTCCTGCGGGCCAAATTATTGTGCCGCCCACCGTGCCCGTACCGTGCTCGTGCCAAATTTTCAAAATTGTGTTCACGGCACGGCCCACGACCTACTCCTCGGTCTCCGTGATGTGATGTGCCGTTGGCGGGCTCGTGTCGGGCCGTGCCACCACCGTGACGTGCTCGTGTCGCCCGCGGGCCAGCACGGCCCATGCCCACCTCTAGTCACAACTAACATCATAGTTCGTGGTGTTTTGACTACTACGCGTAGTTTAGAATGCTAAGTACACCTAAGCCAAATTTCAGGATGTTATGGCTAATTTTTCCAACATAAAATGCAACAAATTATGGACTTTTGAATAGTCATCTTCAAGTGGGTTTTGATATCCAAAACTTTATTCAAGAATCAAGACTACTGGTAGTCTTGCCAAACAATATTGTTAGATTATTTTTGCTGAACACTCCTCTCCAGACTCCCTATAAACTCACCCTCATGCGCATAGTCCGTACTACAACAACTTGACAAATACATTGAAAAAAAATGCCTGAAAACAACCTGCGTCAAATTTGGCAACTCACAAGTTCACAAGCTAGAAGTTGCCAAATATCTCATTTATTTAGAGTTGATTTGTGTGGTAGCTGATTAATTGAGCAGTGTATGTTGTCTGATCTCTCATTTCCTATTAATTCAAACCAATCAAATTAAAATCAAGAAGACGCGTATGACGTGGCTGTTTGATTCATTCAAACTATGAAGAATATGCATGTAATGATTTTGTCAAGTCAACATAACCGTAGACTCAAACATACTATATATACTTCAAACATACTAAGACTGATCTGATCTGTTTCATTGTTGAATTACGATCATTTTTCAACTCATCTTGCAAATTATATTGTTGAGCTTCCATTATCAAAACAAAGTTACGTATTATCATCTTGCAAAGCCGAGTTAGAACAAGACTAGGAGAAGCAATGAGCTCTGATGGGAGTCAGAGTGACCCAGCTAGTTCCTTTAGCTCCGCAGTTATTGGTAAAACTTTAACTTCAACTTCACTTTGCAATATTTTGTTTAATTTGAAGTCCCATTTCATTATTGTTATAGATCCGAGGGAGTCGATGTTAATCTTTGTAATAAACAATTATTGTTTATCACATGTCATTATGGTAAGTAGGGGTGTTCAAATCCGAGTACCCGTACCCAGATCTTTGGGTAGTTGATAAGTCGGCCCGTGTCCTGTGTAAGATGGAGGCCTAGGGGTGCACCGGTACGAAAAGTGGAAGAGTGGGACTATGGAGGGATTAAATGAGGGAGAGGGAGATAAAAAAGGTTACTTGGTTAGAAGCAGTGGCGGATCCAGGATTTCAAAATAGGGGTAGCACTAAACAATAGGGAAAAATAATATACAGCTACTAGCCTACTAACTTGAGACTAAAAAAAAAGAGCTAAATTTAAACTGGTAATAACACGCCAAGTTTTTTGCTTAATGTAATGGGATTTTGTAGAAAAAGTTACCATCAATTTTTCAAATAACTATAGATTTTGCACCAAGTTATTATTGCGGATAAATTATGTACAATATATATATCAAAATATTTGGTATTACAATCAAATAAAATTAGTCAAATTAATAAGAAATAACTAATTTTATTTAATCCGATCTATTAATTTTATTCCATACTATTAATTGTTCTTAACCAGTTTTTATTCCATACTATTAATTGTTCTTAACCAGTTTTTTATGAGAGTTATTTTTATCTAAACAAAAATGTCAAAAAAAGTGAAAAGTGATTTGGGGAAGAATCAATTTATGACGGAAGTCATATTTATTTAATCCGATTTATTTGAATATAAATGTCAAGAAATAGGAAAGTAATTTGGAGATAAAAAAATAATAATAAAGCATTGATGGTTTTCGAAAAAAAGGAAAAAAAAAAGACATATAAATGAACTGAAAAGAAAACATTGTGGGTTAGGAGGAGGAGATTCAATCCTAAGACTCCAAGGATACTAGAAAGTTTAAACTGTATAGCAACCACTGAATCACCTTCAATAATGTTGTCAAGTTAGCATTTTTAATCTTTTTAAGCTATTTTACAGAAGGCCTTTTTGTAAACAAATTTTTTTTTTTTCGGGGGTAACATGTGCCCCCCCGGTCACTACGTGGATCCGCCAATAATTAGAAGGAGTTAGGAAGGATATGAGCTACATGGATTTACATGAGGATAGATGAGGCATTGGAAGGAGGAGGAAGATTTTTGTCGACGGCTACATGGAATAATCAAATTTGGTTCATATAGCCAACCTTACTTATAGGATAGATTAAGGCTTTGATTGGTTGATTTATTGAGGAACATAAAAAGAAAAAAAAGGAAATTATTCCCTGATTCTCATAGAGGCATTGTTTTCGTGAATAAATTAACAAATTTTTCATTAATGTGGGCTCCGCAATTGAATAAAGTGAGAAAGTACTAATGTAGGTTTGATATGTATTTGCAAATGCATATCAGACCTTAAAATATTGAAAAGTATTGTAAAACACATGGGGGTGAGAAAAGGAGGAGAGAGATGGGCACGTGGGACCATTTTTAAATATACCACTGAAAGCTTATATAATATCATTGACTATGTAGTGATACTATTTCTACACGTAGCTAATACCACTGAATAAATATACAGTTGCATTAAATGAATATACAGTACCACTGAATGTTCAATGATACTATTTGATCATCTAGTGATAGTATAAATCATCCAGTGGTACACTTAAATTCAGCACATAGGGGTGAGAGAAAAGAGGAGAGATATGGGTAAATTTCATGCGAAATGTCTCTTATGCCCCTTAATATGTATGTCAAGGTACCTATCAAACCTCCCTTTGAAAGGCCTCGAATAAAGTTGTTGGTTTATTTACAAAAACTCCAAGTGAGAAACAAATTTTTGTTTCTCACTATGAGAAATCAAGGCATCCCCAAAAAAGGTATGTAGGATGGTATTATATATGCTCGTTTAGTCCCATAATATAATAGTGTGTACCGTTCATTTCACTTTACTTGGTTTTGAATATGTCTTTTACCATCATGCATTAACAAATAATTATAAAAGTTGATATTATATAAAATTAAGGGTACATTTGGCATTGATGTGGTTTTTCAGTTTTTCAAAATCATACAATATATGTCTTATAATGAATAAAAAGTTAGTCAAACTTATAAAAATCATGATAATTTTGAAAACTGACAACTGAAAAGTAGAAACACATTTTTCTTCTTTCCTATTTTAGATTTTTTTGTTTTTAAAAAACAGAAAACTAAAAACGAAAAATGATGTCAAACAAGCCCTAACTTAAACATTTCTTAATTCTTAAATAAACATATAAATGTCAAAGAGAATTTGTGGTTTAAGTTCGACCTAAGGCACTATATATATATACACACACGTGATTTACATAGTGCTACATACAAGGTATTTGGTTAACTAAGATGGTCCATTGCATATATTATCCCAGCTTCGGTCGTTGTGAGTGCGATTGCTACTATAGCAATAGTGATTGCAATAATCTATTGCTTAAAGAGGACAGGGGATTCACTCCCTAAATATGCACAAGCTCAATTGACCGTTGGACGTAACAACTCTAGCCAACAACAACAGAATTACAATTTTAATAATGAAGCAAACATTACTTACGCAACCATGGAGCGATTCCTTGGTGACATAGCACGAGAGCAGCCTACTCGATTCTCAGCGACCGAGCTTACTCAGTGCACCCGAAACTTTACTAAGGTACGTACTCACTATAGCTCTTAGGCAGCCTTACCTTAGCTTGTGTGAGCTTTATATATAATTTTATTTGGGCTTATAATCGTATACAATTATCAAAAGTGATCAAAAATCGACTTGGCTTGTATGCAAGTAACAAAGAAAATGAAGTACTTCCTCTATTTCCTTTAATTGCAAAGTAATTTCTTGACATATTTTTTTAGAAATTAATTAAAACACATTGATTAACTTTGAGCACTAAAATTGAAGAGGGTAGGGTTAGAAGATATGTGTATTGATTATTTATGTTATTTTATCCACTTAAGTAGATTAATCTCTTTCTCAAAGAGCATGCAAAGAAGGTGGGTTGCATTTAAAAGAAAGCCACAAAACAAAGTGTTTGATAAAAGTGCATGCTAAAAAGGTGGGTTGCAAATGGATTACCTCAATTCGTATATTTTCGGAAATTCATTTTTAAGGAAAATAAATTTTCAATGAAAAATAAAATTGTAAAAATGGTTTCCTTTGTGATAGAGTATAAAACATATTCCTAGACCTCAACCATCAGCTTAAGCTTTTGGTTGAGATGATTCAATATAACAAGGTATCGGAGCCAACGTGACATAGAGGTCACAGGTTCACCCCAGGTATGGGTGAGTCGAGTATAAAACATATTCCTAGATTTCAACCATCACCTTAAATTTAATCCAATACTTCTTAATTTCTTTGTTTCACTATAAGAAAATATTTTTCCACGAAAATAAACCAAACCTAAAAGTTGAGCATGACCAACTCAACCAGACTAAAATTTTCTTAAAATTGCCTTCAAATTTCGAATGAATCAACCATTGCACAACCCGTTTGACACAAAACATAGAAAAAAAACATATAATTTATGCAATTCGATTGATTTTTTGAGCAGGTATTAGGGTCGGGTGGATTTGGTGTGGTGTACAAAGGAGAGTTTCCGAATGGGATTCATGTCGCGGTAAAAGTTTTGAAAGAGAATGTAAGTAAGAAGGTTGAAGAACAATTCATGGCAGAAGTAAGCACTATGTGTAGAACATATCACATTAATCTCGTAAGGCTTTATGGTTTTTGTTTCGATCCAACAATGAAAGCCTTAGTTTACGAGTATATGGAACAAGGATCTCTTGATAATCTATTATTTCGTCGAACAAGTAATAACATTACGTATGTAGCATTGGACAAGTTACAAGACATTGCAATTGGTACGGCTAGAGGTATAGCATATTTACATGAAGAATGCCAAAAGAGAATCATTCACTATGACATTAAGCCCGGGAATGTACTATTAGATGCAACGCTAAATCCGAAGGTGGCGGATTTTGGACTAGCTATGTTATGCAATCGAGATAACACACACGTTGTTATGTCAGGTTGTCGAGGAACACCAGGGTACGCTGCTCCAGAGTTATGGACTCCCTACCCGGTCACTCACAAATGCGATGTTTATAGCTTTGGAATGCTTTTATTTGAGATTGTAGGGAGAAGAAGAAACCATGACACTAATCTTAGTGGGACTAGCCAAGAGTGGCTACCGAGGTGGGCGTATGAGAGGTTCGACAAGGGAGAGTTAGCGGAGATGTTGTCGCTTGTAGGTATCGAAGAGGACGATAAGGAGAAGGCAGAGAGAATGGTGAAGGTGGCTCTTTGGTGCGTACAATACTTGCCAAATGCAAGACCTATGATGAGTTCTGTTGTAAAGATGTTGGAAGGAGGGGTTTCTATTGATTCACCACCAAATCCATTTGCTCATTTGCAGGATAATTTTGGATTAATTGGTGAAGGTGATAGTAATTCATCATCAACTAAAAGCACTTCTCCATTAACCAAATCTGAGAGCAGCAATTTGGAGATTCAAGTAGCCAATACTTATTGATTGTTATCATTGTTTAAGCATGTCTAATTTTATGTAAGTCTATAGGAATGATTGAGAACATATGCACAATTATAAAAAACAAAAAAAAAAAAAGGTATAGTACCCTACCATATCACCCTATTCTTTTGGTGGTGTTTAAGGGTCTGTTCTGATTTACTGAACTGAACCGAACTTAACTTATTGGAGCTAAATTGAACATTTTATGAGAGAAGAAAATTAAGAACTGAACTTATTGGAGCTGAACTGAACGAAAAAGAAGAGAACATGCCCTAAGTTAGTTATTTAATTAATTTCTCTGTTTATCTTACCTCAGATCAGCTCATCTAATAATTTATTTCCTTTGCAATTTAGATAAGTAAAATTATTTTTGGACTTAAACGTGTGTACAATGTATCTATCGTATCACTCATCACTTTCAACTGGTGATCCGGTTGAGAATGGCCGAACACGCAGTGATCATTCTTACTTCTATTTATAACTTTCTTTAATTAAAGATGCAAAATTGCTATATGTAGTGCTTAACTTTTCTATGAAATAAATAATGGTGAACTGTTAGCGTTATTCCTTTTTGTATGTCCCGATTAATGAGGTGCAGTGGAGGCATAACTAGCATATCAAAGTTTTGAGTAGCTAATTCGATCTCGAAGCTTTTGACTTGTAGGAGTAATGGTATTAAAGTTATTCTAGAATCGATCACCTCCTCATAATATAAAACTAGTATGCAGTCCGGGTGTTACATCGAGTTAGCGCTTTAATTAAATTTTTTTCTTTATGAAAATATTTTTATTATCCTAGTTTTTTTTTTTCAAGTAATTTGTATTAGAATTGTGGTATTATTATGAATTGATAAAGTATAGGTTGCTTAAGTATGTTGTGCACAGATATTAAACAAAATGTTATTGATGAACAAAAAGTATAGGAAGCCAATTTTTAACTCTCCATTGTTTGGGAAAAGATGATTTTATTCCTCTTAATTTTTTTTCAAGTTGCGAATCTAGTTTTCCCATTTAATTTTGTGCGTATCATTTATAGTTGTATAAATCTATATAGATGATATGATTTATTATTGGCTAAAACAGTAAGAAGTTTGATCTTGTTCCCCCTAAGGTTTAGTGTTCGAAATCCGTAATATGCCCTTTGTTAAGTGGTGATGACGTGGCATAATGATATTGCAAAAAAGGGAGGAATGATTTATTATTAAGTGATGTTGTGGCATAATGCTATTGCAAAAAAGGGAGGAATGATTGGCACATAAACGTTTTTAGGAACGCTTTTTAATATATAAAAATAGTATAGATTATTCTTCTGGAAGTCTGATTATTAGTGAAATGGTAACGTCTATTGTGTGCTCTAAATACAATATAATAACTAGAGAAAACCGTTGTATAGTTTATGTGGTATTATTACACCTAAATAAGTTAGCACTATTGTTATACAATAAATTATAGTAAGTTTGTATCATACATAGATATGGATATATCAAATCTCAGCATTATAAGCCTTATGGGATATGATACAATTCGTAGCTAGGTAGCTTTTCATGCATAGAAAACCTTTATATGATTCTAAAGATAAATACTTTGTAATGATAATTATATTAGACAAATACTTTAATTGTAATAGATAATAATAATATCAAGGAACAATTGTACCTATAGATTAAAAATTACTGTAAAAGAAAAAGACTGCCAATAAGCTTAATTTATTACTCGATCACTTTATTGAAATATATAATAAGTTCACTTGATCTTAAATCTAGACATCATTAAAAACGTGCATATAGCAGAAAAATAAACATATACTGTAATTAAACAACAATACAACATGTGTGCCTGAGATACAAGCCTATAAATATAGGACAATTAATTCCTAATCACTCACAAATTAAACTCATAAACACCAATTCAAAGAGAAAGTTAGCCTTGTAAAAAGAGAAATGTCATCAACAAAAAATTCAAACAAGGTAGTTCGCACAAAGAGTTTATTAGATGAATACCGCATCTATTTCTCTCATGTGTTGTCACCATTGAAGAGGAAGCCGAGGGGCGACTCGGGCTGCACTACAAAGGCGCAGCTCAACCAGCAGTACTATGATGGTAGCAAGGGAGTTGATGAAGGCGATGTTAATGCCAAAGCAGAGGATTATATTAAGAAAAGACATCAGAAGTTTGTGCTTAGCAAATGGATATCCAAAAATTCTAATTAATTAATATGCAATAGTTGAATGTTGATGATCAGTTATAAATTATAAGAATTGTTAGTAATATTACTCCTTATATGCTCTTATATTGTTGTATTTTTGGTTGAGATTGAGAGCAAGGTTTAATTTATGTGGTTTAATATTCATTTAATAGCACTATTTTAAATTATGTCGTTATTGACTTTTACTAATACAACATACAAACATATAAACTTAGTCATGTTGATTGTTTGTTGTCTCTCGAAAATCACCTCCTAATATTGTTCATCATATATAACTACGGAGTATTAATTAAGGTTTGGCTAATCCTCGAGTTTATATTGCATTGAAATATTGAATTAATGACATGGGTTAATCTTTCCAAATCACAATAAGGTAGTAGCTAAGTACGGAGTAGTAATGTAATAAGAAATGATATGAATAGTGTAGTGGTGGTTGGAATTGAAGATGGACTTGTAAGTCCAATTGTGGTAGAAGGTTGACTTTGTTAAACTTGCATTTATTTAGCAAGTTGGTGGGAAGCTCCTAGAATCTTAGATGGAATAGCAAATGGTATTTGGTTATTTGCTACTCTCTCCTTATAATAATAATCGCAACAGTAGGTCATGCACGAAATTTTTCACAATTAATAGGGTAGGAAAGCATTATGGACATCCATTTGGTGCAATTCCCAATTTTTCGCAGCAGCAACAGCTAGAAAAGCACGAACGGTGACCATTTTAGCTACGGGAGCAAATGTCTTGTTATAATCAATACCCTCAACTTGATTATTACCAAATATAACGAGACGAGCCTTCCATCGCTCAATTGTGCCATCGGAATTGAGCTTGACCTTGTAAACCCATCTGCACCCAAGAGCTTTCTTACCCGGAGGTATTTTTTCCATCACCCATGTTTCATTATTTTCCGGAGCTGTGATTTCTTTTCGCATAGCCTCCTTCCACCCCTCATGTTGCATTACCTCATTAAAATTACGAGGCTCAACCATTGTATCCACAGCTGCAATAAACACACGGTGTCGCAAGGAAAAATTATTACAATTCACAAAATGTGCTAAGGGATAAGGAGTACCTGAGGAACCCGGAGTAGACGGTGAACTTGGAGTGATAGATGGACTAGAGAGAGATACAGTATGTGCGACATAATCACGATGCCATCCCGGAGCATTTTTCGGCCTTTGACCGCGACCCAACTTGATAGAAGTGTTAGGAATAACAACCGGATCAGCATGAGAAGTGCTGTCCGAGCCGCTGGTAGCAGCAGATGGCGCCTCGGCAGTGGCCTCCGCAATGGGCTGCGGTGGGTGCCAGCTGCCGCAGGTGAGCTTGGGTCGAGGCTGACTTGAAGAGGGACAGCAGGGTCCGTAACAGGGGCTGTAGTGCGAGCTGGAGAAGGAGATGCAGGGGAAGCTACATCATCAGGGGTGTGAGGAGCAGGGGAGTGAGTAGCAATATCGGGCACATGAGAATTTTTACCAATTTTCAAGACAAATTCTAAGTCATCCAAGAAATCATTGTCCACCCCAATATTAGCATTTGACAATTCGGCAAAACCCACATTAGTAGCACTAGAATCATCATGTTTAAGAAACGGAAATTCATTCTCAAAGAACTTGACATCACTTGAGACAAATATATCAACGGTTTCTAAATCATACACTTTCCACCCCTTTTTGCCATGAGGGTAACCCACAAACGCACATTTTCTACTCCTAGGAGAAAATTTATCACCTTTGGCCTTTTGATTGTGTGCAAAACAAAGACACCCAAAAACACGCAATGCATCAAAAAAAAATTTGGTTCTTTGCCAAACAATAATTCATAGGGAGTTTTATTATCTAGCAAACGAGTGGTAGTGCGATTAATTAAATAAACCGCTCCAAGAACACATTCACCCCAAAAAGAAATCGGTAAATTCCATTGAAATATTAAATCTCGACTGACATTTAGAATGTGTTGGTGCTTACGTTCTACCCGACCATTTTGTTGAGGTGTGCCAGCACAAGAAGTTTGGAAAAGAATGCCACTCTCACTAAAGTACGGAAGCATAGGTTTGAATTCCGTACCATTATCACTCCGGACATACTTAACATGCACATCAAATTGACATTTAACCATAGCAAAGAAAGAGCAAAAAGAAGAATATACTTCAGTTTTGTCATTCAATAAATAAACCCAAACACCTCTCGAGAAATCATCAACAATTGTTAAAAAATAATGAGCACCACATGTAGAAGGAGTTTTATACGGCCCCCATAAATCACAATGTATTAATTCAAAAATACGGCTATCCCGACTATCACTATTAGGGAAACTATCCCGTGATTGTTTAGCTTGTGGACATACATCACATGCTTTATTCAAAGATTTTCTACTAGAACTAGCACTAATAGCAGGAACTAACTTGACAATATGATCCGACGGATGCCCAAGACGACGATGCCATAATTCGAACGTAGAGATCTCCGGATTTGTCACCGCACATACTCTAGGAAGTCGCCGGAAATAATATAGTCCATCTATCCGTTCACCGTCTCCAATCAGGTTCCCCGAGAGTTGAACCTGTATAGCACACAAAAATTCAGTGAATTGTACAGTACAATTGGAATCATCAATCATCTTAGATACGGAAATTAAATTGCAATTTAGTGTAGGAACGTATAAAACGTTTTCAAGAATAAGTCCGTCATCCAAATAAACACGCCCCTCCTTCGTAGCTATGGCTTGCGTGCCATCCAGAAGACCAACGGGACAGTGAGGAATGAATTCCACACCCATTAAACATGATTCGTCACCGGTAACATGATGGGAAGCGCCGGTGTCGATGATCCAGGACAAAGAAAAATACAGTTAAGAGAAGACGAACATGCTCGGGCTGAAGTGCTAACAGAGCCGAGAGAGTTCCTTGCGATGGCAGGGAAGTAGCAGAAACCAGCGATGTACCCACAGCATTGGCACGAGGCTTAGGCTTGCTGTGATCAGTCACAGCCGTAGCAGGAGCAGGAGGAAAAGACGGGGCAGCAGCAGAAAGAGACGAGGCAGCAGCAGGCCTGCTAACCGAGGACGATGCCCCTCCTTTTTTTCCATACTTTTCAAGCCACCACTCGGGATAACCGTGGAGGATGAAACAGCCAGTGTTGTCGTGCCCTGTACGTTTACAGTGAGTACAGTAGAGTTTGGATTTGTCCACACGAGAGGTAGAAGGCAAAGACCGTCGATCCGATGGCAAGGCAAAAACATGTGCTTCAACCTTCCCTGGTTGGGCATGGCCTTGAGCAATGCCACGAGAACGCTCTTCTTGAAGAAAAGCGTGATATGCTCTGTCCAGGGTCGTAGGAGGCTGCTGCGAGAGAAGGTTCGTGCGCACCATAGCGTATTTATCATCATCAATACCGATCAAAAACTGATGCAATTTTTCTTCCTCCCTATCCGACTCGTACTTCGCAGCAACATTGCAAGAGCACTTGCCACATTCACATCCATGAGGGGGTTTGAGACGGAGAAGATCATAAAAAAATCCCATCAAAGTAGTGTAATACTCTTCAACAGTCATAGCCTTCGATTGTTTGCAATTGGTAATACAAGTGAGCAGTTGTTCGAGACGAGGGCCACTAGCCTCGCAAAACCGCTTCTCCAAATAATCCCAAAGTTTCTTGGCTTCCTCAAAGTAGGGGATGGATGCCGCAACCTTAGGATCAATAGCTCTGAGAATCCATGACACCAACATGGAATTCACCGTTTCCCAGTCAAGTAATTTATTTGGCACAGAAGGTTTAGAGATTGTTCCATCAATAAAACCATATTTGCACCGAGATTTCAACGCTAAGGTAATTGCCCTAGACCAAGCAAGATAATTGTCTCCTTTCAAGACCACATGTGTGATCAAATTGCCGGGTTGATCACCCGAGCCAAAGTAAAAGGCCGGGAGAAACAGGATCAATTTTGTGATCCACCATAGTCGATTAGCAGAGGAATTAACAGAGTAAAAAAAAAATAGTGTGATTGACAGAGAAGAGAAAAAAAGTGATTTAGGGTTTAGAGGATTAGTGGCTCCAATACCATGTCAATAATAGAGTGAATAATGCAGTGTATTGTATTAGGGTGTAAACAAGTATATATATACAACCTAGAGAGATTAGGGCTCGTAACACAACTACGGCCCATTAGAGAAGTTATACATATTTTATACATATTTATATGGCCTAACATATATACTTCCTACGTTCTCATCTTAACTTTTGTCGTGTCTTCCCCTCTTGTGGCGATATTGTATGGATTATTCTTCCCAATATTATATTTATCTATTGACTTGTCCCTGACTAGACTAGTTTGGGCTTTTTTACTCTTAATTACTTTGTTTATCTTTAATTGACATGTTTTGAATTTTAATAACTACTCATACAATTCAAGTAAGCACCACAAACACATTAACAAACAGATATCTTCTGAAGTTTGAGATCGGTGGTGATGATTGATTATTATCATCATCTTCTGGCACAGGAAGACGGATTTCTGAAAAACGGGTTTTGTTGAAAATAAACCTAGAAAATTCTTGAAATATCTTGTACAAATCTAGAATAAATATCTATATAATAGGAAGGACTAAACTAGATAAAAGTCTAGCACCTAGAATAATCTAGATAGAAAAAAGAAACAGGTAGAAGCAAATTGTAGAAGTAAATCAGTGGAATGTTGGTCACCGACATTACTTCCTATAAATAGAAGTACATATTTGCATGTATACATTCAAGCCAAGCAATAACTCCATTACATCATCATTGACTCCATACAAATTCATCCATTACAATTCCACTACAAACCAATTACGTACGGATGTTTTTACAGTGGTCGTTTAAAATATGACTACCTTATTATTTTAATGATAAACAACATCAGCAATTTATTATTTTCACACTATAAATTGGACACAATTAGTATTCTAATTTCTACAATGCATATATAATTTTTAAAAATTTTAATCCAACATTAAATAAATATTTTTCAAGAAACTATAAAATAAGAGTAAAAATTACATAAAAATTCTACCGTAGGCGTCGACTACGGACGACTATGGTCGACTACAATAAGAGATTAAATCTCAACCGTTAACCGTTTATTTGTTGATTGACTAATCTTAGGCGTCCAATTTGACACATAAAAAAACAGTCATCTCTAGTTATCAAGTCATTAAGTCTTGTTTGGTTAAATTTTGTTGTTCAAACAATTTTATTTTTTTATTGGAAAAATTGCTCCTATTAATCTGAACTTTGCCCCATCCGCCGAAATTAATCCCAACTTTCGTTTATTATCTATTGCACCGAACTTTGGGGGTATTAGTTTCTATTGCACCCAAATGACTTGCAACCGGTTAATGAGGTAAACACTGTTGACTTGTGATTAATTGCACACGTGTCGCATCATGATAGGCTTAAAAAAAATTTAAAAAAAAAACCCACGCACAGCCACCTCCACCACCACCACCACCCTCAATCGCCGTTCACCCTAACCCCGACCCTTAGTTTCACCGGAAAACGATCGAACAACCCCCGACTTCCACTAAAAACCACCGGCCTTCCTCCACCACTCATCCCAGACCTCGGAAACAACCTTAGCATAGTTGTTTTCGTGGCTAATTGACGGGGAAAGGGGGTGTCGTTTTCGTGGGAAGGGGGTGAAATTGAGGGTGGGGGAAGGGAAAGGGATGGATTTCGAGGGTGAGGGAGGGATGGGCGCCATTTTCCGGCAACGGGGGAGGAGTTTTAGGGGGTGGGGGAAGGAAATGGGTGAATTTCGAGGGAAGGGGGAGTGCTGGGCGGCGGATCTGGGGTTTTAAGGGTGGTGTTCGATGCAAGGGATGGGTTTTTGGGGGTGGGGGAGGGGTTTTCGGGGGTGTGGGAAGGGGTGGGGTGGCTGGGCGGCGGTTTTCGATGGCAGGGGGAGGGGTTTTCAGGGAGGGGGCCGAAATTCCGGCGGGGTGGGGGTGGGGGTGTGGTGTTTTCCGGGAAAGGGTAGGGGGCTGGGTTTGGTAGGTTTTTTTTTTTTAATTTTTGTTTTTCTTTTTTTTTTTTGGATCTATCACGTGTTGACACGTGTCTAGGTAACCTGCTACATCAGGTTGGCTGACCTGTTGGGTGCAACGAAAATTAATACCCCCCAAAGTTCGGTGCAATAGATAATAAACGAAAGTTGGGATTAATTTCGGCGGATGGGGCAAAGTTCAGATTAATGGGAGCAATTTTTCCTTTTTTATTTTATTTTTTTGTTTCTTTTATAAAATTGAATAAAAATATCTTCCAAAAAATAAATATTCATCTTCAACCTATATCATCTAAAACCTTCATGTTCAACCTACAACATTCATTCTTCTGGTTCAAATTAATTAAATTCTTATATTTAGTTACATTTCATAAATTATAATCAATTTATTTATTTGTATCATTGTTTAAAAAATCACTTAATATATATATATATTTTGATTTTGTCATTTAACTTTGTTTGGTGAATTCGTCAATAAGAACTTCAAAGTTCTAAAAGATAATCAAGTAATTTATTTAAAGATTCGAATTAAAATTATTTAAGTATTAGTCAAAATTATATTGTGCTTATTTGATATAATTTCATGATTCATCCGCAATTGTTTTTTTTTTTTTTTGAATAACAATCTGCCATTGTTAAATGTTAAGGTTGAAGATGACTAAAGATTGAAGATGACTATAGGTTGAAGATGAATAATATTGTTTTATTTTTATTCTTTTAAAAAAAATTCCTTTATTAAGTGCATGTTTTAGGAAAACAAATATTATAATGTATTGATTATGGGGTTTTTTTTTAGGTAAAAATATTATAAGATATTTTATTAGTTTAGTTGTTACAATTATGTTAATAAATAAATTCCAAATTCGAAAAAAAAGGAAATGAAGTAAATAAGAAAGAAAGAAGAAACAAAGACTTGCAGTTAGTTACATGAATTGAGGATTTATTCTTAGTTTTGATAAACTTTGTCTTTATTTATCTTTATCTACCGTAGTTAGTTAGGCGTGAATTGATGATTTTTTTTTTATATAAATTTTATATTCATTTATCTTTACCTTAAATACTTTATTACAATAATCATATAATTATGTAATTTGGTTTTTTTTTTTTTTTTTTTTTTTTTACCAATGCAAGTTGGTATATTTAACATAAAAATTAAATATATTTGTACTACCTCCGTTACATATTAGTTGCAACTTTGAGTATTATTTTTTAGACATAACGTTGTAACTAATATGTTACAGATGTAGTAATTATGTCAATAATGTCATACCTGTTTAGGCAAGTAAAAATGTATTTTTATTGAGAAATATAACCCCAGCCTCATAGTGTGACCTAACCACTTAGAACTGATCTCGAAATCCGAATTAGCCCAATGGGTGAAACGGGTGAAACACCAAAAAAACATATAAAAATTTGTTAATTTATAAGATTAATCTAATACATTATTCTGATTATCCGAAATAATTTAATTAATCTAACATCATTCCTTTTACCTTTAGCCACATTTATTAAATAATGATTTTAATTTAATATTCCAATTTTAAAATCTCAATCTATACAAGGCTAGGATTGTGTTTAAGGTAATGTTTTGGGGTAACTATTTCCAGTATTTAAATTTGGGATTCATCTTTAATAATAAGGGCTTGTTCACATTAATTGAACTGAGTTGAACTGAACTAAAGTAAACTAATTGGAGCTGAACTGAAATGAATTGAATTGATTGGAGCTGAACTGAACTGAATAAAGCTGAAATGAATATTTTATGAGAGAAGGAAATTAAGAGCTGAATTGAACTGAACTGATTGTAGCTGAACTGAACTGAACTAAATAGAGCTTAAATGAATATTTTATGAGAGAAGGAAATTAAGAGTTGAACTGAACTGAACTGATTGGAGTTGAAATAACTGAACTGATTGGAGTTGAACTGAACTAAACCGAAATTAAGCTGAACTGAACATGCCCTAAGAAACATGATTATGCTAATAAGATCTTGGTTAGATAGAGTGACATTAAATCTAGTCAAGAGTACTGAAATGGATGTGATTATACAAAATAACCATAAATTTCTATTATTTATATTTAACAAAAAAGGATTGAACAATTTCGTTTTAGGTACGTCCAAATATAACTTAGGTATACCCAAAATGGGAACATTTTATATACCGTAATCTATGTGTTAATCAATTTTTATATTTGTCAATCGTCCTAATTGTTTAATAAAATTTGAATTTTGGGTATTCCCAAAAATAAATTGGGGATGCCTAAAAGCGAAAACATTGTAGGGCTATGAGTTTTCTTCTAATCAAGGTTAAGGGACTATTATCATACGATTATTTTTCAGTTTAGTTCAGTCCAGCTCTAATAAGTTTAGTTCAGCTCCTAATTTCCTTCTCTTATAAAATATCCAATTCAGTTCAGTTCAGCTCTAATAAGTTCAGTTTAGTTCAGTTCAACTCCTAATTTCCTTCTCTTGTAAAATATTCAATTTACTTCAATTCAACTCTAATAAGTTCAGTTCAACTTATTTCAGTCAATGAGAATATGCCCTAATTCATTGCAAAATATAGGACTAGTAGACAAAATTATTAGAATTTGCGTGTATGAATTTCAATAATTGTCATTTGATTAAAAGCAAACATATCTTTAGCGTTGGATTTTGGGACTAACTAGTAGTTGTTTGGGACCGCCTAGTTGTGTTCTTTGTTACGTACATCCACGTACATTCAAAAGTATATGCTTTCTTAATACCTAAATAAATTTATGATAAGGGCTTTCTTAATCTAAACAAGGATCATTATGTCTTAGGTAATATTTTGATAGAGTGGACAAAAAATCTAGTCAAGAGTACTAAAAACGGATGTGATTATTTGAAATAACCTTAAACTTCTATATATTTTCTTAAAATTAAACTGAACCACTCCGTTGTAGGTACGCCCAAATATTAAATAGGTATACCCAAAATGAGAAACATTTTATACACTGTGATCTATGTCAAACATTTTATACAATGTGATCTATGTCTTGGTCAACTCTTATCTTTGTCAATCGTTCTTGATAAACTAAAAAAAAAAATTGGATATGCACAAATTCAATTCTTCTTCAAAAAAAAAAAAAAGCTCTAGAAGACTAGAAGTAATAAACCAGTAGACCACATAATAAAAAAAATACACAAAAAAAAAAAAGGAAATGAAGTAAATAAGAAAGAAATAAGAAACAAAGGACTTGCAGTTAGTTACGTAAATTGAGGATTTATAGTTTTTGATAAATTTTATCTTTATTTATCTTTATCTACTCCGTAGTAAGTTAGCCGTTGATGATTCATTTTTTTTTTTTTTAATTTTGATAAATTTTATATTCATTTATCTTTACCTTAAATACTTTGTTACAATAATCATATAATTATGTAAATTGGTTTTTTTTTTTTTTTTTTAAAGATTTTTTTACCAATGCAAGTTGGTGTATTTAACATAAAAATTGAAATATATTTGTACTACCTCCATTACATATTAGTTGCAATTTTGAGTATTATTTTTGAGACATAACGTTGTAACTAAGGCCCATTCTTTTCACCTTAATTTTGCTGAACTGAAATTATTTTTAATAAACTTAAATTATTTTTGCTAAACTTAAATTTTTTTTACAGAAATTAAATTAATTTTATTGAACTGAAATTATTTTTGCTTAACTGAAATTATTTTTACTGATTTTCTATTATAATTCTTCTTTAAGAAAACTGAATTGAACTTATATTTACTGAACTGAATTTAATTTTACTTAACTTAACTTAATTTTACTGAACTGAAATTATTTTTACTTAATATTATTTTTGAAGAGAATAGGGCCTAATATGTTACAGTCCTTACCGATGTAGTAATTATTTCAATAATGTCATACTTGCTTAGGCAAGTAAAAATGTATTTTTATTGAGAAAAATAACCCTGGCCTCACAGTGTGACCTAAGCTAACTACTCAAAACTGATCTTGGAATCCGAATTAGCCCAAAGGGTTAAACGGGTGAAACACCAAAAAAAAAACATATAAAAATTTGTTAATTTATAAGATTAATCTAATACAATATTCTGATTATCCGAAATAATTTAATTAATCTAACATCATTCCTTTTACCTTTAGCCACATTTATAAAATCATGATTTTAATTTAATATTCCAATTTAAAATCTCAATCTATACAAGGCCAGTATTGTGTTTAAGGTAATATTTTGGGCAAGCAACTATTTCCGCCAGTATTTAAATTTGGGATTCTACTTTAATAATAAGGGCTTGTTCACATTAATTGAACTGAGTTGAACTGAACTAAAGTGAACTAATTGGAGCTGAACTGAAATGAATTGAATTGATTGGAGCTGAACTGAACTGAATAGAGCTGAAATGAACATTTTATGAGAGAAGGAAATAAAGAGCTGGACTAAATAGAGCTGAAATGAATATTTTATGAGAGAAGGAAATAAAGAGTTGAACTGAACTGAACTGATTGGAGCTGAACTGAACTGAACTAAACCAAATACAGCTTAAATGAATATTTTATGAGAGAAAGAAATTATAAAAGCTGAACTGATTGGAGCTGAGTTGAACTTAACTGAATTGATTGGAGTTGAACTAAACTGAACTAAATCGAAATTAAGTTGAATTGAATATGCCCTAAGAAACATGATTATGCTAATAAAATCTTGGTTAGATATAGTGACAATAAATCTAGTCAAGAGTACTAAAAATGAATGTGATAATACGAAATAACCATAAATTTCTTTAATTTGTATTTTAAATAAAAGGATTGAACCACTTCGTTTTTAGGTACGTCCAAATATAACTTAGGTATACCCAAAATGGGAACATTTTATATGCCGTAATCTATGTGTTATCAATTTTTATCTTTGTCAATCGTTCTGATTGATTAATTATAAAATTCGAATTTTTGTATGTCTAAAATTCAAATTGGGGATATCTAAATGAAAATTTATTTATGTTGTAGGAGTCATTAGTTTTTTTATGCAAGAGTGATACATTGTGAACAATTGGACTAATAATGAAAATCGTTTGGATACTTATATAATAACTATCTTCGATTAAAAGCAAACTAATTTTTAGCGATTTATTTTGGGACTAACTAGTAGTTGTTTGGGACTGCCTAATTTGTTCTTTATTACGTACGACAAACTTTCAAGTATATATTTTCACATATCCCTAAGTTAATTTAAAATTTGATAGAGTTGCAACAAATCTAGTCAAGAGTGCTAAAAACGGATGTGATTATCCGAAATAACTTTATACTTATGTATCTTGTAAAAAATTATTGAACCACTTTGTTTTAGGTATGTCCACATATAGCTTGGGTATACCCAAATTGGGAACAATTTATATATCATAATCTATGTTTTAATCAAGTCTTATATATTATAGTCAATTTTCTGATTAACAAATAAAAATCAACTTTTGAGCACGCCCAAAATTATTGCTACGTATTATGTACATTCAAGTATATACTACGCCCAAAACCATGTCTTATTGTTACATATATACTACGTACATTCAAGTATAGGTTTTATCCATGTCTTATCTTTGTCAATCATCCTTATTGACTAATTAATAATATTCCAATTTTGGTACACCAAAAATTAAATTGGGGATCCATGCCTAAAAGCGAATTTTTTGTATATGATTGTGAGATTTGCTCTACACAAGGTTAATCCGTTGCAAACAATAGGATTAATAGACAAAATTGCTTGTGTGTATATATGAATTTCGATTATTGTCCTTCGATTAAAAGCAAACATATATGTAGCGTTGTATTTTGGGACTAACTAGTAGCTGTGTGCGACCGCCTATTTGTGTTGTTTGTTACGTACTACATACATTAAAGTATATGTTTTCTTGATCCCTCAATAGATTAAATTTAGGATAAGGGAGTTTCTTAATCTAAATAAGGATCGTTATGTAATATGTTATGTTTTGGCTGAATTACTATTTTTTAGCATCTAAAATTGGTCTTTCAATTTTAATAAGAGTCGTGTTAAACTAATAATATGACCTTGGTTAGATAGAGTGGAAATAAATCTAGTCAAGAGTATTAAAAATAGATTTGATTATCTGAAATAACCTTAAACTTTTGTATTTAAAAACAAAAAAAAAATTGAACCACTTCGTTTTAGGTACGCCCAAATATAACTTAGGTATACCCAAAATAAGAAACATTTTATACACTGTGGTCTATGTCTTGGTCAAGTGGATCTTATCTTTGTCATCGTTCTAATTAACTAAAATATTTTATTTGGATATGCCCAAAATTAAATTGGGGATATTTAAAAGCAAAATTTATGTATGTATATTCAGTTAGGTTCAGTTCAGCTCCAACCAGTTCAGTAAATGTGAATAGGTCCTACTTAAATTAGATTTGTAATTGAAACATTTTTATTGTTTATCTTTTAACATTAAAGAAGACTAACATTGGTAATATAAAATTTTAGGTTTTAGTTAAGACAATGTATTGTTTGTCAACATTGTCATTTTCTTTTTCTGGTTAATAAATACTTAGGGCATGTTATTTTCAGATTAATTTCAGTTCTGTTCAGTTCCAATCAGTTCACTTCAGTTCAGTTCCTTCACTCATAAACAATTCATTTCAGCTTTATTCAGTTTAGTTCAGTTCAATTCAGCTCCAATCAATTCATCAGTTCAGTTTAGCTCACTATAGTAATTCTGAACAAACCCTTAAAATAGTTTTTGAAAAAAAATGGTTAGTAAATACTTTAAATAGTTTTTAAACAAAAAATTAGAGGGAATATTCTAAATTTCTCTCTATATGTAATAAAAAAAACATAATCATATGATATTAAGTTTTATTGGTCATGATGAGTAATTTATTATTATCTAATTTTTATAATTTTTGTAAGTGTGAGATTAAAGATATTTGCGATTGTAGACACCCATTTGTGTCTCCCCAAAACCAAACCTAGTGATGAGTACCTTTCACATAGAATCATAATTTAATGAAACAAAAGTGTGGAAAGGTCTAGTGTTGCGGAAAGTTTTATTTCTTTTCTTTTCTTTTTTCTCTGTTTTTGAAAACTTTATTTTAAGAAAACAGCCAATCCAGTTTGGTTGGTCCATGATATGGGTCCAATAGTGGTGTAGTTGGATGGGGCTTGCAAAGACCTTTCCAACGATATATTATAAGCCCAATTCCGATGAATATTGAGGAATTTATGGCCAATTTACTAAACTGGGCCTGGTTTGAGTTTTAAGTACGGCCTATGATCTAGGGGAGGGCCTAATATAATTTATCATTCCTAATGTAATTAGGAATGGTTTTGGTCTTCTAGAACATTCTAGAAGGGTCTTATCATTCTTAATTCAATTAGGACTTTTCAGAGTTTTAATCAAGATCAAATAGCATTTTCGAAGAAATTATATTATTTTATCTTCCAGTACGGTAAACTTATCAGATTTTCGAAAACGCGTTGGAATTAAGACTGGCGTCCAACCCCAGGCCTTGGCGCCTGGAACCAGGCTTGGCGCCAGACGCTAGCCATTGGCGTCTGGCGCTAGACACTGGTGCCTGGCGCCAGTTAGCCAGGGTTGGCGCCAATGCTGTTTTGTGATCTTCAGACTCTGTTTTGTTAAATTATCTTTTTTGGATGATTTTCTCTATAAATATCGTATTAAAAACTCCGTTTTCATTCACCAATTCTCTTTATTCTTAAGTTTTAATAAACTCCGTTTTCAAAAGAAACCAATCACGAAGAATCATCAATTCTCTTCTTCATTCATTCTCTTCATTCACAAATCATTCATCAATTCTCTTCATTCATCAAGCTTTCATTCTTTAGCATTCTTTTCTTTTATTCTTTTCTAAACTTTGCTTTTTTAATACAAAATTCCGCATTCGCAAGATCTAGAAACACCTAGCCATATTCGAAGTTGCCTTCGCCCTAGACGTGAAAGGTTTTAATTTCTGAGGGTTTGGTCCCAAATCTTTCTTTCAATTATTTAATTTAATTGCTTTGATTATTATTTTCCTTGAAGTTACTAATGTGTGTATTTTGTTATTAGAAAGAGGTACGAGGCATCCAAGTAAGTACTTTAATGTTTTTATTGATATTATGATGTAGAAGTCATGCTTAGATTGTTATTTTGATTCCTAGTATCATGTCTAGGGTAACTTTAATATTAAGTATGATTAAAAGTATGATGCCTTTTATTCTCTTCCTAATATTTATGATTTTTAGTATCATGTTAGGGCTAAAGATTTGATTTTTATTGCTTAGTGACATGCTAGGGTTTGTTATTAATCTTGTTAGTATCATGCCTAGGATCTTGCTGTGCTTTAACATGATTATGATGATTATGATTATGATTAGTAATATTATTATTAATGATGTTGATTATTTATTATGTTGCTTGATATATATTATATATTGTTATTTCTTGATCACCTTTTATGTATGTTTAAAGGGAATTTGTACTTGCAACCACGCTTAATAAGATAATTAATAATCTTGTTAGGTTAACTTTGATTATAATTCAAGTGATCACCAATAATAGATTTATTTGTGCATTAAATTCAACCAACATAGATTAAACAGTTTTAGGGTTGATCCTATTGATTGCATGTTAGTCAGAAAGCGCACATGAATACGAGCATAATAAAGTAGAGGCCTATTATTAGGGCAGGTTCAATCTCTTTTAGGTTGGATTTGTACCATCATCCCCGAACCCTTATTTGGTTCATGACCTTATGGAGTTGACGATCTCTTGGATCGTTAAGGGGTGTAACCTTCACCTCGTGAACGGTTTACAAGTTCCTTAAAAACTTGTTGGCGACTCTTTTGCTCTATCGTCTTCCCTTTTGGACGCCACCGTACTTTAGTGTATGATCACAGTGGGGTTCAAGCTAGTGGGATTTTTAAGGCTTGAAACTATTCCCTATAGCGATTAAAGATTTACATCGATATATGAAAATGAGACTAACACAATGAAACATAGGAGTACTGCATTACGGGACCAAAATATACATTTAATAGATAAAAGATGATATGAGTAACTAAAAAATTTCGGATGGATTAAATTAATATTTAATATGGTATATACTCTTGTAAAAAAAATGATGTACTGTATTAGTAATCAAGAAATTTCATTGGAATATTTAGTGATTAATATCATTAGCAACAAAATAATATACATCCATACAGGTAGAAGATTGATATAATATGTTTGCCATATTAGATTTGCCTTGGAAATGTGTGTCTCTTGTTGATTATAGGCCTATTAGTCTGTGTAATGTTATGTATAAAATTATCTCAAAAGTGCTTGCAAATAGGCTAAAAAAAATATTGCCTTCGATTATTAGCGAGTCTCAGAGTGGCTTTGTTCCTAGTAGATTGATAACTGATAATATTCTGGTTGCATATGAGTGTTTTCATTTCCTCCGAAAAAAGAAAACTGGATAAAAAGGATTTATGGGGTTGAAACTCGATATAAGCAAGGCTTATGACAGGGTAGAGTGGCTCTTTCTGGAAAAAATGATGGTGAAATTTGGCTTCCCGGAGTCTTTTGTTTCTAATATTATGAAATGTGTTTCGTCGACCTCTTTTGATGTTCTTGTGAATGGTCAACCTTCTCGTGTTTTCAAGCCTAGTATGGGGCTTAGGCAAGGGGATCCTATGTCTCCTTTTCTCTTTATTATGTGTGCGGAAGGTTTATCAGCTCTATTACGTGATGCGGAGAGGAAGAGACTCATTCATGGGGTGAAGATAGGTAGGCATGTTGAACCTATCTCTCACCTATTTTTTGCTGATGATAGCTTGTTGTTTGTAAGAGCAAATGAGGATGAATCTGACAGGGTTCTTAACATTCTTTCGACCTATGAGTTGGCGTCGGGCCAAAAACTGAATATGGAAAAATCGGAAGTGTCTTTTAGCCGAAACATTGAGTGTGAAAAGAAAAACATGCTTCAGATGAAGTTATCATTTAAGGCTTTCGATGGACATGACAAATATTTGGGTCTCCCAACTTACATTGGGAGCTCTAAAAAACAGGTTTTTTAAAGTATTCAAGATAAGGTTTGGAAAAAACTCAAGGGTTGGAAAGAAAATTTTCTGTCGCAGGCGGGAAGGGAGATTCTCATCAAATCTGTGGCCCAGGTTATTCCGATATATGCTATGCAATGATTCTCTATCCCTAGTAGCATTCTCAATGCGGTGGAGAACATGTGTAGAAATTTTTTTTGGGGGCAAAAAAATGAAGAGAGGAAAATGTGCTGGGTGGCTTGGAAGAAATTGTATGGAGCAAAAAATCAAGGGGGAATGGGATTCCGAAATATGCAAATGTTCAACAAAGCTATGTTGGCAAAGCAAGCCCGGAGAATTGTGACGAATGAAAGCTCTCTTATGGCTCGGGTTTTAAAAGGGAAATATTTTCCTTCATCCAATTTTTTTGATGCTAAAGTGGCATCGGGCATGAGTTTTACCTGGCGTTCTATATTGAGTGTGCGGGATGTGATTGAAAAGGGGGCAAGGAAGAATGTAGGGGCGGGGCATAACATCAACATTTGGGATGACCCTTGGGTCCCCAACTTTCCAGACTTTCGTGTGTCCTCGGTTAAAGGTGAAAGGGAAAATGTTCCTATTGTAGTGAGCGATTTGTTGGATGATCGTAGATGGAATCGAGATACCCTACATGGACTTTTCTTGGAGTGGGAAGTAAATGAAATTTGTAGTATTCCAATCCCCATGTTTGATGAAGAGGATTCTTGGTATTGGCATCTTTCGAAGGATGGCAACTATAGTGTCAAAAGTGAGTATAACTACCTCATCGATGAAGAATTAAGGGGAAGGGTGTCTTCATCGAATACTCTCCCCCCTTTCAATTGGAAACTGATTTGGCAAGCCAAGATCCCTCCAAAAATCAAATTTTTTGCTTGGAGGTGTATTAAGAATGTTGTTGCTGTGAGATCGAATTTAAGTTCGCGGGGTATGGAGGTTAATCGTATATGCCCAATGTGTGGTGAGGCAGAGGAGACTACTTTGCACATGTTGCTGTTTTGCTCTGAAGTGAAACCAATCTGGAGACTCTCGCTGCTAAGGCTCGAGGCTAGTGATGGTGATACTATGTGTTTTCGAAGTTGGTGTGCAACTATGAGTGACAAAATAAAAGAACCAAGATGGTGGAGCTTGTTCTGGTGTGTGGCGTGGGGTGTATGGTTGAAGCGCAATGCGTGGGTTAAGTATGAAGCTCGATGTCATGTGATTGTATATGGTTTCATTCCCTTCTCCTTTTCTTCGCTTGGGGAATTAGAGAAGGAGGTTGTTGCGTTACTGAAGCGGATTCAGAGGTTCTCGTCGACGCAAGACATTGGGGCTCGTGTTGCAGCTCATATCTTCACTAGGGTAGGATTTGCTATAGCTAGAGGAGTGGGGGCCCAGATTGTATCTCGGCTTCTCACTAATTTATTGTAGGTTGTATGATTTTGTTTTTGAGATAATAATAATAATAATAATAATAATAATAATAATAATAATGATGTTGATGATGATGGATGAAGCTATCAAAATGGAGATGAATTTATACTAATGAATTTTGTCAATTGTTTAATTTGGACGATGTTTTTCAATAAATTATAACTTGGTAATACAATTTACCCTCTAAAACTAATGAACCAAACAACCTTTGCTGACTGGGCGCTGACTTGTTATGACTTAAATGATGTGTAATATAGATTTTTTTTTTGTAAAAATATTCGAAGGCTAAGATTAAGAAATAAAAAATATCAACGGTCCGGATTTAATTTCTTATTGTAGTCGTCCGTAGTCATCCGTAGTCGTCCGTAGTCGACGACTACGCTAGAACCATCCAAAAATTAAATAAATAAAACTAAAAATTTGATAAATTAAAAAATATTGATAATAATATTTTATTGCAAAAAGAGAGTAATATAATTAATTACTTGTATAAAAATACGTTAATTATGAATTAAATAATCATTAAAATATTATGATATTTATATTTCAAACGACCACTGTAGAATTTTCACATTACGTACATACTCTTTCAATTTCCTATCAGGTTTCTGATGAACGGGTTTCATCCTCTTCTATTTCTAAAACTGTTAAGATGACATTGTTTTAGTTTGTGCGATTTGTGTTGAAATCACAATAATATGCAAATCAAAAAGACCATTTGTTATCGTTACAAGTCTCGTTCAAGGATTAGATATTTAGAACTAAGCATGATGCTTCCTAATGCTGCACATATTTTGCACCACACATACTTTACCGACAACCTTCATTCTCGGTTGTTTTATTACTACTATTATTATTATTTTACAAAGACTGCCAAGAAAGGGGACGACTTATTAGGAAGAAAAACGATGGCTTAGGGCAGTAATCCAAACACTTTTAGATATTTTGTTTGATGGTAGCTTATAAAAACTTTATCACATTGGTCCACTTTCATGAAATTTATTTTCACAAAAATTTGGGTGAACTTGGTGCACATTAACTTTATGGAAAATTTGCTAGAAATAACACCACATGTCATTAGTTTTTCATAAATGAAACGTCCTTTGAATTATATTTTAAAATGGAATGACGACCTTTAACAGACATTTGCCAAAAATAGAACACGATCCAATGGTAACCTATTTGAAAAGTTACCCGTGACACTTGTCACAATATCATTGGTTAAATAAAAAAAAACCTTAAAATTGAAAAGAAAATTACTTAAAAGTGAAAAAAGGTAAATCCCTCCCACCACCACAACCTTCCAGGGCTGCCACCACCGCCGACGCCTGAAATTCCTCCCCCGTGCTGGCTTAACCATTTTGTCGGCCGTCTCCACCCCCTTCCCCCCGAACCACTACCAAGAATGTCGAAAACCTTTTAACCTTAAAACCACTTGATTTTGGGGTTTTAGAGTTTTCGGATGGTGGTTTAAGGGGGAAGGAGGTGGAACCGGTCAACGGAGGGAGAAACGGGTTCGCCGGAATAATGGCGGGGGTTTGGGCGCCAACTGATGAGGGGAGAGGGGTTTTCAAGGGGAAGGAGAAGGGTTTTAGGGTGGAGGAAGGTCCTTCAGGAGGAAGGGGAGGGGCTGGGTGGTCGGGCTGGCTCAGGGCGTATTGCTGGGTAGGGAGGGATTTTTTTTCTTTTTTTTTAAAAAAAATTTTTAGATTTTTTTAAAAAGTTTTTTAATTAAAGTTTTGTTTTCTTAAATCATTATTATTAAAAAATAATATTTTAACCAATCACACATATGACACGTGTCAAATGTTAGAAGTTTTTTGTTTCATTTTTGGCGGATGTTATCAAAGGTCGTTCTATCAATAAATATATACTAAAAGACACACCAGTGTTGACACGAATCATCTTCTAATGTGTCCTTAGTTGTTTTTTTAATTTTTTTTATACTTTCATATCTATAAATAGAATTGTAACTTTTATGGTAGTCATTTTAATTTCTAAGAAAAGATTAATATTATCATATGATATCTTTCTTATTATAAAATCCTTATATTTTAACAACTATAAAAAATGTTTTTTTAACTAAAAATACTTTGTATTAATTACAAAAATACATTATAGGAAAAAAATATATATTAGTTAAGATAGGTTTTTTTTTTTAATAAAAAAAAATACGCCTTTGTTATGACTTATGACGCAAGTTTAAGTATCTTATATTAAAAAGAAAATATATCCTATATTAATATATATATATATATATATATATATATATATATATATATATATATATATATATATATATATATATATATATATATATATATATATATATATATATATATATAATATTAGTAATATCATTTTTGATTGAGCAAGTGTTACTTCAATTGTGATTTTGACTTGCCAAACTTTTGTTTCTAATATATTCAAAATATAACATAAAAGTGTGATTATTATTATGTACATGTTAATGGATAAGTCGGTGTACATTTTCATAATAATAATTTCTATGTTATTATTTATGAATTTAAAATATATTATTGGTCAGAGTTATGTATTGGCATATATGGCAGTCAAAATGATCTAATGCACTTAAAAAATAAAGAGAATTGTGTTGTTGTATGTGATTTTAACTAATTAAAATAGTTTTTAAAATAGTCGTGCATGGCACGAACCTAAACTAGTTTTGAAATAATCAAAAGGTTGTTTTATTCTTGAAAGATTGCTGAAAGGTGGTGTTATTTTTGACAAATTTTCCTAACTTAATTTATTAGGTGCACTAGATTATAGGTTGAGGAATGCTAGCATAACTCTCAAAATACTCAGGCCACGCTTGGGATTTGGGTAATGTATTAAGGGGTTAAAAAGTCAAGCTTAAGAAAATTAACTTAATTAGAGGTGGTAATCCATGAGAGAGAAAGCTAGTGAGAGATAGTCCCCCTGCCCTCCAGAAAAACCACCTAACCCTCCTCTTCTTCCACCCCCAATACCTCCTCCCCCACCTCCTCCACCAAAAAAACCTAATACAAGTCAACCAGCCTCCTTTAAACAAATCTTAACAGCCCCTAGGAGAAACAACCAACCTTTGCTTCACACCTTACCAGCGGTTGATCCTCCTCCCCTGTTTGATTCTCAAAATGATCTTTTTGTTGCCATTTCATAGGGTGAATACTCAAACCTCTGTTCCCCTTGGGAAAACGCCATTATCTCAAAAGAAAATGGGAAATCCTTCTCCTCTGAGTATTATTCTCAAAACATTGCAAGAATCTGGAAATCTCAAGGGAAACTAGAATCATTCCCCATTGGAAAAGGATTCTTTGTTTCCAAGTTTCATGTACTTCAAGACATGGAAAGGGTGATCAGGGATGGTCCTTGGTTCCTAAATGGTACTTTCATCTCAGTACAAAGATGGCAGCCGGGATTCAAACCTTCGGAAGTCACATCCTCTGTTGTTCCAATCTGGATTGAATTACCGGAACTTCCTTTAGAATTCATGACGAATTCCATATTACAAAATATTGGAAACTCGATTGGTACCTTTGTTAGGTCCAACTTAAAGAATTTAGACAAAGGAAACCTCAGGTTTGCTCGAATTCTGTTTCTTATTGATGAGACAAAACCGAGGAAAGCATCAATCTGGCTAGGCGGAGTGAAACAGAGCATCATCTACTGGGATATCCTCAATAAGGATACCAACGAATCAAAACGCCAAGCAAAGGGTGGTGCGCCGATTGTCACTACAACTTCGTCGGCATTAGATGGTGCAAAACAGAGGAACCAAGAGTGGAGAATAGTGACAAATAAAAAATCTTTACACAACGGTCCTTTAACCCGCCAAATCGAGGAAGTTCTCAAAAAGGGAGCCCAGCTCAGCAAATCCAACACAAAAATCCTTTTGATCTTCTCACGGAAGATATTACATTAGATGCAGACACGTGTCTTAATCCCACTAACTTAGCTCCTTCTCTCTCCTTAGCTACCATACCCAAACCATCACTTCACTCCCTCTACGACTCTACTCCTCCTCCTTATTCTAAATTCCACCGCCTATCCCTCTCTTGTCCCGTCAATAACCCCTTCTCCTTCCCCGTAAAAGTTCTGACCATGACTATTCCCATCCATTGTACTCCCTAAGACTTATTTCAAACCATTCCTTCCTTTAATCAAAGAAAAATGTTCAACTTCCTCATAAAAAAACCATGACAAACCTCACCCTTCAAGAGTACCTCAACAAGATCATGAATCACGACCAGGACGAATTGGAAGCTCAAGGGGGTTTTCTGAGGCCTCCAGTTTTCCTTCCGATAACAATCCATCTGAAACTCTGCCCGGAGAGGAACATCATCACCCAAACAAAACCGGTGGTGACCTTCCCAGAGTACATGATCAACCTCACCTCCTTTAATGCCCAGGGGGCCCCAAGGCGAATGGCACGCCATTACACCACGAACGGTGAGAGGAATTCTCCTCAACCCGGAGGATGTCTCACCCCTTATAGCCAACCTAAGGATGGAATCTCCGGAGAACCCCTTCTATCTGACTCCGGCGCATCTACCCTTGCTCACAGATGTGAGCCTCATCAACAAGCCACTTGCTACTCTGTTAAAGTGGTGGATCAACCAAATGAACAAGGAGTGCTCTCTCATGACAGTGCCATGGGAGCTACAATTCTTACTCGACCCAGTGCCCGTTCTTCCGGCCGTAAGAAAGGCGTTGTCGATTACCGATGATTGGCTGGTGCTCCAGTCAGTATCAGGAACAAACAATGTGAAGCTCATGCACCTCGTACAAGAAGTTCAACAACTTCACCTATTAGTGGGCTGGGCTACCAAAAAAAGGAGGGAATGTCAAGATGTCGGGGATCCGAATAAGGAAAAACATTGTCTCGATGTTCAGCAATTTCCAGGGGAAATACGTCGAGTTGGACAACAACGTGGCATACCCATCGAGGAAGGAAATGCAAAATCTATCGATCATGAGTCCGGGAATGAATGTGCTGCTCTGGAATGTTAGAGGGATTGCTAGGGATGGTTTCAAGCGAAACATCCGTCAATTGATCAAAGACCACGATCCGGACATCATAATCCTCACTGAAACTAAGGTCTCCAAAATAGGTTGTGAGTAGCTTGTCACCATTCTGTAGTACAATTCCTATGAGGTGGTATACCCAGTTGGCTATTTGGGGGGCATCCTTATCTTGTGGAACTCGGGATTCCATACCATTTCAGTTGTCAACAAGGAACCCCGCGCTATTCACACCGTAGTGCAGGTAAACTCCATCATAAAATTCTATCTTTCTGCATTCTATGCTCCTACTACTCATAATGATAGATTAGAATTGTGGTATACACTTGAAAATTTTAGTAATACAATTGATATGCCTTGGCTGGTGTGTGGAGACTTCAATGAAATTTGTTTTGACCATGAGAAATGGGGAGGGAACAAGCAACCCTTGCACCAAATGAGGGCCTTTAATGAGACTATAGAAAATTGCATTGTAATTTAATTGACCTGGGTTTTGTGGGGCATAAATATACCTGGTTTAACAAGCAGAAAAAAAAACAATTCTAGAAAGGCTTGATAGATTCTTTGCATCTTCTGATTGGATTCAGCTATTCCCTCATAACCATGTCTCAAACCTCCCTAGAATGTCTTCTGACCATAAACCCCTTCTGCTAAATTGTGAAAAAAAAATTTCCTTCCCTGGCACACCTCCTTTCAGGTTTGAACCTATGTGGATCTCTGACTTAGAGTTCTTACCTTTTGTAAAACAAAAATGGGCCTCTTACTATACCAACTTCTTCAATAAATTAGATTTCCTAACACAAGACCTTAAATCTTGGGTAGGTAATTTATTCAATAACCAAAAGAAAAACAAAAACAGATTGAATCCCAACTAAACACAATTCTTGACCAGGAAGAGATTTTTTGGGCAACCAGAGCCAGGTCTGATTGGCTTCTGCAAGGAGACATAAACACTTCTTTCTTCCACTCCTTAGCCATCATTAGAGGAAAAAGAAACAAGATTCTAGATATTAAGAACAGTGTAGGAGAATGGCTTCATGATCCTCAGTTGATTCACTCTCACATCCTTCAACACTTCAAACAGTTATTCACTTCAGAAATCACCCCTTCTTTGATCCTTTCCTATTCTTTTGAGGATATTGATTGTGCTACTATCCCATCTATGCTAGAAATCAAAGAATCTCTCTTTTCTATTGGCCCCAATAAGTCACCTGGCACTGATGGCTTTCATGCAGCTTTATTCCAAGTAGCTTGTGAATGCATTCACTAAGACTGCTTCAACCTTGTGCACCAGATTTTTTCCAAGCAAAAAAATCCCACCCAAGCTAAATAGGACTGTTATATGTCTAATCCCCAAAGTCACCTCTCCTTCCCTTGTCACCAGTTTTAGGCCTATTAGCCTAGTTAACACCTCTTACAAAAACATTTCAAAGATTCTAGTGGACAGAATAAGACCTCACCTCCACTCTATCATCATCTCACCAAACCAGAATAGCTTTCTAAAAGGTCGAGGGACTGAGGTGAACTATATAATAGCCTCTGAGATCCTTCACTCCATTTCAAAGAAAAAAGGATCCAGAGGTCTTTTTGCTCTAAAGCTTGACCTTGAAAAAGCCTATGATAGGCTAGAATGGTCATTCATCCATCATTACCTTAACTTCTTCAATTTCGACCAAAACACAATATCCATCATCATGTCATGTATCTCTTCTGTCTCCTCCCAAGTTCTCATTAATGGGAAACTATTTGAGGAATTCACTCCCTCAAGAGGAATAAGGCAGGGGGACCCATTATCCCCTTACATTTTCATCATATGCCTTGAGTTTCTCTCCAGGAAAATCCATGACCAATGCAGCGATAAGGATTGGAAACCTTTTAGATAAAGGGGAGGAACTACAGAGATCTCCTACTTGCTCTTTGCTGTTTGGTGTTGCTGATAAAAGAACCTTAAAGTTAATCCAAAAAATGACAAACTTCTGCTCCATGTCAGGCCATAAAATAAATGAGGATAAGAGTCAAATTTATTTCTTTAAAAACACCAGTATTTACATGATAGATGATTTTGAATAGACTTTAAATGTGAGAAGATCAAATGATTTGGGGATTTACTTCGGATACCCTCTCACAGAGAAGAAACCAAATAGAAGACACCTCTCCTCTATCATTGATAAACTAGGGAAGAAATTGTCTTCCTGGAAAGCTACGACGCTTTCTAAAGGTGGGAAATTGGTTTTACTGCAGTCCACCATGTTAGCCATTCCTAGATACTCTATGTCCTGCATAAACCTCCCAAAATTCATTCTCAACAAGCTAGATTCAGTCTGCTCAAATTTTCTACGGGGAGGTACTTCACATGCCAGAAAAATCTCTTGGATTTCATGGCAAAATATATGTCAAGACAAGAAAAAGGGAGGCCTAGGCTTCCTCACAAATGATGAAATCAACCTTGTGAGCTTTGCTAGGCTGTGTTGGATGGTGGATACAAAATCCAATTGGGCTAGGAAAATCTTTTTTGATAATTACATCAGGAACAAACCTGCCCCCACCCCCTTCAATAAAGGTTCCCACATCTGGAATGCTGTAGGAAGTGGATGGGAGCTCTTTAAACACAACCTGCTATGGGAGGTTGGGAATGGAGACTTAATAAGTTTCTAGGGGGATAAATGGCTTCAGTCAGATGACCCAAGAAACCTCTTAATAAGGCCTCTCTCTTTAACCTCTCAATATGCGAGCATCAACTCTCTTCCTATTCACTCCAAGCTGGACCTAGAAGACGCTATAAATTTCCAGCTTACTGATGAGTTGTTTTCTAGGATAGCCAGTACTACCTTTAAGCCAGGAATTGATTCCAACTACACTGGCTAGACTAAGAAGGGGAGATTGAACAACAACAAGTCAAGGGAATGGGTCATTCAACAAAGGAGTCTTCACTCAAAGGGGACTGGGCAGGATTCTTAGGAGTGGAGTTCCATTTGGAATTTAAACACCTACCCCAAGATTAAGGTTTTCCTCTGGCAATTGGTCTGGGATAGGCTACCCTCTACTTCAAATTTGCACTTTAGGAAAATAGCTGTTTCAAAAAACTGTACTTTCTGCCCCCATTCACCTGAAATCGCAGATCATATTTTCTTTGAATGCATTAGAGCAGCAGAGTTCTGGGGGCCTTGAAACACCACAATCTTTCCCTAAACTCAATCAAGAATCTTTCCAAACATGGATCTTCAAAAATCTAAAAAATAAACAACCTTCTCAACATCACCTACCTTGGAACATCATTTTTTGCTTCTCCTTATGGATGATTTGGAAAAGAAGAAACAGCTGGCTTTTCTCAAAAATAAACACCCCTATCAAAACATCCAAAACTCAGTGTCTATGGGCTGCTAGTGAATGGTTTTACTCTTCAAACCAGCATACTACAATAAAGCCCAAATCTCCACACTGGCCCCTCCTCCCCCTCTTTCACTAAAAATAAATGTTGATGTTGCGTACTCTTCTATTTCCATAGAAGCTGGATGTGCAGAGACCATATGGGAAGCTGGAAAGAAGCTTTTCAATGGAAGGGATATACTGCTTCAGCTGAAGAAGCAGAAATCCAGGCCATTTCCCTTGCTCTGACCTGGATACAAGAAAGGGGATGGCAGAACTGCCACATTGAATCTAATTGCAAGTTTGTTGTACAGGACTTAAATGACAACAAAGATTGTATATTAACCCCAAAATAAAATGATTGCAGGCTGCAGTTAAGGGAGCTAAATGAAGTCAAGCTCTACTATGGAGAAAGGGGCAAGAACAGCGTGGCTGACCTTTTAGCTAAAGATGCACGAGGAAATCTAAATGTTTTGAACCAGCATTGTAATATTTTAGTCCCTCCTTTATTTTGAATAAAAGCTCTTCAACTAGACTCTATCAACTTAAGTAGTGATGGCAACCATCAGTCTGTAATTTTGGGCTATCCTTTGGAAAGCCAACAACACTTATCTTAATTTAGTTTTCCCTTTTCTTCAAAAAAAAAAAAAGGAAAATGGGAGATGGAGGAGAATTATTACACTAATTTGAGGGTAATAGTTACCCACCACCACCACCGGTCCACCGTCCACTATAGGGTCTGGTTACCCTCATTGTGGGTAATAATTATTTTACTACCTTTCTCTTTTCTTATCACAAAAAAGTCATTATTTCTTTATCACTACCTTAGCTCACATTTTTTCTTCTTAGGGGATCACATTATTCCTTCTTAGGAGGTGTTTGGTATGAAAAAATACAAATATAATTATACATACACTCAATTTTCTATTCATGATGGTCTCCAAATATGGAGATGTTACGGTATGTGTAAAAATGAAAGAGATTGTATCATACAACTATAGTGATGTATAATAAAAGTTACCATATCGATAGTGACCTTTTATACAATAAACTCATGTACACCAAATGCACCTAAATTTTGAGATTTATTTTTGTTCAACTTAACTTGTCTTAATTTACCTCATTTATTCTTAATTTATCAAAAGTAAAAAAAAAAATCTTATATGAGAAGAAACTAGTCTAATATGCAAGCTATGTTACCTATAATTAAAAATAAAGATAATACGAGACTGTTATGCAATATTTTTCCCTCCAAATTGTTCGACCATGAAAAAACAGTCATATAAAACAGAGTAAAAGATCATCTTGTTTCGATTCTATTTGTGGTTACCATAAATCCTTGCTCAAAGATAGACATCATTGCTATTATTCTACAAGGATTATATGACACATTATAAACTAAACATGAACATATATCAATTACATAGATCCTTGCTCAGAGATAGAAATCAAATATATCATTGCTACAAGGATTATACAACACATATTTATAATCTACACATTGCGATTGCAATGAATCTAACAAAATCTCACATTACTATAAAATATTTAAACACACAACAATCCAATGAAAATTCAACATGAAGAAGATTGACTACTCTCACGATTAATTACCTTGCCAATCACTCTCTTTTAGGCTCTTACCAAGATCTGCTGATTCACGGTCTCTAGTTCGTTATTGTTTTTTTGCTCAACAATTTCTTGTAAATCGTCGAGGAGCTTGGATTTCATCATTTGTTTCTCCTTGAGACATTGAGAGTAGGTGTTTTTTTCCTTGTCCATAATGCATTTATAAGTATAAGTAACTGCTATCTTGGTTACATTTTCACTTGTTGACACCACCACTGAACTATCAGTGAAGATATTATTTTTTTTGAAGTACCTGGTGAAAAATTAAAATATAAAAAAGGCAAATTAATTATCATCACCTTCACCTAATTGCATTGTCTCAAATTAAAAAACAACTGGGGAAGAAAGGAGCTAAAATCTTACTCTTGAACAGATTCTTTGAGCTTTTTTCTTTTGATGATGTTCACTGAACCTATTTCAAGTTCAACATGGTCATTCCAGTCAAAATTAATCAGCTCAACTTTGTTCTGTAAATCATGGAGGAAGTTGGATTTCTGCTTTTGCTTCTCCTTAAGACATTGAGAGTAGGTGCTATTTTTCATGTCCTTGCTTTTATAATTCACGGCTATCTTGGTTACATTTTCACTTCTTGTCACCACCACTAAACTAACAATGAAGGATGTACTTTTTTCGAAGGACCTGGTGAAAAAACTAATTAATTATTATCACCTATCAACTCCAAACAGCTATCATCTGACCGTGAAGATTGGGGTTGTACTGGTGGTGTTCTTGGTGTTGATTGATCATTATCATCGTCGTGTGGCATACTTAAACGGGTTTCTTCTATTTCTAAAGACTTGTTGAATGAACGAGATGACATTGTTTAATTTTAATCAGCGAATTGTGTTTTGTTGATGCGGGATCACATTTCACAATGCAAAACAAACAAACAAACAAAACATATATATGCATGTTTAACTTACAACTAACAACTATTTGTACTGCTGTAAATACCACTTAGCTTCGTACTAGCACCATCATGGCGAATCTCATCTCAATTTAATTCAGTTCATTTTCGACCAACCAACAAGTAACAAGCAAGGACTAGTAGAATTAAAAATGTCCGTATTCTGAATTTTACTACTATAGTCTTAATTACTTCCACCTAGAAAATGAGACGACTTATCAGAAAGGGGACGACGACTTAGGTATGACCTTACAGTACATTTTTAGGTTTTTATTATGTCTGATGGGCTTATCAAAACTTTATTACAATGTAAAATATTGGTCCATTCCCACCTGGCCTGTACGAAATTTATTTTTGTAAAATTTATTTCTAAGGGAAAATATGTTGAATTTATATTTTATGTAAAGAAAAAGATAATAAAAGATAAAGTTTCTCAACAAATAAACACAAAGTGATAATATTACTTGATTGCATTAATACTAACAGTTCGTTTTTGATGCGGCGGCAGGGTGCCAAATCAGCAAATGACAAAGTAACCCCATCAACCTAGTAACCCCTGACCCACCTGGTAATCCCACCAACCTAGTAACCCCTGACCCACCTGTTAACCCCTGACCGGACCAAGTAACCCCTAACCGGACCTAGTAACCCCCAACCGAACCAAGTAATTCCTGCCCGGACCTAGTAACCCCGGACCAAGTAACCCTTGACCGGACCTAGTAACCCCTGACCGAATCAAGTAACCCCTGACCGGACCAAATAACCCCTGACGGGACCTAGTAACCCCCTGGTAACCCCTAACCAAGTAAGTAACCCCTACTCCTACACCACCTCAAAGCCTTAAACTCCACCACACCTTAATAAGTTGTACTCTGCTTCTCAATAAGTTCTTAAATCCTTTATATCAAAGTTCCAATTTTGTTTCAGAAATGCTTAACCATGATTAAAGCACTGAACTTTTGCTTCTTATTTTTCAACAAAAATGTACAAGAAAAACTCTCAATTTATTCATTACTTCTACAAATTCACACCAAATCCGATCCAAAAACCCACCCTAACCACCTTACCACCACGCCACCACCAACCACGCCCAGCTACCCACACCTAAAACCCACCCTAACCACCAGCAATCACGCTGCCAAACTTAATTATTAACAATGGCTTCAAATTTCACTTCAAGTAGGCTAAAAAGGCCAAATTCGACCATAAAAACACTAAATCTAGAGTTTTTATGGCTGAATTTGGCCATAAAAACTCTAAGTTGTTTTTCGGCGACGGAGTACGAGGAGCTTCACGACGACCACAAACTGGGTTGGAGCTTCGCGACGACCACGACGACGATCTGGTTGGAGCTTCAATAAAGGCAGTTCTTCAAGGAAGTGAAAATGGAGGAGAAGAGAGAGAAAGAGAAAAAAAAAACCGTGGCTTGTTGCGGCCAGTCGCATATAAAACTTTGTGTAATACTAAAGATTACACGACTTATATAGACTATCAAAATAACTAACAACAAGAATAATGGAAGCATTACTGACATAATGCATGTAAACATGACCCACTACGACACTATCTACCAAATTATCTCAACAAACAATAGACTAAATCAGACTTACCATTACACTTAAAATAGGAGATATGTTGACTAACACTATTTTGAAGCACTACAACCAACACACCTCCTTTTGCTTCAAAGCCACCAACACCAACGACCATATTGCGACAACGGACTTTGACTTGAACACGAGATGCTTTAACTCACGACTTTCAAGGCAGCACAACCACGACTTTCACGACCCAACTGCGACACACGACTTTAGAAGAGCATATTCTCTTCTTCTTTGACATTTTGAGAAAAATTAGTATGCTCTTTCTTTTGCTCATCCCTTTGCTTATCCCAACACTTATCTTCCTTGTGACCATACCTCTTGCAATAGTAACATTGGACACTACTTATGGATGAATTTTGACCTTCAAATTGATCACCACTACCATTTTCTTCACGACCACAACCACGACCACCTCGACCATAACCCCGACCATGAAAACTACCACCACGACCATGACTACCACAACCACGACTACTCTCATAATACTCTCCATTTGACATTTGTCCTTCGACTGCAAAGGCATTTTCATCTCCTTCATTCTTGTGAGACTTAGTAATTATATATCTTCATGAGCTAAAAGGGAACCCATCAATTCATAAAAACTATAATTAGACATGTCTTTAGACTCTTCAATTGCCGCAACAACATGATTGAAATTAGGGTTTAAACTCCTTAACTCCTTAATTAAACACAACAGTTTGTCACTAATATTTTCACCAAATGATCTCATTTGGTTAACAATATCTGATACTCTAGACAAATATTCTTGCACCGACTCTTTTATTTCATGAACACTAACTCAAAATTACGACGAAGGTTTTGTAATTTAACAGATATATATTACCTTACTATCACCCCTTTACTCAGTTTTTATGATATCCCATGCCTGCTTGGATGTCTTTGCAGATGAAATTCTAGGGAAAATATCATCATCTACTCCCGATTGAATAAAAAACAATGTCTTTGCATCCCTTTTGCGATTTTCACGCAGCTTTTGATTTGGCTCTACCGGCGACGCGTCGGTTCTACATACCCACACTCGACAATATCCCACAACTCTTAAGATTTGAACATTGTTTGCATTTTGATACTCCAAATATGATATTTTTCACCTTTGAAAACTTGAATTAAGGATTGTGTATTTGCATTTGAACCATTGGTTGTCATACTTACTCACAAAAATTACCCACAAAAAAATACTACGACAATCAAGCACTAAATGAAAAAATAAAACCTTTTGGTTTCACTCAAAAATAATCTCATGACACTCATGACATTCAAATTTGGTTCAGGATCGGAACCTTGATTAGCTCTGATACCATGTTGAATTTATATTTTATGTAAAGAAAAAGATAATAAAAGATAAAGTTTCTCAACAATAAACTGATAACACTACTTGATTGCATTAATACCAAAGATTACACGACTTATATAGACTAGCAAAATAACTAACAACTAGAATAATGGAAGCATAGTGACATAGTGCATGTAAACATGACCCACTACGGTACTACCTACCAAATTATCTCAACAAACAATAGATTAAGGCCTTGTTCTCTTCACCTTAAAAAAAATATTAAGTAAAAATAAATTCAGTTCAGTAAAAATAATTTCAGTTCAGTAAAAATAAGTTCAGTTCGGCAAAATTCAGTTTTATTAAAGAATAATTATAATAGAAAATCAGTAAAATTAATTTCAGTTCAGCAAAAATAATTTCAATTCAGTAAAATTAATTTAAGTTCAGTAAAAATAATTTAAGTTCAACAAAAATAATTTCAGTTCAGTAAAAATAATTTCTGTTCGGCAAAATTAAGGTGAAGCGAACAAGGCCTAAGTTAGACTAACCATAACACTTAAAAATAGGATATTTTGAAGCACTACAACCAACAAAATATAGTCGTGCTTGATCTAGATTGTTAGATTCGCTCTAGTAAATACTTGGAAAATATCCAAATTTTGTGTTTTTACTTAAAAAAAAATATATGATATTAATGGTGCTCAAAGAATCTACTTTTTGTAAATCATTTTCAAACACATAGTCTATGAATATATAGTTTCCACTTAATAAAATTCTATAATTATCAAAGATAATATAATAGACATATTCATGGACAAAAAGAAAGTATAGCATATATAAAGGAGTAACATCTCCATGATACGCATCCAAAATCTTTTACTGTTTAATCAGCAAATAAATACATGGTTAATATTGATTGCTCAAGAAAAAATACATTGGCTAACTAATACTTGTACAAGATAAGGAATCGGTATAAACCTCAGTTAAAGCTGGATGTCGATATCTTTCAAAAAAAAAAAAAAAAACTGGATGTCGATATGCTTGTAAATAACAACGTATCAAGATTAATTATTTCAGGAATTCAATGATCCAATTAAATGAATTTTAAATTACTATGTCCTTTTCCCAAAAATATATATATATATATATATATATATATATATATATATATCTTCATTTGTTTTTTTAGATGCATCACTTTTTTTATAAATGTAAGTTCAATTTAAATGTGTTGCTTTCCTTTTTTGCTGGTAAATTTTCTCTATTTCTTTCCTACCAATGAGTCATCTTTTCTTTTCATTTTATATCTCTCTATTCTAGCTAAGGATTGCCTATATATGATCCATGAATCCAAAAGTGATGCATTTAAAAAAAATTAATGGAGTTTATAAATCACATCCGTTCATTAATTAACACGTAATTTTGGAGAAGTTCATATATATATATGTGGTCATAAAAAAAATGTCAGATATTATATTGTATAAAGTGGATTAATGCTATGTTCAATTGAACTAATTTTTAGTGTATTTTAGTTCAATTCACCTCATTATTCTACTTTAATTTATATCAACTCACCTCAGGTCAAAGACCTAAATAGATCAGTATATATGTCCAATTAGAAAGATGGTGTGAGTGAATCCTCTTTATATTGAATAGAAAAGAGAAGAGTTTGTGGTTTAAGAAATGAACAATTGGAGTAATAATAAAACTAGGCTATTTAGTGGGAAAAATGAAGAGAGCAAAACTATATAAAATATATAATGACTAGACCACCTTATCTTCAACAATAATATCGTGAATTTTAATAGTTTAATAAAATTATAAGAAATTGATAAGAAGAAGCTCTAATAAAAACTAAATATTGATTGGCACATTTAATTTTGACTTTATTTTACATTAATTGGACTCCACACTATGTTAGTTGAGACGATTAATACAAGAGGGGGGGTAAATTGTATAGATTTTCTAATGACTACTTTTTGCGGATAAATAAACAATGCAAATAGGAACTTAATAAAACACACAGATTTTACGAGGAAACCTTCCAGGACCCAACTGGAAGTAAAAACCTCGACCCTACCTTAGGGATTTCAAACACAAAACACTTCACTATAATAGGGCAAACACCAAGTTACAACCTATTAGACACGGACCTTTATTTCACAAGTTCCTCACTGGACTTGCTACTTGATAGGACCCTATCCTACCCAATCTAAGCACCACACTTAGATTCACTCGTACCACCAAAGTACTACACGTACTACCAAAGCACAAATACTCATACCACCCCAGTACAAAACTCACAGCCTCACCTAGAAGCTAACACAAAATTGTATGTAACACAAACTATAAAATCACCCAAATAACCCGACCAATACAAATATAAGACACCTAGTATGATAGGTAAGCAATGCACGAAATCCGAAACTAATATGATAAGTTAGAAGCTTGGTAAACTTACTCAATTAAAGCACTGTGATTTCTCCACGCATAAACTCACAAAAACCTAAATCATTTTGCTCTCTACTATTATACAAGTAACACTCGTATAGATAGTAGGTTTTCTAAAAAGATAAATATGTTAACTTAACTTATCTTTTAAACACGGTTTTTGCAAATCAAGTGGAATAAAATCTTTTCCGGAAATAAGTTTAAAAAGATATTTATTAAGAAGACTTATCTTTTTAACAAACCGACTTTAGACAAAATAATCTTTTTAGAAAATCTTTTCCTAAAATCTATCTTTTATTATTTTCCATAATTATATTATTTACCAAGCAAACTTATCACGTTTCTAATAAATTTCGTGCACTAACCTACTTAACATATTAACAATAATTTCTAAGATAAAACCTTAACTATTATTGCTGCGCCGCACTTTGATCAGGTAAATTACTTGGGCTCCAAGCATATCAAGTTCCACCAAAGAACTTAAACTGCTTGTCTTCAGGTTCCTGTTAGGGAACTTAGTTCTTGTTAGAGAACTCTTCCTCTGATTTGTTTAACTTCTTCAATAAAGATCTTCTTCAAGTCTTCTTAGTTTCAGATGGTTCTTTAATCACCAAGATCAATCTGCACCTTGACTAATCACACACTAGAGAATCTTTATTAGTTGAGTTTGCTTGTAGTTCAAGTTCCTCATCATCAAAACCATTATGCTTCAACAATTTCCCCCTTTTTGATGATGACAAATTTAAGCAAACTCTAAAACAAGTTAAACAAAATAGAATGTCGTATTTTTGATTTTTTTTTTTACTAACAAAAAGTAACCACTCACAGAACAAAAATTAAACTAAAAGCAATAAAAACAAAATTAAGCAAAAACAGAAATTTAAAAAAAAACTAAACTAAACTACTTCAGCATCATATCAGAGAAATTTCTGATACTTTATTAACTAAAACCAGAACAACTTTAGCCTCCAAGTTTTCTTCTTCTTTTCCCCCTTTTGGCATTATCAAAAAGTCCTGTTTTTCAAAGTATTAAGCATCTAGCCACAGCCCTAGAAGCAATTCATCGAGTGTGGGAAACTGAAGGCAGCGCTGCTAAATTTCCTTAAGTTAGTTCCACTCTCCTGCATAAGAATTCATAACATACAGAAACACACATGCATAGGCAGTTCCAAAAGGCATTCATTTAAAAACTGAAAATAAACATCTTGTTATAACCTTACAAACCAAAATAAATTGTTCAAGCATTAAAAACTAAAGTTGAAAATGTTCATGACTGCAAAAGAGAGTAAGGATAGGCTAATAAAGATAAGCTGAAAAGGGGAATGGCTAAGTTTGCAAGAGGCTCAGAATCTGTTTGCTGTCCTCCTTTTGTTGTGTAATGAGAGCTTCCAGCCTGTGCTCAAGACTCTGTAGCACCACACCCAAATTTTCAAAGACAGTAGACAAAATAACTCCATATCCTACTTTGGTCTTCCCAGGGATACAATGTGCTAAGTGTTGATACATTAAAGAAGGAAAATTAACCTTAATTTTCTTAGAAATGCAGAAAATTACTGCCATATCCATCAAACATGCTTCCCCTTTCTTAGCAGTTCTAGGAAGAATAGTTTTCTTAACAAGGTTAAACAGAAGTTTTTCCATGGGGCTCAGATCATTGTGACTCATAATCTTTCCCTGTTTTCCTCCTAAAGCTTCAACTATATCTCCACTCCTGTAATTTCCCACTTTTACACTTGCCTTCCCTTTGATATAAGTTTCATAACCTTCAGTAGGAGTTTTCAAGATTTTGCCTAGGGTTTCAACATTTAGTTCAATTTTAACACCATCAACTTCACTGGTAATTACCCCTAATTTTGCTTCAAAATTTTCACAAAATTCAGTCATTGCAGTTGGATACATGAAATTATTTGATGCTTTTGTCAACAAATATTCCCACCCCTGGAACTTAATTAAATCAAGAAATTCTAGGAACTTAGCTTGTTTGACCCTGTTCAAGTCAATTCTGTGACCAGCTACATACCTCCTTGCTTGCGACTCAAGTTCAGCTTGATCCACGATCTCCTCTTCTTCCTCCTTCTCCGATTCTTCTTTATCAGAATTCCCTATCTCCTCAACGAAGTCCTCCACTTCCTTGATGTGCTCTTCAACCGTCTTCCTTCGTTCTTTCTTTTCTTTCCATTCTTTTAATTTTTCAATGAGTTGCTCATAGGTTAGGTTTTCGGTTTCAACGGGTTTTGAATTTTGCATGTTTTCAGAGGTAGGGGGAATTGATTGTGATTCGGTGAAGGAGACAAGTGGAAGTGATGAAACTTCTTCTTGTTCAGAGGAAGGATTATTTTATGAGTTTTCGGAGGAGCTAAGAGAGGTAATTATGACCATTGTTTTCTTTTAGAGGGTTTTAGAAGGGTGTAGAAGCTTTTCACAGTGGAGTAAATTTGAATTGACAGTGATGATGTAAGGTGGTTGAGGGAGGCCTTTTATATTAAATGAAACAGTGTGAAGAATTTAAAGGGTTTTATTTTTGCAGTCATTAATTAAACAAGTTCAACTAATTTTTCCAAAATTTATACAGGATGTATTTACCAAAATTATTTTCTTTCCAAATTCATTTGATTTAAAAAAAAACTTTCCGAAAATAAAACACGCAATTGGAACACGCTATTTACACGCATGCAATGTACATTACTACTTAGCAAATTTATTTGAGCATTTAATGAACTAACCTCCATTGATCAACAACGGTGACACTTCAGCTATGTTTAGCACACCAAGATTGTACTAAATGCTCTTTTTGCTCTATTTTCATTATTTTTGACTTTGCCATATCTAGGAACTTCAGAAGCAATCAATTCAGCTTGATCATTCCAAGTTCCAGTCTCAATTTCTCAAATCTTTCTCTGTTCAAGGTTTTGGTCAAAATATCTGCAAGTTGATATTCCGTATTACAAAATTCCAATTTAATATTCCCTTGCTCCACATTGTCTTTTAGAAAGTGATGCCTAATGTGGATGTGTTTTACCTTAGAGTGCTGAACTGGATCTTTAGAATTACATATAGCACTTGTGTTGTCACAGTAGATAGGTACACATTCAAAAATAAGACCAAAATCTCTAACCTGTTGTTTTATCCAAAGTACTTGTGAACAACATGCTGCTGCTGCCACGTATTCAGCTTCAGCTGTAGATAAAGCAACTGTGTTTTGCTTCTTGGAACCCCAAGAAACTAAACAAGGTCCTAAGAACTGTACCATACCTGAAGTGCTTTTTCCATTCACCAAATCACCTGCATAGTTAGCATCAAAAAAGCCATGTAAATCAAATGAGTCGCTTCTAGGATAGAAGAGACACAAGTCATCAGTTCCTTTCAAGTATCTAAGGATTCTCTTTACTGCTTTCAAGTGAGACTCCTTTGGGTTTGCTTGGAACCTGGCACACAAACCTACAATGAAAGATATGCCAGGTCTACTAGCTGTTAAGTAAAGTAAAGATCCTATCATACCTCTGTACATAGGTTGATCAACACAAGTTCTAGATGGATCATCATCCAATCTGGTTGCAATGCCCATTGGAGTATCATTTGTTTTAGCATTTTCAAGTTTGTATTTCTTGATCAGTTCCTTGATATACTTTTGTTGATGGATCATGATTCCTTTCTCAGATTGCTTTATTTGCAGTCCGAGGAAGAAATTTAATTCTCCATCATGCTCATTTCAAGTTCTCCACTCATAAGGTCAGCAAAATACTTGCACAAAGATTCATTAGTTGCACCAAACAAAATATCATCAACATAAATTTGTACAACTAATATGTCAGTTCCATTTGATTTTAAAAATAAAGTTTTATCTATTTTGCCACGTTTAAAACCATTTTGTAATAGGAACTTTGACAATCTTTCATACCATGCTCTAGGAGCTTGCTTTAGCCATAGAGAGCTTTGTCAAGCTTGTAGACATGGTTTGGGAACTCTGGATTTTCAAATCCAGGAGGTTGTTCCACATAGACTTCTTCGTTTAGAAAACCATTTAGAAATGCACATTTTACATCCATCTGGAATAACGTGAATCCCATATAAGCAGCAAAAGCAATAAGTAAACGAATAGCCTCTAACCTGGCTACTGGAGCAAATGATTCTTCATAATCTATTCCTTCTTGTTGATTAAAACCTTGTACAACCAGTTTTGCTTTATTTCTGACAATAATATCATGCTCATCCAGCTTGTTCCTAAACACCCACTTTAAGCCTATTGTCTTCTTATCTTTGGGTCTAGGTTCCAGATGCCATACTTTATTTCTTTCAAACTCATTGAGTTCAGCTTGCATAACATTAATCTAGTCTGCGTCAGTTAAAGCTTCAACATAATTCTTAGGTTCAATAGAAGAAAGGAATGCATAGAATGCACAGAAGTTCCTAAGCTGAGATCTAGTCTGAGTTCCTTTTGTAATATCACTCATGATTGCATCTACAGGATGTGACTTCTGATGTTTCCATCGTTTAGGTGTAAATTCCTTCACTGGATACAATCTTTCCTGATCATTGTTTACTGGTTCTTCTGTAGGAACTTGTTCTTGAGTCTCAATTGGAAATTCAACAGGGTTTTCCTCAATTTGATCTTGATTCTGTTCTTGAGAAGGAGTTCTTGGTGCATTCTCTGTATCTGGTTCTTCATTTGCTTCCAGATTCGTTTGCTCACCAATTTCAACTAGCTGCTTCTGCAATGATGTTGATTTTTCATCTGAATCTGTCTTGCGGACAAGTCCAATTTCAAAATCATTATCACACTCATGTACATCATTTAGAGACTATTCAGTTTCATCAAATATAATATGTACAGATTCCTCAACACACATTGTCCTTTTATTATAAACTCTATATGCTTTACTATTAGAGGCATATCCTAAGAATACAGCCTCATCACTACGCTCATCAAACTTTCCCAAGTTCCTTTTACCATTGTTATGAACAAAACATTTACAACCAAAAGATCTAAAGTAAGAAATATTAGGTTTTCTCCCTTTGATCAACTCATAAGGAGTTTTTTTGGTGATGTCTCTAACTGATACTCTATTAAGAATATAACATGATGTATTCACTGCTTCTATCCAGAAGTTCCTACGCAAGCCACTTGAGATCAACATTGTTCTAGCCATGTCTTCAAGGCTTCTGTTCTTGCGTTCCACCACTCCATTTTGTTGAGGGGTCCTTGGGGCAGAGAAGTTATGATCCATTCCATGCTCAGTGCAAAATTCATCAAATTTTGAATTTTCAAATTCGGAACCATGATATGATCTGAGGTGTATCAATGGATTACCCGTTCTTCTATGTTCTTTCTTTACAAAAGCTACAAATTCATCAAACGTTTCATCTTTACTAACAAGAAAGAAAACCCAAGTAAACCTTGAAAAGTCATCAACAATAACCATAACATATCTCTTACCACTTCTACTTTGGATTCTCATAGGACCACATAGATCCATATGAACAAGTTCCAAAGGTCTCTTGGTACTTACCATTTTCTTGGACTCAAAAGAAACTTGAGTCTGTTTTCCTCTAACACAAGCATCACACACTTTGTCATACAAGAACTTAATACATGGAAGTCCTTCCACTAGTTCCTTAGATCTCAATTTATCAAGTAGAGTAAAGCTTGCATGTCCAAATCTCTTGTGCCACAATAAAGGATCATTCTCAATGACACTAAGACATGTTAAACTGCTATTAGGAACTTCGTTAAGATCAACAACATACGTGTTACCTTTACGAGTTCCTTCTAAGATGATGTTCCCAGTGTCATTGTGAATGATTCTGCACTTATTAGAAGTAAAGCTTACGGAGTTACCTTTGTCACAAAATTGTGAAATACTAAACAAGTTGTGTTTGAGACCCTCGACCAAAAATACATTATCAATAGCATGGGAATTTAACCTTCCTACTTTGCCAATAACAACTATATCTCCTGTCATGTTATCACCAAATGTCACAGTTCCACCGTAATAGGCATCTAGTGACAGAAATCTAGATTTGTCTCCAGTCATGTGCTTAGAACAACCACTGTCGAGGTACCAAGTGTTGTTCCCCCTCACTGGAACCTGCATGAGAAATCAAACATTAGGTTTAGGAACCCAGGTTTCCTTGGGTTCATGTGTAACAACAGTAGGTTTATTCTTTTCGATCCAAATCTGTTCTACATACATGTTTTTTATTTTTCTGTGTACTCTTTTCTTTCTTAGGACACTTAACTTGTTTGTGTCAGTATTCCCACAGAAATAACAAACTATACTAATAGGCAGGTCAACATAATTCTTTTCCTTTTGGAACTTCCTTTTAAAACCCAATCCTTCTGTTCTTTTGGTTTGAGCTTTGGTGATCCAATCAGGAACTCTGTAATCTACAGGTTGTTTGCCTTTCCTAGCTTTCTCAAGTTCCCCCTCAAGTCTTGCCTTATCCGCTTTTATATCTTCCAAATCAGATTTTAGTTTTTCAAAATTCGAATATTGAGCAAGTGGAGGAACTCTAGAATCAGGAGCATTAAGACAGAGTTTCATCAAGGACAGTTCCACATTTAACATTATGTTATCATGTTTCAGCCTGTCTATAGTCTCTTTTAAATAATAATTATCATCAAACAGACTAAAGAATCTATATTGAATATCAAATTTTAAATTATCAACCCACTCATTGTTTTCTTTAAAAGTAACCAAAGCTTCATCACTTTTATGTTTAGCTTTATGCAATTCTTTAAGTTCTTCTTGAATTTCTAAAACAGCTAATATTAGGTTTTCTTTAGAGAAATGTCTAAGTTCTTTTTGAAAAAACCATACCTCAGACTCTAGTTCCTTCAGCTTTGCCTTTTCATCAATTTTAGCCATCAAACATAGATGGGCAGTTTCCTCTGGTGGTTGTTCTTCCTCTTCCTCAGAATCTGAATCTCCCCAAGCAGCTAACATGGCTTTCTTCACGTTGTCCTTGGTGAAGTAAGGTTTTTAGACTCTTGACTCTTTGGATTTCTCCTTGCCCTTTGTCTTTCCTTTCTCACTGTCTGGTAATGGACAATCTTTAATGAAGTGATCTTTCGAGCCACACTTGAAACAAGTTGTGTTTTTGGAACTTGCATATTTCTTGTTCCTATCAAACTTCTTGTAGTTCATCATCCTTTTGAACTTTCTGACTAGCATTGCCATTTCTTCCTCATCTGCTTCTGATTCCTCTAAGTCTTGAGCCTTAAGAGCCAGGCTCTTGTTTTTGGAACTTTTAGAGTTAGAACTCGGATGTAGTTCATGAGTCATCAATGATCCAGCTAGTTGTTCCATGTTGAACTTTGTGAAGTCCTTAGCTTCCTGCATGGCAGTAACCTTTGATCTCCATAGTTCATCTTGTGGTAGACTCCTTAAGATCTTCCTAGCCTGTTCATCAATAGGAATATGTCTGCCAAGGGAATTCAGTTCATTAATAATATCATTGAACCTAGTAAACATTTTCTCTATAGTTTCCTTTGATTGCATTTCAAACCTTTCATATCTAGACATCAACAAATCAATCTTAGAACGTTTTACCTCATTTGTACCTTCATGAGTTACTTCTAGTAGATCTCAAATCTGTTTAGCAGACTTGCATCCCATGATACGATTATGTTCATGAGGTCCAAGTCCACAGTGCAAATACTTTATTGCTAAAGCATTTAGTTCAAGTTTCTGATAATCTTCTTCATCATAATCAGAAATAAGTTTAGGAACTACCTCTTTGTTTTCATTGGTTACGGTTATTTCAAAATCACCAGCTTCAATGACACGCCAAACCTGGTAATTTTCTGCCTTAATATAGATCTCCATCCTGTTCTTCCAGTAGGTGTAAAACTTACCATTGAACATGGGTGGACGTTGGGTCGAATACCTTTCTTCAAGTTTCTCCTTGTAATTCATCTCTCCAGAAACTTACTCAGCAAAGTTATTCTCTTACACGAGAGTACCTTGCTCTGATACCAATTGTTAGTTGAGACGATTAATACAAGAGGGGGGGTGAATTGTATAGATTTCCTAATGACTACTTTTTGCGGATAAATAAACAATGCAAATAGGAACTTAATAAAACACACAGATTTTACGAGGAAACCTTCCAGGACCCAAATGGAAGTAAAACCTCGAACCTACCTTAGGGATTTCAAACACAAAACACTTCACTATAATAGGGCAAACACCTAGTTACAACCTATTAGACACGGACCTTTATTTCACAAGTTCCTCACTGAACTTGCTACTTGATAGGACCTTATCCTACCCAATCTAAGCACCACACTTAGATTCACTCGTACCACCAAAAAACTACACGTACTACCAAAGCACAAATACTCGTACCACCCCATTACAAAACTCACAGCCTCACCTAGAAGCTAACACAAAACTGTATGTAACACAAACTATAAAATCACCCAAATAACCCGACCAATACAAATATAAGACACCTAGTATGATAGGTAAACAATGCACGAAATCCGAAACTAATATGATAAGTTAGAAGCTTGGTAAACTTACTCAATTAAAGCACTGTGATTTCTCCACGCATAAACTCACAAAAACCTAAATCATTTTTCTCTGTACTATTTATACAAGTAACACTCGTATAGAAAGTAGGTTTTCTAAAAAGATAAATATGTTAACTTAACTTATCTTTTAAACACGGTTTTTGCAAATCAAGTGGAATAAAATCTTTTCCAAAAATAAGTTTAAAAAGATATTTATTAAGAAGACTTATCTTTTTAACAAACCGACTTTAGACAAAATAATATTTTTAGAAAATCTTTTCCTAAAATCTATCTTTTATTATTTTCCATAATTATATTATTTACCAAGCAAACTTATCACGTTTCTAATAAATTTCGTGCACTAACCTACTTAACATATTAACAATAATTTCTAAGATAAAACCTTGACTATTATTGATGCGCCGTACTTTGATCAGGTAAATTACTTGGGCTCCAAGCATATCAAGTTCCGCCAAAGAACTTAAACTGCTCGTCTTCAGGTTCCTGTTAGGGAACTTAGTTCTTGTTAGAGAACTCTTCCTCTGATTTGTTTAACTTCTTCAATAAAGATCTTCTTCAAGTCTTCTTAGTTTCAGATGGTTCTTCAATCACCAAGATCAATCTGCACCTTGACTAATCACACACTAGAGAATGTTTATTAGTTGAGTTTGCTTGTAGTTCAAGTTCCTCATCATCAAAACCATTATGCTTCAACACACTAGAATTGCGCCCATCGAATGAGTCAATCAGCTTTGCATTCCTAGCAATATGGGGGACTTAAATTAGGCTCCTATACAACAATCATTTAAGATAATCCAAACCAATTAAGCTGAAGACGAGATTGTAAAAGAACAAATTAAAAAACCATACTTTTTCCGACGAAGCAAGGAACCATATACTTTTAAATAGTTGTAACTATACTTTGATAGATACTAATTACAAGTACTATTCTATTAAGCCTTAAAATATGCTATAAGCCTATAACATTTTTATATAGTATTATAACATACTTAACTTTACTATATGCCGTAGTAATACCTCCACTTCATTATTAATTATAAATATTATAAACATAATGCTTGTACAATTTGATATAGTCGGTTCATTATATTCTTAGTAATTTTTATTCACATAGATTGATATTCATATTAGCTAATGCATAGTACTATGTATTTAAGATTCTTACCTGTATGTCATGTATATGTCAATAGATTAGGGGACCATTATTTCATTAACCAATTAAGTTAAAACCAAATGCATTCTAAGATTTTGAAACTTTATCATAATACGAGATAAATTATAAAAAAAGTTATTCATGCCATTATCTACAAATGAAAAATGTGCTTAATTCATTCAAAATTTTAATGCATGAATTATAGCACATGCAAAATTAAAAGGTTAAATTTTACCTGACAACAGTCAAAACACCCTATATATAGGTTCTTTCAAGTTGAATGTTTTGTATCAACCATCTAAATATACACCACAATACTCTTATTAGTCACAAACTCACAATACATACATATACACAATCATCATATCCCAAGTGAAAAAAGGTCGGATAAAAAATGTCGTCTTACACAAAATCAAGTAAGGTAGTTCACACAGAGAGTATGTTAGATGAATACAACATCTACTTCTCCCATGTCCTCGCGCCATTGAAGAAGATAAACCGGAAGGCCGAGTGCAGCAAAAGAATGGAAATGATGCAAATGCAACATGATGAAGATGTTGATGCAAAAGCACAGGAATATATTAAGAAAAGACATCAAAAGTTTGCGCTTGGCAAATGGCCAGGATGTAATCTGTGATGTATATTTAACAAGTTTTAAACATGTAGGCCAAAATAAATAAATAAAAATTGTACTAAGTTATATATTATGTGTGTCTTGGGCAATTTCTAGACAGCATCCAAATCTCTTGTTATCAAGACACATATATTAATTGCTCATTTTATACCTTAACATCCAAAATAGGAAAAATATATAATTGCAAATTAAACCAAACATCCATAAGAATTTTAAAAAAGCGAGCTATAAAACAATGCTGGCTGTGGGGTTCGAACCCACGCGCACTTATGTGCAGCAGATCTTAAGTCTGCCCCCTTAACCACTCGGGCAAACCAGCTTCAATAAAATATGTGGTGCAATAAATTTATAATATATTGTAAGTTATTTTGCCGTCAAATTTATTTTCAACAGATTTCGCCCTCAATTTTTTGCTACACTAAATTATTGTCGAGCAAATTAAAAATTACAACATGGCCGAGCAAATTTATGTCTCTCTAATCATATAGAGTAATTAAAAATATGCTTCCTTCATTCAATTCATGTACCCGAAATTTATAATAACATACTTACATATTGGTAAAATTGGGCGCAATACCCTGAATTATGGCTTAGGTGCAGTGAGCACCCTAACCTATGCGTAGCATCCAAAAAACCACTAGCTATGGTGTTAGCTGCGACTTGTGCCTTAAATGAAAATTTCCAACCACTTATTTCATCGGAGGTGAATCCATGTGTGCTAAGTGGATGGAAGACTACATAACTATTCTAGAGAGTGATGATTCACCTCATCATCTCGCTCAAATAAGTTGCCAAAAATTTTCATTTATGTCACGCGTTGCACCTAACATTATAGTTGGTGGTCTTTTGCTACTACGCAAAGTTCAGGGTGCTCAGTACACCTAAGGGTCTGTTCTCTTACGTTGAAATTCAGTTCAGTTCAGTTCAGTTCAGTTCAGCTCAGTTCGGTTCAGTTTTGTCTAGCTCCTAATTTCCTTCTCTTATAAAATATTCATTTCAATTCAGTTCAGCTCAGCTCAGTTCAGTTCAGCTCATTTCAGTTCAGTTCAGTTCAGCTGAATTCAGTCAATGAGAACAGGCCCTAAGTCATACTTCTGAGTGTTGAGGTCAATTTCGCCTAAAATATATGTAGTTCGTACTATCAATGACTATTATATCAATGTTAAAAAAAAAAAAAAAAAAAAAAAAAAAAAATTATACCAATACGAAAGCAATGAAATTGGATATTTATCCATTAAAATTAAAATTGACCAAACTAAAATTAATTTTGTTGAAAGCTGATTTTTTTTTTCACTTAACTTATTTTTAGGTACTGATTAAAATGCATTGATTATTTTTTCTAAACTTAACTTTCCTAAACTTTCATACTCTCTCCGTCCCTTTTTTACATTCCTATTTGTAAAATTATACGGGAATTAAAGAACTTGGAATAAAACAAAGAACAATAAAACAAAGTACAATGGGAATTATAAGACATTAATTGATGTCTTTGAGTAAAACAAAGATAGAATAATATTTAATGTTGCACATGTCATCAATCCTTTGAAAAGAAAAAGGACCAATAACTTTTTTGGTTGAAAAAAGGACCAATCATATTCATCTAAATTGATGCACATGGATTTTGAAAATAAGAGTGAAAATTAGAAAATAAGAGTGAGAAAATAGAGAAGCATTAATTAAAAAAAATATATGGATAATATAATTTGAGATATTTGGAGAAAATTTACTTACTAAAAAAGAAAAGTAGGAACGTAATTTTGAAATACCCAAAAAGGAAAGCAGGAATGTAAAAAAGGGATGGAGGGAGTAACTTTTAATGATTTCCAAAACTAAACTTATTAAACCTTAATTCAATTTAATTTATACTCCCTCCGTCCCCAAATGATAGTTTTTTATGGGCAAATTTTAGTCCCAAAATGTTCACCTCATTTGCCTTTTCCAACAACCATTAATACTACGTCCATTACAAGTTATGTGCAACGATTTGACATAAAGCAGAGAGGGAAAATGTCTAACGTTGCACATAACCAGTAACAGAGGTAGATTTATTTTTTTTTACCAAAATTCCCTCTAATTTGCTACAATATTTGTGCAGATTTAACTTTCCCATGTAAATTTTGTTTTCTCATGTATTTTTTATTACTTTCTCTCTTTACTTTTTTGCATACCCAAACCCAATGTCAATTTACTTTTTCAATGTACTTTTACTATTCTTATTTGTGTTTATCAATTCTCGTGAAAAATGCCCAAAAGGGACTATCGATAGGGAACTGAGGGAGTATCAATCAATATATCAATATCCTATTAAAATTCCATATAGGCAATCATCTAAAAAAAATGTCTAGGAGTTGAAGACTTACTTTCAAATTATTAAATGACAATGGAACCATAAAATTAATTTACTCATCCAATTATATGAACATTTAAAGCAACTAAAGTTTCAAACGTGGATGGATATAGATATTAGTGATAATGTATTTTTATTCCTTACATATAATAATCCTACAAGTAGCTAATTAATGTAAGGATTTTTAAAGCATAGGGATATAAAATATGGATTTAACGGGGACATCGCTCGGGGGTACGCGCTTATATTATGTACGATTATACGAAGTATATAAAGGGGAGTTTTATCCCGAATTTTTAGATAGTCACGTAAGTTTTTGTTTTTTTTTAAAAAAAATTTAGAACACCACCTAATAATATATTTTTTTTAAAAAAAAAAGTGCCACGAACATAAGATCATGATTTTAAAAACTGCCACGTAGAATTATGATAATTAAAAAAATTAACTTGAATAAAACTAATCCTAAATAAAAATCGTATTTAAAAAACTAATATTTATCACAAAAAATTAATTCATTATTATATTTTATCAAAATTAAACGTATAAACGGGCTAAAAGAAATTTATATTTTATTTTAAAATTAAAAATTTTATTGCCATGTAAGCCGAATGAGATTTGAGAATTTAATTTTAATGTAAAAAATAACGGTTAGTGATTCAAAATTTAAATTATTTAAAAATAAAAAAAAATAATATAAAAGACAGATGACATATTAGGTATCTAACTCCTTATGAATAAGGTCACTTCATTAAGTATATAAATAAAATTAAAGCTTAGACTTTTTGAATAAGTAATAGCAATTTAATTCATTTTTATTTTTGTCTAAAACAATTAAATAGTAATTTGAATCATATAATTACAAAAGCGTGTTGGAATCTAACTAAGAAATTTATGGAGTATTTTTTTGTTTTATTTTGTTTTTGAAATTATATATTAAAATTCCGTACATTGCACGGGCTTTCATCTAGTTGTGATATATTCCTAACTTCCTAAGTACTTCGTATATCTTTTATTGTCAACTGAAAAAGTATTACAATAAAAATGGTGTGTGTGTATGTGTGTGTATATATATATAGAATATAATATCACCAAATATTGATAAGTTAAACAAAGCGCGCTCAACTTCTATAAGATGCTAAAATTCTCATTTTAACGAAAAAGAATGCCAAATTATGGTCCATATATCTAAATTTTGCAGGAAATCCCTATGTTTAAGCACCATCAATACTATTTTTAACCAAAAAAAAATAACTTACAAACAAAACCCACCTATATATATACATAATTCTTCTAACTTTTTCCATATCTTTTCATTTTCACACCCTCCTTAGTTTCAAACTCACCCAAAACAATGGCTAATTTAAATCTTTTCTTAGCCATTGTTTTGGTAAGTGGGCTAACCATGACCCTTATATGTTGGGCTTCATCCCTATTCGATTGGAAACTTCAATATCTTGCACCAACCAATGCAGCCCGTCTTGCGGCATTGCAACCCCCTTTAGTTTGGAACGAGACTCTTGCAACCTTTGCTAGATCGTATGCTAAAGAGAGGGCAGTAGATTGCAAATTGCAACACTCAAACAACCCAATATATGGTGAGAATATTGCAATGAGTCCTGGAGAATTAAGACCAACTGAAGCTGTGGATTTATGGGCAGGTGAAAAGCCCAATTATGATTATGGCTCTAATAATTGCAAAGAAATGTGTGGGAATTACACATAAATTGTTTGGAATGATACACAAAGTGTTGGGTGTGCCAAAGAAAGGTGTCAAAATGGAGGCACTTTTATTACGTGCAATTATTATCCTCCTGGAAATGTTATAGGGCAAATACCTTTTTAAACATTTTTTTTGTAGGAGAATTCTATGTGTTAGGGCCATTTTTTATAATTCTTCATATTGGTTAAACATTTTTGTATACATAAACATAAGTGTAATGTATTGACATCATGTTTCATGTTCAACTTTGCTTTTGAATTGAGAATTGGTGATATTGTTAATTTGCTACCATGATGTTGCTGACCATATTATGAGGCGTAAAGTATGCAACTGATTAACCAATTAATTTAATTGTTAATTACAACGTTCCGCCATTTTTGATATAATCTAGCATAGAATCTTTGATGGTATTAAAAAAAATTATCGCAATATTTCAACCTTTTAGAGTAACTAGGGTAGCTAACGCGTGCGATGCACGCACCATACCTAACCTTATTTGGAAGTTTTTTCCGGTTTGGCCTTAAATAGCAAATTTAGTTGTTCATATGTAAACAATTATGTTTAGGGGTATAAATGTCCAAGGCAACTAACATTAATGATAAAATTAAAATAAGTAATTAAACATTTTTTAGGGCATAATAGTCCAAACTCTTTTCATTAATAATATTTTTTTACATATTAATGAAGGTTTATATGTAAATATTCATATTTAAAGGATATAATTGACAAGACTGAAAGGATTAAGGGCTCAAACTAATTAATTGCAATCAACCTACAACAATGAATAACAAGCAAGCACAACAACTAAGAACAACCATGAAGAAATTAAAGCAAGTAAAAGTGAGACAATGTTACCGTGGGAAAACCCGAGAACCGGGAGAAAAAAAATTACCCATGCACTGGAGTAGTAATGATGATGAATGAAATAAAGAATTACAAGCATGAATTGTATGGAATTCAAATGCTCCTCACAAACTCTCTCAAACCCTTTCTTAGTGTTTAATGTTTGTGAATAATTAAATAAGAGATCTAGAGCAATATATATATAGTCTAGGTATTAGGAGATAATCAAAGGCCAAGATTAATCAAGAGGGAGGAGAAAGTTAATCATGGCCACACAAAGAACATCGAGCCCGTAAAACAGAGTAACCCCATGAAACCCAATGGAGCGGTCGCTCCAAATAACAAGTGTGTTCGCTTCAAAAATAAACTAGAAGAAAATAGCCAAAACGAGCCTCGAAAGAGAAGCGAGCTGCTCCTCAAGAGAGGAGCGCCCGCTCCGAATTCTTGCGCTGGACAGCTTCTCGTAAAACAATCATATCTTCCTCGTTTCTTGGCCAATTGGAGCTTATCACTAAGTCATTGGAAAACTCTTGAGATAAGCTATCACTTTTAACTAGAATCATCTCAAAATCCTTCCTAGATTGAGAGATATGCTGATTTGAAGTCAACCCTTTTCTTAAAGCGGTCAAAATCTTCACCTCATTGATTGCACCTTATGCCTCCTTGATTTATTCATCTCCACACAAATCCTAAGAATTACACTATTCATAAGAGTAATCTTATACTTTTTATAAGGTAGGATAGGATAAGGTAAGAAATAATGCATCTAATGTAGCGCATATTATGTCATATAGTAGAAATTAACGATATTACAATCTGCTTTTGAAGATTCTGAATAGCATCACATATGTAATTACGTACGTATATCGGTATATATACTAATATACTAGCGTGATTATTTGGCAATTAAGTCGATCTAATAAAATTTGTTAAGACTTAATGGCGGCATACGAAAATTATTAAAATTAAATCGTCAAAAAGTTATGTAGGGCTGCTTATAATTCTCATAGTAGATATAGTCATTTAGAAATCCAAAGCGTGTCCAACTTATATTCTTTAATAGAATAAAATACATGAACATAAAAACATACGTATAATTATTGTATAAATAGGCCTTTGAAGGTCCATTATTTCCTCATCCTTCACTTAAATCAACATACACAAATACAATTAGTTGAGAATAATGTCTTTGTTCGGAAAATGGAGCGAGGTTGTTAGGACAGAGAGTATATTAGATGAAAATAAGATCTATTTCTCTCATGTTTTATCTCCCTTGAAGATGAACAACCAGCAGAATTCTGAACGTAAGAACACCGCCATGGCGAGGCGGCCACAAAACCACTACAACCAGCACAATGGTGGTAAGGGAGTTGCTGAAAAAGGGTGTTATGAAAATAATGTCGATGATGAAGCTGAGAAGTTTATTACGAAGAAGCATCAGAATTTTGAACTCAGCCTTTGGAAGTCTAACCATACTAATTATAAATTATAAACTATATACTACCTCCGTTAATTGTTATGTGCAACTTTGGGGTATTATTTGTGAGATATAAAATATTCCAAAGTTGCACATAGCATTTAATGGAGGTAGTATAATGTATAAACCATGCATGCATGCATGCATGAATTTAATGTATATCTCATACAATCTTGGAAATACAGTGATTTGTTGATTAATTTATGTATATTTTATATTTTATTCTTATATACTCGTACAATAATTTATTATTTATTGTAAATGAAATAATATATAATACCTCTTTTTTTCTATCAAACATGAATAACTTTTACAATTGTAAATTCAACACCTATGTATACATATCATCGATCCCTTCATATTTATAAGCTAATGATGGGCCTTAACCATTAGTTTAACATTTTAGTTGAGTTGATCCTTTATTATCATAGTCAGTCCCATCGATACCTACGTGGCACAAAGGTCACGGATCCGTATCTCGCTTATCCTTCCATTGTTAATAATAGATGATGGCCCATGATGTATCTAAGCTACACGTCAAGTCTAATGGTTTATCAAGTGAGGGAGCGTGAAAGAGTCTAAACAAATCACAAGCCTCAACTATGAGCTTAAGTTTTTTATTGATGAATTTGTCCTTTAACACACATATATCGTCTCTAATCTAATCTAATGCTGACACAATGCCACATCAGTGTTATTCCCAAAGAGATAGGTTCAAAAGCATGGGAGTCTATTTCAGGTTGTCATTCCCTAAAATCTTCACTATTGATCATTATTTATTTATTTATAGACAATTCACTTAGCTTCTTAATGCATGCTAAATCACCTGCAACCTGCAATTTAGCATGCATTAAGAAAATAAATAAATATTTTTGTTCCAGGTGCGGATTCAAGGATTCTGTTGGGCGAACTGGGTCCTGTCAACTACCTATACAAGGCAGCACACATAAACTGTCCTCGGGGGTGACTCGAGCCCCCCTCCGAACCTTAAGTTAGAGAGTGTTTAGAGAGAGAAAGTGTACTTAGAGAGATGTAGAAAGTATAATGACTTAATTGTCTTACCCCCTTTCCGTTGTACTTTACCCTCTATTTATAGGCATACCATCTCCTTTGTGGAGAGTTCAGCCTGATCAGCCCTGCGGGCTGACTCTGCCGGGCTAGTGAGCCCTCCTTTAATTGCTTTCTTGGCAGTGAGTGCGCACCCTGGGGGCTGGGCGATAGTTCAACGGGAGCTATCCTATACAATTTTAATTAGCTATAAATTTAGGTTTTATTTACAATTTTACACCACATCCACATGTATGATAGAATGCTGGAAATTATACCTAAAAGTAACTCAAATACGGATTGATAATTTCTCTCCTCTCTCTCTCCTCTCTCCTCCCTCCTCTCTCCAAAACCCTAACCTCCATTGTTGACTTTTAAAGGGGCTTTCATCAGTTTTAACCGGTGGAAAACCCCCAATCCTAGTTTCTTTAAAGTTTTTTTAGGTTTTCTAATAATGTTTCCTCCTTTTGGGAGGAACTTTAATTTTCTCCCTCAAAAGAAAGGGTTTCTGACCTCTTTCGAAAGACAAGGTTTATCTCCTCTTTTCGGGGGAGAAATTTCTTAGTTTTGAATCCATGATAATAGATCTAATGGATTTTCGTGAAATTATTTCGTTGGTGAAAAAGTTATCAAGTTTTCGAATGCAGACAGATGAATCGGAAGAAAAACATCGTCACGGCTACAAAGGATCGTTAGATTGTCTCTTCAACAAGGTTGTATTTTCCAGCGATATAAACAGGAGATGTTCCACACTGCAAGATTTACTCGATGATCGTAGTTTTTATGAAGGAAAATTTTATTTGATTCAATATCTTATGTATTTGTTAACGTCGAATCTATATTGTAGATGTCGTATGACTTTAAATTAATGAAATATTTTTGCTATTCAAAAAAAAAAAAAAAAAAGCTGGAAATTATACCTTGAAGCCAATAAGCAATTAGCTTAGCCAACAAAGTTGAACTAATAAACCATCACATACATTATAAAATTCTAAAACATGGCAATTTCCAAAAGCAGATCGAATTCAGAGAAGGCGGACCACGGCTAGTTTAATCACGGCACACAAAATTAGGCTAATTAAACCTTATTTTTGTAATAAGCGCATCAAGACTTTACACTTATAAATTATAATGCATCTAATGTAGCCCAAAGTAGAAATTAACAATAATTCATTTTACTTTTGAAGATTCTGAATAGCATATACTGATATACATACATATACTAGCGTGATTATTTGGCAATTAAGTCGATCTTTTTAAATTTAATAAAAATTAATAGCGGAATTTTTTTTTTTTTTTTTTTTGAGGAAAATTAATAGCGGCATATGAAAATTATTAAAATGTCAAAAAAGTTTATACGTAGGGCTGCTTAAAATTCTCATAGTAGATACAGAAATCCAAAGCGTGTACGTTCAACTTATATTCTCTAAAAAAAATTAATTAATACATGAGCAAAAAAAAATACACGTATAATTGTATAAATAGACCGTTGAAGATCCATTGTTACCTCATCCTTCAACTAAACCTACAAACACAATTAGTTCATTCAAGAGAAAAGGGTTGATTAATTTTTCATTTGATAAATTTATTAATTGAAAATGTCGTTCGGAAAATGGAGCAAGGTTGTTAGGACAGAGAGTATGTTAGATGAAAATAAGATTTATTTCTCTCATGTTATATCGCCATTGAAGAAGAATAAACAGCCGAATGATGTGCGTAAGAACACAGCAACCACGGCGAGGCCACACAACCACTACTACCAGCACAATGGTTGTAAGGGAGTTACTGAAAAGGGGTATTATGAAAATGTTGATGTTGAAGCTGAGAAGTTTATTAGGAAGAAGCATCAGAATTTTGAGCTTAGCCTTTGGAAGTCTAACCATAATAATTGTAAATCGTACTCTAAATGAGTAAATTATACGGAGTAATGTGTAAACCATGCATGTATGCATGAATTTAATGTATATTTCATAAATATGTTGGACAATGGACATACAGTGATTTGTTGATTAATTGATGATGTATATCTTATTTTGATGTAAGATAATTTATTGTACACGAAATAATATATAATACCTCTTTTTTCTATAGAACATAAACAGTTTTATCAATTGCAAACTATATATACATATCATCCCTTCATATTGAAAGAGTATAAGCTAATGATGGGCCATTGTCATTAGTTTAAAATTTTATTAGTTAAGTTGCATTGATCCTTTATAATAGTCACTGCCAGTATTGATGTGGCACAAAGGTTCGAATCTCACGCATCCCTCCTTTCGTACTCGAATATTGAGCGTTTTGTGTTTTGTATGATGGGCCCATGCTGCATCTACACATCAAGTCAATTTGTCAAATGAGCTACCAAGTGAGGAAGCGTGAGAGAGTTTAAATCAATCATAAGCCTCAACTATCAGCATTATATTTTTGGTTGAGTTTGTTTTTTAAGACAAGGAGTATATATTGTCTCTTATTTATCTAATCTAATCAGTGTTATTTTCAAAGAGATGCTGGTTCAAAAGCATGGGAGTCTATTTGAGGTGATCATTCGTAAAGATCCTTCACTAATCCCTTAGCTTCTTAATGCATGCCACATCACCTGCAACTATTAAACATAGAATGTTGTCTTATTAGTCATTACTCTAATTAAGGGGTATTTGGTTCATCAAATTGGAATGAGTTGGTATGAAATCACATAATAGGAAGGTATGAATTATAAAACTCATACTAGTTTAATGTTGTTCGGTTTTATGGTTGGAAGTTGGAACAGTGACAGACTGTAAAACATAATTCTGGGTCTCAACCATTAGCTTAAAGTTTTGGTTGAATTGATCCTCTAACATGATATCGAAGTCAACATGACACAAAGACCACAGATTCGAATCTCATCCACCCCCACTTTCAAGTAGAATATTAAGCGATGAGTATGATGAAGGCCTATGCTGCTTAGAACCCCTTGGGTATAAAGTTCCATTACTTAAAAAACTAAACCAAATAAATAAAATAAAAATAAAATAAATAAAATAAAATAAAAAATAAAAGAAGATGAAATGGATTCTAACTCCAATTCAACCCATTCTAAATAATCCAACTAAACAACCCCTAAATATTCATTTAAAACAGAAGAAAACAAAGTGATCGATTCTTGTTTAATTTTTTTGTTCATAAAAACAAAGTGATCATTGGAATTCCCTTGATTATTGTATTGTACAACCTTTTTGAAACAAACTCAAGGCTTTCCACTTGTAGTTTCTCAAGCTAGATACGCGGGAGGTGTCATATATCTGTTCACATCCAATGCATCCAAAATCTTAGCTTAATCAAGTTAATAAAAAATTTCCATTTAACAATTGATTAATTTTAAAGTAGGCCGACCATAAAAACATGGACAAAGTGTACGTATGATTAAGAAAAAATCCTCTGAATTTAGTAAAGCTCTAATTAGGCAGCTACACTAGCTCTATTAAACGAATATATAATTGTTAAATGACCGTTTCCGTTAAAAGTTTAAGATAATGGTTGAAGCTTATGATATGAGTTATATACTCGATCAATCATGCCGCCTCACATGAGATTTCTTTCTCTCCCTACACTATATTTAATATTTCACTTGGAAGGAGGATAAGGTGAGATTCGACTCCATGACCTTCTTATCCCATTGATTTTATAATACTCTATAAAAAGTAACAAAGTGTCTAATTTAATACGACTCTATGATGTTCTTATCCCATTGATTAATTGGATCTTCTTTAACTTAAGTTAGATTATTTATATTTAATTTCTGATTAAACTCTTGCCGAATTTGTAGCCGAAAGGGGGACCAAACGCTGGTGCGCCGTGTAGAAAGATTCGTGGAACCTTAGCTTACTAGTTACTTTACATGCATATACGTAGTTATTATTATTTCAATATATTTATAACACTTAGATTATATCTTATACTAAATGTATACCATTAACTTTGCTAAAGATTCTGACGTGTATATATCACTACATTAATTTAGTACATTGATTAGAAGATCATTAATCATTTAGTTATTAGTTGTTAAGCTAAAAACTTAAATAATAATAATGCTTTGAGATTTGTTGAATGCGACGTTAGAATTATAGAAGCATGATCGATGTATATATAAAATTCCTAGATCATACATGCATATGTTTACATATGTAAAACGTGCTTAAGAAAGAACAATATCATTAAATGAATAATGTACGTAGCAACACCTATATATATGTCTTCTAAGGCCAAGGTTTTCTCATAAAACTTACACCACAAAACTCTTTCATAAGTCTTAATTATTCACATTCATCATCATCTTTGAAGTGATTTAGATTAAAGATGTCGTCGTACACAAAATCAAGTAAGGTAGTTCGGACAGAGAGTATGTTAGATGAATACAACATCTACTTCTCTCATGTCTTATCGCCGTTGAAGATGAAACAACAAAGAAGTGATAGTAGTAGTAGTAGAAGCGCAAAGACGATGCAACCGCAGCAATATGAATGTAGGAAAAACAATGCTTACGAAGATGTTGATGCTAAAGCGGAGGATTTCATTAAGAGAAGACGTCAAAAGTTTGAAGGGACTAGTCTTTGGAAGTATTGAAGCAAAGTTGTAGTATATGATTTGTGAATGTATGAATTTTACATAAAATTATAATCCATGGATGTATTGTTTGATCAATGCAATAGTAATATCACTTGTTACATTCTTTTGAATTCTTGCTTAGTGTCATAAATTATAAATCATTCCGTAATATATATATACCCCATTCTCGTCACCTTGTGATTTTAATTAGGTCTTTATTAGAAGTTTGATCACTTATTCAACTAGTTTATCTGTTAGGATTAGTGTGGAGATAGATAAATACATGGAGACATAAGGAGATTGCATAGAAGCTGCCTTATTGTTAAGGTTCGACCAAACTTGTGAAAAGTTCGGTCGAACCCGGTTTTAAGTCAGTAGGTGCACCAGTTTACATTTCTAGAGGAGGAGTGACCAAACCCAAGGAGGTTCGACCGAACCACCCCAGGTTCGACCGAACTCTGGGTAGGTTCGGCCGAACCTCCCTGCTCCCTATTTCGTCGCTTCGTTTTCGGCTTGTGCGATTTGCTTTAATCTTAGCCGTTGGATTGTATTTTCTACCTAGACTATATATACCTTTTCTAAGCCTCTTTGTTGATTATTCACAAACATTTAAACACATAGAGAGGTTTTGAGAGGGTTTGTGAGGAGCATTTGAATTCTATACAATTCATGCTTGTAATTCTTGAGTTCATTCATCATCAATATTACTCCATAGTGCAAGGGTGGGTTTTTTCTCCCGGTTCTCGGGTTTTCCCACGGTAACATTGTCTTCCTTTTACTTGCTTTAATTCCTTCAAAGTTGTTCTTGATTGTTATGCTTGTTTGTTCATTGCTATTGTGGGTTGATTGCAAGTTAGTTGAACACTTTAATCCTTACAATTGGTACCAGAGCCAAGGTTGAATCTTTGGTGTTTTGATGATTTAGGGTTTGTGTTAAACTTGAAATTGTGATTGAGTTTCAAAGTTTGGAACTTTAGGTGTTCAAAGTTTGAGTCTTGGGTGTCAAGTTGCATTCTTTGTTGTTGAAAACCTATTGTGAACTTTGTGTGTTTGATTTGCAATGGAAGAAGGCAAGTTGAGAATTGAGAAGTTTGATGGGAAGGATTTTGGGTTTTGGAAGATGCAAATAGAGGACTATTTGTATCAAAAGAACCTATATTTTCCCCTTACTAGTAAATCATCGGGTATGAAGGAAGAGGAGTGGAAAGTATTGGATAGACAAGCCCTTGGAGTGATTAGATTGACATTGGCTAAGAGTGTTGCTTACAATGTCAAAGATGTGACAACGACGGTTGGTGTGATCAAAGCATTTTCCAATATGTATGAGAAGTCATCGGCTATGAACAAGGTGTTCTTGATGCGTCGTTTGTTTGAAATTGAGATGAATGATAGTGGTTCCGCCCCCGAACATATAAATGAATTCAATTCAATAATCTCTCAACTAGCTTCGGTTGAGATTAAGTTTGATGATGAAGTGAGGGCCTTGATCTTGTTGTCATCGTTGCCTAGAAGTTGGGATACCGTTGTAGCCGCCATTAGCAACTCTTCCGGAAAGTCGAAGTTGAAGTGTGATGATGTGAGGGACTTAATCTTGAGTGAGAGCTTGAGAAGGAAGAACTCGGGTGAGTCATCGGGTGGTGCTTATTTTAGTGAAGGTAGGGGACGTGGAAGACAACAAAGAGGTGCTCAAAGAGGAAGATCGAAGTCTAGAGGGAGGAGTAACTCGAAAGGGAAGGTGAACATTGTGTGTTGGGGTTGTGGTGTGAAAGGGCATACTAAGAGGGAATGTCCTAATCCCAAGAAGAAGGGTGGTTCAAACCACAAGAACCACGATGATGCTAGTTCATCGGTTAGCTTGGCATCAAGCGATGAAATCGGTGATGCATTGATCTTGAGTGTTGATAGTCCCATTGGGTCTTGGATCCTTGATTCGGGAGCTTCATTTCATTCTTCTCCATGTAAGGATATTTTCCAAAACTTCAAGAGTGGCAAGTTTGGAAAGGTGTACCTTGCGGATGATGAACCGTTGGAAATTTTGGGGAAGGGAGATGTCATGATCAAGACCTCAAGTGGGAGCTCATGGAAACTTGAAGATGTTAGGTACATACCTAAGCTAAGGAAAAATTTGATTTCGGTGGGTCAACTAGACTCAAGCGGTTATAGAACCATGTTTGGTGAGGGTATTTGGAAGGTGTCAAAAGGAGCTATGGTGGTGGCTAGGGGCACAAAGACCGGTACTTTGTACACTACCTTAGGGTGTACAAGCATGATTGCTACAACCGCAAATGATGAGACTAAGCTATGGCATACTCGGCTTGGTCACATGAGTGAGAAAAGGATGAAATTGCTAGCTTCAAAGGGTAAGTTGTCGGGGTTGAAATCAATCGACATGAAATTTTGTGAGACATGTGTTTTTGGGAAACAAAATAAGGTGTCTTTCACAAAAACCAAACGGTCCTTGAAGAAGGAGAAGCTAGAACTTGTGCACACGGATGTTTGGGGCCCATACCCCATCAAGTCCCTTGGTGGTTCTCACTATTTTGTCACTTTCATTGATGATTCAACCCGGAAAGTATGGGTATATTTCATGAAGCACAAGTCGGAAGTGAATTAGAAGTTCAAGACTTGGAAGGCGGAGGTTGAAAATGTTTCGGGCAAGAAGATTAAGGCAATCAAGTCCGACAATGGAGGAGAGTATGAGTTGGAAGCTTACAAAAACATTTGTAAGGAGCATGGCATTGTTTTGGAGAGGACCATTCCCGGTAAACCTCGCCAAAACGGGGTAGCGGAACGGATGAATAGGACCTTACTTGAAAGGGAGAGGTGTATGAGGTTGTTTGCGGGCCTTCCAAAATGTTTTTGGGCGGATGCCGTTAGTACCGCGGCTTACTTGATAAACCGTGGACCTTCGGTACCTTAGGAATTCAAGATACCGGAGGAGGAGTGGAGTGGTAAGGAGGTGTCCTACACTCACTTGAAGACCTTTGGTTGTGTGGCCTATTTGCAATCCGAAAAGAGAGACAAGCTAGACCCAAAAGCCATCAAATGTTACTTCATCGGGTATGGATGTGAGAAATATGGTTATAGATTGTGGGATCCTAAGAATCGAAAGATTGTTAGGCATTGTGACATCACTTTTGATGAGAGCTCTTTGTACAAAGACAACTTTGGTGGGAAATCCGTTGAGAAAGAATCAATTGAAGATGAGCGGGAATTTGTTGAGCTAGATGGTAAGGTTAGAAGTGATAAGGAAGTTAAACAGGTAGAAGTTGAGGTGCAAATTCAACAAGCATCTCCTCAACATGGTGCTCATGTTCCGGTGGATTCGGATTCAAGTGATTCGGATGATGATGATCACTTGGAAACGGATGAGCGAGTAGTTATGGGTGAGCCCGTTGTGGTTCATGGAGAGCCATCTACACCACCAACGGTGAGGAGATCATCAAGAACAATCAAGCCACCACACCGATATTCTCCATCCTTGCATTATTTGTTGTTGACGGATTCCGGTGAGCCGGAATGTTATAAAGAGGCAATGGGCATGGGTGACTCGTTGAAGTGGGAGCAAGCAATGGAAGATGAGATGTCTTCATTGGAGAAAAACAACACTTGGGTGCTGGTTGAGTTGCCTAAGGGCAAGAGAGAACTTTTGTGCAAGTGGATCTTTCGAAAGAAAGAAGAACCGGATGGTACAATTCGGTACAAGGCAAGACTTGTGGTGAAAGGTTTTTCACAAAAGGAGGGCATTGATTATCATGAGATCTTTGCTCCGGTTGTGAAGCTAACCACTATAAGGATCTTGTTGGCTATAGTGGTTTCGGAGGACTTATTTCTTGAGCAAATGGATGTAAAAACCGCGTTTTTACACGGTGATTTGGAGGAGGAAATCTACATGAAGCAACCGGAAGGGTTTCAAGTTCCGGGTCAAGAGAACTTGGTGTGCAAGCTTAAACGGAGTCTATATGGGTTGAAACAAGCTCCTAGACAATGGTACAAGAAGTTTGACAATTTCATGCTAGGCAATGGTTTCGTGAGAGCGGAAGGTGACCATTGTTGCTACTTTCAAAGGTATGACAATGGCTATATCTACTTGATTTTGTATGTTGATGATATGTTGATTGCGGAACTAGTATGGAAATTGTCAATGACTTGAAAAAGAAGTTGTCAAGAAGATTTGAGATGAAAGACTTGGGTGAGGCCAAGCAAATACTTGGCATGAGAATTTCTAGGGATAGCTCAACGGGTGTGTTGAAGTTATCTCAAGAGGAGTATGTCAAGAAGGTGCTTAAAAGATTTAACATGATTGATGCAAAGCCTCGAAGCTCACCTCTTTCAAGTGAGCTCAAGTTGACTAAGGGGGATTGCCCAAAGACAAGGGAAGAGAAGGACAAAATGGCCATTGTTCCTTATGCTTCGGCCGTTGGTAGCATGATGTATGCTATGATTTGCACGAGGCCCGACATTGCTCACGCAGTGGGAGTTGTGAGTAGGTTCATGTCAAATCCGGGTGAGAGACATTGGGAAGTCGTGAAGTGGCTATTGAGGTATTTGTTGGGTACTTCAAGTATGGCTCTTTGCTTTAGGAGAAATGGAGTTGTTTTGGAAGGTTTTGTTGATGCCGATTTTGGAGAATGTTATGATTCAAGCAAAAGCACTTCGGGGTATGTGTATACTATTGGTGGTACGGTCATTAGTTGGATGAGCAAGCTCCAAAAGTGTGTCTCTATGTCTACGACGGAAGCCGAGTATGTGGCTATGTCGGAAGCGGGAAAGGAGATGGAATGGTTGAAGGGTTTCCTTGAAGAAATGGGCATGAAACAAGATGTTTGTGCATTGTATAGTGATAGCCAAAGTGCGGTTCAATTGGCTAAGAATCCTATGTTTCATTATCGCACTAAACACATCAAGAGGCGTTATCACTATACTAGGAGTTTGGTGAAGGATGGCACGATGTGTTTGAGGAAGATTGCCGGTTCAAAGAATCCGGCGGATATGCTCACTAAAGCTGTTTCTAGTGACAAATTGAGGTTGTGTAGGACCTCAATTGGACTCCATCATTAATTTGAAGGAGTGTTGTGCTATGGTGAAATTGTTTTGATGAATGTATTAAGTGTTCTTGAGGAAGGAGTGTGTATGTGGTAGTCTATGGTGCATGTTTGATCTTATCTCCAAGTGGGAGATTGTTAGGATTAGTGTGGAGATAGATAAATACATGGAGACATAAGGAGATTGCATAGAAGCTGCCTTATTGTTAAGGTTCGACCAAACTTGTGAAAAGTTCGGTCGAACTCGGTTTTAAGTCAGTAGGTGCACCAGTTTACATTTCTAGAGGAGGAGTGACCAAACCCAAGGAGGTTCGACCGAACCACCCCAGGTTCGACCGAACTCTGGGTAGGTTCGGCCGAACCTCCTTGCTCCCTATTTCGTCGCTTCGTTTTCGGCTTGTGCGATTTGCTTTAATCTTAGCCGTTGGATTGTATTTTCTACCTAGACTATATATACTTTTTCTAAGCCTCTTTGTTGATTATTCACAAACATTTAAACACATAGAGAGGTTTTGAGAGGGTTTGTAAGGAGCATTTGAATTCTATACAATTCATGCTTGTAATTCTTGAGTTCATTCATCATCAATATTACTCCATAGTGCAAGGGTAGGTTTTTTCTCCCGGTTCTCGGGTTTTCCCACGGTAACATTGTCTTCCTTTTACTTGCTTTAATTCCTTCAAAGTTGTTCTTGATTGTTATGCTTGTTTGTTCATTGCTATTGTGGGTTGATTGCAAGTTAGTTGAACACTTTAATCCTTACATTATCCATACAACATTACATTGTATTGAGATTAATAACAAGTAAATGCATGATATAGTTAAAGTATTATAATTGTGACAGTCAAAATATTACAAATTTAAGAATTGGTACAATATATAATTTTTAAATAAATTTGCTAAAATACGAACTAATTTAATTTTTATCTCAACGTATGAAAATATATAAATTTCAAAAGTAATTTTTAAGAAAGTATTGTTGAAGTTTTATATGTTCATTTGCTCAAATATATGCATTGAAAATAATTATCACGCAAGTGGGACAAACAAAAGTTTGAGAAACTTAAATTGTGATTAAAATTATACTACCTCCGTTTCTTATTATGTGCAACAAAGGGATATTATTTATGAGACATAAAATATTTCTTTGTTGCACATAATAAGAAATGGAGGTAGTATATCAATATTAATTCAGTACAATAGTTTTAAAAAATTATTTAGAAAAAAAATACACGTAAGACGAATCTAATGATACCATAAGGCCACATGAGTATGTCTTTTTTTTTCTAATATTTCAATGAGTGGAGGTATTATTTTATTTTTAATATGAAGTACAATCTTTTTTGGATTTTTATTATTTTCTTTTTCTTTTATTTATTTATTTTTGTTATTGTTGTTAGTACATCAAGGGAAATAGGGAAAGCTAAACCAATCATAATAAAATATTACAGAAAAGCATTTTAGAAAAAATGACAAAATTTGCGGACATCTCAACATTCTTTATTTTCCATCCAATTGCCTAATAAAGCAAGTAAAGCAAAGAAAAAATAATCGAAGCGCAGCCGTGGCAACATAGGAACATAGTGTTTTAAGGAATATAATTTACTTTTTGTACATCCTTTTTAAATTTTAATTAATAAATTACAAATTTGTGGACCAAGTTATTAGCCACATACAAATTCTTACTCTTCTTTGACTTAATCAATTAAAGTAAAAGTAAGACTATGCAAGAATTCCTTTTCTAAAAAAAAAAAAAAAAAACCGATTATGCAAGAACACACGTAATGACGTAATTAATTCACCAAATATGACTAAAATCCAGGTTTTTTTTTTAATAATTATTTTTAATCTCATTGATCTCAAAATTGGATAGAATAAGGAATTTAATCATAGAATAGCTTAACTGGATTTCATCAAAATAAATAGTAAAAGTTTTATATGTGGTTGGCCGCATCATACGGCTAACCACTTTTTTTTTTTTAATATTTTTTCTCTCTTCTCTCTCCTTTCCTCTTTCTCCTCTCCTCCATTTTCACTTACTTGAAGCACTGCCTTTATTGAAGCTCCAACCAGAACGTCGTCGTGGTCGTCGTGAAGCTCCAACCCAGTTTGTGGTCGTCTTGAAGCTCCTCGTACTCCGTCACCGGAAAACAACTTAGGGTTTTTAAGGCCAAATTCAGCCATAAAAACTCTAGATCTAGTGTTTTATGGTTGAATTTTGCCTTTTTAGCCTATTTGAAGTGAAATTTGAAGTCGTTGTTAATAATTAAGGTATTTGTTAGATTAATTTTTTTTTATTTTTCCGGTTTGGTTGTGTTTGGGTTGGATTTGGGTTTTTTTTTGGGCGGCGGAGTTGGTGGCAGCGTGATTGCTGGTGGTTAGGGTGGGTTTTAGGTGTGGGTAGCTGGGCGTGGTTGGTGGTGGCGTGGTGGTAAGGTGGTTAGGGTGGGTTTTTGGATCGGATTTGGTGTGAATTTGCAGAACTAACGAATAAGTTGGGAGTTTTTCTTGTACATTTTTGTTGAAAAATAAGAAGCCAAAGTTCAGTGCTTTAATCATGGTTAAACATTTCTGAAACAAAATTAGAACTTTGAAAATTGCTTCTTATAAAGGATTTAAGAAGAACTTATTGAGAAGCAGAGTACTACTTATTAAGTTGTGGTGGAGTTTAAGGCTTTGAGGTGGTGTAGGATTAGGGGTTACTTACTTGGTTAGGGGTTATTAGGGGGTTACTTGGTGCGGTCAGGGGTTACTTTGGGAGTTATTTGGTACGGTCAGGGTTACTTGGTACGGTCAGGGGTTACTTTGGAGGTTACTTGTGAGGTTACTAAAGTGGGGTTACTTGAGGGTTTACTTTGGGGGTTACTTGAAGGGTTACTTAAGTGGGGTTACTTGAAGGGTTACTTAAGTGGGGTTACTTGGCGGGTTACTTGAGGGGTTACTAATAGGGCACCCTGCCGCACCGTGCGGCCAGCCGCATCAGAAACGCACTGAAATAAATAATTGAAATGGGGATTAATGTTAGTACGTAGAATTTATAAGTTTTTGAGGATAAGAAAGAAATTTAATCAGCTTAAAGCCATTAGTTGCGAAAAAAATATTTATAATATACTAATTCATTGTAGGTGTACAAGTAATATACGAGTATATGTTAATAAATCAGCTCAGCTACCAAATTAGAACTCTAATTAGGCAGCTACATTGTACTTATACATCTAACGAATCTAAACAAATAACAAGCGCCTAAAAAAGGAATAAAGAAGATGGCCTCATACATTGTAGCTAGGTATATTAGAGTATTCCGTAACCAAATCGATGGCATTTTGTTGGGTAATGTTAATACAGTATTGTATCCTCTCCATTGATTATTGTTTATGCTAATTTTTGTTAGGTGGGATTGAATATCAAAATCTAGGCTACGGATCAACTAAGAAAAATCAAAAATAAGACAAGACTAAAAAGAGAATAAATGACACGAGGAATTGGTGACGCGGAAAACCCAATGAAGGTAAAAACCGCGGGTAGAATGAGGATCTACCAAACTTTCACTATGCAAATAATAATATCAGTTTACAAGATAGGATGCAGGATGTGTATCGTTGGATGAGAATGTCCTATACTCGTCGTTGCCTTGCCATTTATATAGATGGTTCGCTAGGTTGAACCTAGCCGTTGCAAGGAGATAAGATTATGCCCACGATTTTCGGATGTTAGTTGCTGAAAATATTCTTCTTCTGTTTTGAACTCCAACGGACTGATTTGGCTGAGGTTGGACTAAATCCCTGCTTATCCTCTTCCTAAAAAATAGGGAGTCGTTACTTGACTTTGTCTTCCGTCGATGTCTTCATGTGTCGTCGAGCTTGCAGCTTCGTCAAGGGGAGTCTTCGTCACTGACCTTTATTGACCGTCGTTGACTAATGCTTGCAGATTTTTACCCATAATAATTATAAAAAGTATTAATTTTCATTTACGACAGATATGGATCGGAGTACTATGTTCATACTTTAGAATAGTCCGACCTTTGATAATTTATGTATAGAAATTACGATTATTTTATTGTAAGATGATCGCCTTAACCAAAAGTATGAATTGTTGGTTGGAGCACCAAAAATGATTTTTTTTTTAAAATAATTTTTAATGTAATTTTCATTAGTTAAAATAAATTATGATAAATAGTGCAAAAACCAATTAAAGTGACACTATAAAATTAATGATGGACAAATTATACTCCGTGTGTAGCTAAGCAAGAACTCCAGTACTCCACAATATAATTTTTTTTTTTTTAAAAAAAAAAATAAGGGACTAAAGTATTGAGTTAATTATAACTTAAAATGAACATGCAATTAATTAATTAACGGAGTAGAACTCTAATAAGGCATCTAAACTCTATCTACTACTGCACCTGTGATAAACAAGTAGAACTACGTATATTAAACCTAGCATAATTAGTATTCCGTAAAAACACAAAGTATAAAAATACATGGAACCTTAATTATTACTTTATACACCATAAAACTTAATTAGCTCATATCATATACTAATACTATATGATTAGCTTAGCTTAATGCATATGCTTTAAAGATTCTAACGTGTACATATCACTACATTAGTGCATAAATTATTATAGGGTCATTTAGTAAGTTAAATTAAAAAGTTAAATATATACTATACTCTGGGATTTGTTGGACGTTAAAATTTTAGAAGCATGATATGATTATGTATTTATAAAATTCATTACCATTTATTACAAATTAAAAACGTGCTTAAGAAAGTACAATATAATTAATTAAATACACCGTAGCAAGCAACACCTATATATATGTCTTCCAAGGCGATGTTTTACTCATCAAATCTAAACCACAAAATTCTTCAAGTCCTAATTACATTCATTATCATCGTCAATATCTTCAAAGTAATTTAAGATTAAAATGTCGTCGTACACAAAATCGAGTAAGGTAGTTCGTACAGAGAGTATGTTAGACGAGTACAACATCTACTTCTCTCATGTATTATCACCGATGAAGGCGAAACAACAACGAGATGATAGTAGCTGTAGTAGAAGCGCAAAGACGATGCAGCCGCAGCAATATGGACATGGTTGTAGGAACAACAATGTTTATGAAGATGTTGATGCTAAAGCTGAGGACTTCATCAATAGAAGAAGTCAGAAGTTTGAAGGGACGAGTCTTTGGAAATATTGAAGGATTTATATGATTTGCTAATAATGTTAGATTTTCTTATGTATGTATTATTTACATGTATGTAATTACATCGATGTGATCTATTTGACCAATGCACTTGTCAATGTAGGTCTTTATTGAGAGTTAGATCATGTGTATTCTTTTCACAACGGTTTCAATTAATTTGTAATTATATTCAATTCTCCGTAATATATTGAAATTAAGAGCATGTTTTATTCAACTTATTTTTGATGAAGTGAAGTTCTTTTTATTTCATTAAATTATTTTTGCCAAATTTAAATTATTTTTGTTGATTAAGCCTATTTAACTAATTCTCTATTATATTTGATGTTTAAAGGTACTGATATTTAACTAATTAAAACTTAATTTTTACTGAATTGAACTTTTTTTTTGCTAAACTTTACTTATATTTATTGAACTAAAAAATATTTAACTAAACTTAAATTATTATTATTAGTAAATGTTATTTGAATTAGGACATTAGGTGTATGGAACAAAGCCTAATTTAAAGATATCTAATGGAGTTTAGTCTTCATAAAATTAGCAAATATATACTACGTATATGATCAAATTTAATATGATCTACAAGCATATGAATCGTGAATATGTCAAATTGTTGCAAGTATTATAAATTGAAGAATACGTGTGCAATCTTGAATACATTAACAGCCAAAAATTTTGAAGAACAATTAATAAAAGCTTTTTATCTTTTTATTATTATTATTTTTATTTTTTGTTGTTAAATAGATCAAGGGAATTGGGGAAAGCTACGTATTATACTTAATCTCATAAGATATTACTGCTAGAACTAGGCATCTCAACATTACTTATTCAACATCCAATTGCCTAATAAAGCAAAGGATAAACAGAAGCGCAGCCATGGAGACATAGTGTTTCAAGGAATATAATTTACTTTATACTTATTGTATATTTGTAATCATTTTTGGTGTCATATAATTTTGTACGCAACAATTACTAATTTACAGTAGTATAATTGGAGCATGTAGAGAAAGACACGAGACACAAAGTGCATTGGCTAGAATAGAGGCACGGTCGTTTAAATAAGAGTATATAATAACTTCGTTTGGAATAAGTTGCAACAGTACTTAAAATGGATGTTGTTTTTGATTGTAACTTACTGATTTTAGCAAGATTTTCCTAGCAAAATATCAATAGTACATTAGTACCCATGTAGAGACCAATACTCACTAACTTCCTTTTCATTATTATTATTAGGGTTTTTTTTAAAACCCATACATCATGTGGGGACCAAAACCCACCGACTCTCGTCTTAATTTATGTGCCCATACCCGTATTGCAACTAATCCTAAACAGAGGAAGTATATAGTAGATAATGTTGCTTGAGTTTTTGTTCAACATCTAACTAACTGTCATCGTTGTAAGCAAGTTTTGAATTGAACCTCTCGTTCAAAGCATAGTTTTTTTATTTTTTGGGGTAAGATGAGTTAGTTGTCTTGGACTCTTGGTATACACTTTTTGGTTAGGCGGCGAAAATAGATTATGATATAATGAATTAATTAGTGATAATAAGCGTAAATTTATGTATACACATGGGCGATATTGATGGATGAAAAGATTATTTAACTCTCACATCGTTGAATATATCGATCTCAATTATATATAAACAAGGACTCAACATATATGATGATGTTCAACAAATTGTTTAGCACAAAACACCTAGAGATCGATATACCCTACATGGTTATATATCTTACACAATACACACACATTTTTATAATGCTAGCTTCATATTACTAGCATCATTAAATTACAAGCAACCCTTTAAGGATAATAATAGAATAAGCATGAGCAAGCATCGTATAATTAAATACATAATTCAGATCTTAATCAATCATCACCATGGACATGGTCTTGCTAAGCTCGAGCTTCTTATGCTTCAATCGAATAAAAACCTCAGCTTCACAATCGACATCCCCATTACATTTCTTATTATCACCATTCTTGATCGCGCTCTCCACCCTTTGAGGACCATTAATTTGTTTCTTTTTGTGGTTACTACCCTTGTAAGGTGACAATATGTAAGAAAAGTAACTCTCACGTTCATCTAGGGTATGAATGTTATTGTTGTTTTGGTTAGAATAATTTGGCTGCTTCATTTTCACTCGTTCTCGATCACTTGATTAATTAATCAACCTCTTTGTACGTAGTTTTTCCTTTCCTGTTTGTTTTCTTTTCTTGTTTATTTACTCGTGCTCGAGTTTTTGTTGATGAATGTATATACTCCAACATAGATGAAGATCAACTATATATACACGAAGATCGAGTTATGCAAGCTAAGCAATAATGTTGTAGTATGATTGGATATGTGGTTCTAGATAAAAGTATGTATGATAGAAGAGAATCTAATGCCAAATTTGCTTTTTTACGTGGGCAAAATTGAATAACACTTCCCGTCAAAAAGTCTAAGTCGAAAAAGTAGTAGATTTTCAAGTTAAGCTAGCTAGTTGAATTGAACAAGTATGAGGAATTCGAATCAATTTTAGGTTTAGCTTTATTCCTTATTTGAATTCTCTATGTAACGAGCTAGCCAACTAGGGTTAATTAGTCCATGCAAGTTGTAACCAATCTCAAATTCTTTTGTTGCAATATAATAGACGAATATGACTATATCATAGGAGTTTCGATCTGAGTATGATAGTTATGTCAAAGGTCAAATCAATCAAAATTCTAAACTAATGGTTGAAGCTATAGTTACAAAATTGATTTTCTTTATATTCTATATCATGCTCCCTATCACAAGAGTTTTGTATTTTTTTATTATTATTTATTTATTTATTTATGTAAATACAACATGCATGCCTTTTTATACTATGTAGTGTACACAGACCACACTATTAAGCTGCTAAGCTAGATTTTCACTTTGGAAAAGATAGTGAAGCAGGGAATTGGATAAAATTTTGAACTTGTGACTTTCTTGTCATGTTGTGTACGATATTATGTCAAATGACCAGCTCATCTACAAGCATAGATTGCTAGTTGTATGGTCAGAGCTAGTCCTAAGACTGGTTTTATATTCAATCAAGCCGGGTAGAAGACCCAAATCTCCTCAATGCAGACGCTCCAATTTATATTGGTATATATATTAAATTGCTAGAATATTTTAAATCATGTGTATAGTACAAGTGTAGAACAACTACTCCTTTTAAGGCATGTGTATAAAGTGAGGACATTTTAAGTATTTCGTGCAGACACCAACTTCAATCTTGGATGTCGAGTTACCCACTACTAGAAAACAATCAAATAGCGACGGACTTGTTGCGACGGGCACATTATTCCGTCGGAAAAACCAAAATTTCTGACGGTTTTTAATTCCGTCAGATATTTCCGACGAATTTAACAATTCCGTCGGAAATTTCCGACGGATTTTAAATCCGTCGAAATATATGTGCTTTCCAACGGAAAATTCCGTCGGAAAATGTCATTTCCGACGGATTTATAGTCCGTCGGAATTTTCCGTCGAAAATATAATATTTTTTTTTTGAATCACACCCTCCTACAAAACCCTACACATTGTGCCGCCTCCTCTCCCTCATTCTGTCTTTCCCCTGCTTCTCTCTCCTGTGTTCTCCCTCCTCTCCTCCCTCTTCTCTCTCCTCTCCTCTTCTCCCTCCTCGCGTTCCGATCCTTTCCTCTTCTATCTCTCTCCTCGCATTCTCCTTCCTCTTCTCCCTTCTTCTCTTTCTGTCCTCTACTTTCCCCTATCTCTCACCAACACTAACCACCACCAACACCGGCAACACTAACCACCACCAACACCGACATCAACAACAACACCATCATCGGCATCAACAACAATTTCCGACTGTTTTCGCCCTATGTCTCTCTTCTCACGTTAAAAACAAAGGTTTTTTTGTCAAATTCGACCATAAAAACTCTAGATCTAGAGTTTTCATGGTCGAATTTGACCTAAAAAAACCCAATTTCGAGGTTATGTGAGGTCGTATTAAGGTATGTATCCTTTTTTTCAATTTTGATTTTATTTTGTTGTTTTATTGGATTTTTTTTTACAATTTTATTGATAATTTTTGGTGGTGACAGTGGTTATTGGTGGTGACGGTGGTTATTGGTGGCCATAGTGGTGATTTTAGGTGGTTGGGGGGTGTTTTGCTTAGGTTGGGGGGTTTGGCCGAATCAGGCTTGGGTTAGGGTTGTAGATCTAGGTTTGGTTTGGGTGGGTTTGGTTTAGGTGGTCTGGTGTTGTGCGATGGTGGTTGGTGGTGGGGGTAGTGGGTGGTGGTGCGGGTTAGGTGGGCTGGTGTTGTGCGGTGGTGGCTAGTTGTTAGGATCCAACCTCTTTCATCATGTATTTTGCTTTCTTATATCTTTATTTAGCTTATGTTAAACTTTCAATGTATTCGTGTAAGTAGTTTAGGCGCTAGAGGAGATTATTGTGTTACTGTCATTTCAGTGTTCACTAGTATTTCTCCATGTAAGCAATATAAAGCTCTATATGGAGCGATGGTTGAATGAATGAAAAAGCTCCTATTCGGGTTGCCTTGCTTTAAGACTTGTGTGTTGATTTAAGCCTTTATAGATATTGTGTTTGCCTTGTTTTAAAGCTCCCCACCAAACCAAGAGACTCTCAAAGACGCCTACATCCTTGTCGGTTCCGCTTGTGCCCGCTTCGAAGTATCGGCCGTCACAAGCCCCGACCCTGCACTCGTTACTAACGATTGCCTCATTGAGATACCTTTGGTCCGTGTTGCTGTGTGCCCACGAACCTCTCTCACTCTAGGCTTGGGTTCTTGTTTCTAAAAGATAAGAGCGCGCCGCACGATCCGGTGTCAAACCACTCGGACCGTGACAGTTGGTATCAGAGCCAACGCTGCATCGTTGCCTAAACTCGTGTTCAAGTAGCACGCCAGTGATGGAAGATAATCTCGAATACACCTTCGAACAACGGCTGGCCTGGCTTGAGGGCAAGTCCGAACAATGGGCCTTCCTAGAGGAAAGGGTGCCCAAGCTCGAAGATATTGTGATTAAGCAGGATAATGAAATCAGCATTCTACGTTCCACAGTAGATGGACTGTTGGAGCAACTGAATTGTGTCCAAGCACTAGCTGATGAGGCACTCGACAAGTGTGCCACTATGCATGCTCCTCAAGGATTTGGGGGCAATGGGGGTGCAAAGATAAAGCCACCCAAGCCCCAAACCTTTGATGGGGCAAGAGACTCGAAGCAAGTCGACAACTTCATCTTTGACATGGAACAATACTTCCGGATTTGTCAAATAGAGGATCCCTTCAAGGTGGATACTGCCACCATGTATTTAGTGGAGGACGCGAAGTTGTGGTGGCCAAATATGCCGACATTCAAGCAAAACGAATCACGCTTGATAGTTGGGAGGATCTCAAGAAGGAGATCAAGAACCAGTTCTGCCCGGATAACACCGAGTTCGTGGCTCGCACAAAGTTAACCACCCTACACCACAAGACTTCCATTCGAGAATATGTGAAGGAATATTGTGCGTGCATGTTAGAGATCCAAGATATGTCAGAGAAGGATCGGTTGTTCAACTTTGTGCGAGGTTTGAAGGATTGGGCGCAACGTGAGATTTGGCGCCAAAAGATAGACACTCTAGCCGGTGCTATAGCAGCAGCTGAGAAGTTAATGGATTACTCACCCGATAAGGGCCCTAATCAAAAGAAGGGGAACAATGGACAAGCAACAAGCACTCCTAGAAGCCAACACCCCGCCTCCCAAGTTAGCTCAAACAATGTTGGGAGTAGGTACAACAAGATTATGGGGGACGACTCTAGAAGGAGTGGAGCTTCCTCTTCATCAAGTAAGGGAAGCACATCAACCTTCTCAACGGGGAACAGACCCCTAACATGCATCCTCTGTCGGGGCCCTCACAAGTGGTTCGAATGCCGTCATAAGGGAGAAATCGATAGTCTCCAAAAGAAGTTATCGGCGATGACGGTGGAGTCAAAACAGACCGAAGAAGCATGCGAAGTAGAACCTGATGAGGAAGAGCCCTCAAGGCTGGGCCCGGTGCACATGTTGTACGCCATGGGAAAGGAAGAGCCCGAGGAGAGGTCCAAAAACACTAAGTTGATGTATGTAGAAGTGTTGGTGAATGGGAGGAGGGGCAATGCGATGATTGACACCGGGGCCACCCATAACTTCATATCCCAAGGAGAAGCTCAAAGATTGGGGCTGAAGCCGATTCAAGAAGGGGGTAGTATGAAAGCTGTTAACTCAGCCGCCAAGCCAGTTCATGGGGTTGCAAGGAACATCCCAAAAAAGCTGGGGGATTGGAGCACAACCTCTCTTGCCTCACACAGTAGCAGACACCGAGGCCGGACGAAGTACTCAAGCTCGAGAATTCAAAAGGGAGTGGGAGCAAAACACAGAGATTGCTCGGCCCTACTTGGAGCGAGCAGCTAGGAGAATGAAGAAGTGGGCTGATCAAAACAGAAGACCGTTGGAGTTTGATGTTGGGGATATGGTGATGGTGAAAGTGTTACCCGAACAATTGAATTTTTTGAGAGGAAGAGATCGAAGATTGATCAGAAAATACGAAGGCCCCATCCGCATCATAAAACGGATAGGGAAGAATGCGTACAAGGTCGAACCTCCAGCATGGATGAAGATACACCCAGTCTTTCACGTCAGCCGCCTCAAGCCCTACCACCCAGATCAAGAAGACTCAAGCCGCAACATCAGCAACCGAGCCAGCATCAGGAGAAAACAGCGCAGCACCTCTTCAGCAGAGACCTAAGGATCAAGAAATTTAGTCTCCTTAGTCATATTTTGTAAGTCGACGAGGACGTCGACAGCTTAAGTGGGGGAGGATGTTAGGATCCAACCTCTTTCATCATGTATTTTGCTTTCTTTTATCTTTATTTAGCTTATGTTAAACTTTCAATGTATTCGTGTAAGTAGTTTAGGCGCTAGAGGAGATTATTGTGTTACTGTCATTTCAGTGTTCACTAGTATTTCTCCATGTAAGCAATATAAAGCTCTATATGGAGCGATGGTTGAATGAATGAAAAAGCTCCTATTCTGGTTGCCTTGCTTTAAGACTTGTGTGTTGATTTAAGCCTTTATAGATATTGTTCTTGCCTTGTTTTAAAGCTCCCCACCAACCAAGAGACTCTCAAAGACGCCTACATCCTTGTCGGTTCCGCTTGTGCCCGCTTCGAAGTATCGGCCGTCACAAGCCCCGACCCTGCACTCGTTACTAACGATTGCCTCATTGAGATACCTTTGGTCCGTGTTGCTGTGTGCCCACGAACCTCTCTCACTCTAGGCTTGCGTTCTTGTTTATAAAAGATAAGAGCGCGCCACACGATCCGGTGTCAAACCACTCGGACCGTGACACTAGTGGTGGGGGTAGTGGGTGGTGGTATGGGTTAGGTTGGCTTGTGCTGGGGTTGGTGATGGGCGGTGGTGGCTGGTGGTGGGGGTGGCTTTTTTTTTGTTTTTTTTAAGCATTTTCCGACGGATTTTCCGTCGGATGTTTCCGACGGAATACAGTCCGTCAGAAATTTCCGACAGACTATCCCAGGCCCGAAAATCCCTTCAGACGGACTGATTTTCGTCAGAAAATCCGTCGGAAAAGTGGTTCCGACGGAATTTTCGTCGGAAAAGTGCGTTTTTTCCGACAAAATGTATTTCGACAACCAGTTCCGACGGAATTCCGTCGGAAACGGGTTTTTCGACGGAAAACGGGGTGTTTCCGACGGAAAATTTCCGTCGTTATTTCACTGTTTTCTAGTAGTGTACCCCTTCGTTTTCGTAATAATTACAACAACATTATTGCACAAAGTTTAGGAAAATTATATGAAATTTTCAAAAATAAAATATATGCAACTGTTGGAAAATTAATCATATAAATTTATAAGCATGTGTAAAATAGTAAAAGCAATTATTGGCTTAAGCAATTCAATTGTCCATATGAAGGAGCTATGGCGAAAATGTAGGTCAGATTTATTAAGGTACAATGTCACTAAAAAGAAAATCACCTTAGCAGCTGCATACAAGGGTAAGCCACCTAATGGGCTTGACATGAATGAGTGGAAATGGCTTATCAAGGAGATATATATGAAGGATGATTTTAAGGTGATTTGACACAACTAGAAATTGCTTTCTACTTCCATTTAATTAGTATTTTTTACGTTAAGAGATATTTATTGATAAAAAATTCCAGAAAAGAAGTGCAAGAAACTCTGAAAACAGGGGCTACTATGCTAAAGAGTTAATGCCTCGAACTGGAAGTAAGCCATTTAGACAAGTCATATGGGACGATTTGGTGAGAATTATTATTTATATTACTTGATTATATTATAGCTTTGATAAGTTATAGATTAATCAAATTAATGACAAAATAATGATTTTCTTTCTTATAAAGGGGGCAAATAAGGGAAATGAGCCAACTTTAGTTGATGTGTTCTATTCGGCCCGAAAGAAAGGCACCGAACTTCCAAATGTCGAGACCACACAAAAACTAGTATGTCCATTAATTGCTTAATGTTATTACCCTGTGTAAACAAGTAACAATTTTTTGATGTTGTGTTTTAGAATGAAATTCGAGAAACAATGGAAAAAGATCCATCTCTTTCCCACGCTGAGGTAACTTTGCTTGTACTATTTTTTTTTTATCATTGTGTTATAATTTTCAATTTCAATCAATGCCATAATTTTTTTTTTTTTTTTTTTTGCTAGAGACTTCTTTTTATATAAATAACTGAAATTGCATGAATGATATAAACCTTTTTTTTTTCCTTCAACACATCAAAGTAGTTTATTGTTACTGGAAACTTTAAAGGAGGTGGTCTTGTAGGTGTACTAGGAGGGATGCCTCTCTGAGGTGGAGGTGTGTATGCAGATTGTGTATGTGAGGAGCGAGGGATGCCTCTCTGAGGTGGAGCTGCGTGGTCTGGCAGGCTACTCCGCAGGCTGCCTGCGGTGTGCAAATGTGTGTCGCGGCCTGCCTGCGATGTAGGCTGTCTTGCACGATTAATGGCTAAAAAATGATAAAAAATAGGGGATGGGTCATTGACGCTAAGAAAATAATAATCAGTGGCACGTAATTGACTAATATTTCGATACGGAAGAGTGTTTTCATCGAATGTGACATGTCTAGAGATGATGATTTTATTAGTGGTAATATCTAGACAACGATAACCCATATGAATCACGATGTAACTCAAAAAACTCAAGATGGAAATCTATGTATATTAATAGGAATATATTTTTTGATGTAAGTCATAACTAATTGTGTAGCATACAATATTAAGCACATAAATTTTTGTTCTCTTAACATATATTTTCATATTAATTTATATTTTAAGCTTTTAATGATTATAAAATCTATATCACATGTGCAGGTAGCACAAAAGGTAATTAAATCCAAGTCTCGAGATCGAGTAATAGGCTATGGAGGAGGAATAAAGCTGAAAGATATTCAAGGACCACAACCTAGCAGAGAAGAACTTCAAGTTGAATTGAATGCCTCTAAAAAACAAAACCAAGTTCTTATAAAACCGCGTTGAACAAGTACAAGAGGAAAAAAATGAATTAAAAGGTCGCATTGGATCAGTTGAGTCTAGAATGAAATTATTTCAGGAAATGTTAGTGACACAGCTTAATGTCACTATACCTTCACATGATGGATCAGCTTAATCTGGCACATGATGAGTAGCTGCAATATATCATTGAAGATCTAGGATCTCTAATAAAGTTTTTATTTTTATTTTTGTTTAAAGTTTAAGATATCAGAATTCTTTTTAGATATTCCTTGTTTAAAACATACTATTTTGTCTTGTTATATTGGATGGTAGTTGGTTTAAAATACATTAAATCTAATTTAATATTAAGTTATGAATCTTTTGGTTTTCTGTTTTGTACAATTATGTTTATTGTGTTTTTTCCTTATTATCATAATAAGTATCTAGCAGATGAGAACAGGTGGGATAAAGCAAGATAGTTTATTAATTTTGTACGATTTATTTTAACGACGAAATATTTTGTTGTTGTAAGATATCATTTCAAAATTTAGTTATTGTTAGAAAAAATTTTAACTATAAAATTGTTGGTCGGTAGTTGGTAATAGTTCGACGCTATTAAATCTACAAATAACGACAAAAAGTCAAATTGTGGTAATTAAGTAACGACGAACTACTATTTCGTCGTATAAATTTAACGACGAACGTAGTCGTTAAAACCAATAACGTCGGAACCTATTACGACAAAAGCACGACGAAATAAGTATTGTCGTGAAAAGTTTTAACGACGACTATTGAGCCTTGTTACGACAAATATTTTCGTCGTAAAAACCCCTTTTCCTAGTAGTGTAGTGGGTGGTGGTGCGGGTTAGGTGGGCTGGTGTTGTGCGGTGGTGGCTAGTGGTGGGGGTAGTGGGTGGTGGTATGGGTTAGGTTGGCTTGTGCTGGGGTTGGTGATGTGCGGTGGTGGCTGGTGGTGGGGGTGGCTTTTTTTTGGTTTTTTGAAAGCATTTTCCGACGGATTTTCCGTCGGATGTTTCCGGCGGAATACAGTCCATCGGAAATTTCCGACGGACTATCCCAGGCCCGAAAATCCCTTCAGGCGGACTGGTTTTCGTCAGAAAATCCGTCGGAAAAGTGGTTCCGACGGAATTTTCGTCGGAAAAGTGCGTTTTTCCGACAAAATGTATTCCGACAACCAGTTCCGACGGAAAACGGGGTGTTTCCGACGGAAAATTTCCGTCGTTATTTCACTGTTTTCTAGTAGTGTACCCCTTCGTTTTCGTAATAATTACAACAACATTATTGCACAAAGTTTAGGAAAATTATATGAAATTTTCAAAAATAAAATATATGCAACTGTTGGAAAATTAATCATATAAATTTATAAGCATGTGTAAAATAATAAAAGCAATTATTGGCTTAAGCAATTCAATTGTCCTCATATGATTTAATAAATTCTCAATATAAGCCATTAATTTGTAATTTGTGGTTGGTGTACCCGGGTGCACCATGCACATGGTGCACCCAAAAGAACATTTAGTATATTTAAAAGAACATAGGTAAAAAATGAACATGTTATTATTTTCATGCAATTGCAAATCCATCACTCTCTTCTCCTACAATTTCTCACTCCTCTTTCCCTTCCTATCACTCTCTTTCTTGCTGCCAATTTTCACTCTCCTTTACACCATCGTTTTCATTTTAGAATTTCAATGAATTTGGGTAAATTAAAAATCATTTCCAAAGTACTCATTTTCTCTCTCCATAACTTTTCTCTCTATCTTTTTCTATTTTTCAAAAAAAAATCAAAATAGAAAAACTGTTCATCTTCAAAGTGAAACCCACGAAAAAAATTGAACTTATTTCAACAATTCAACCTTCAAACTTAAACAAATGGTGGATTTAAGTAAAATGTAAGTATAAATTTTATACACGCAAATTGTTTTTCGTCAATAATTTTAAAGTCAAAGTGTTTAATTTTGTGAATTTGGGGTTTTTTTTTTTAATAAAAAAAATAATTAAAGCTATAAAGTACAAGTTGTTCAAAAAAGAACAATTAGAGGAGAAAGAAGAATAGTAATGAATTGAAGCCAAGTGGAAGATAACCAAGCAAGGTTAATTTTTCAAACATTAGCTTGTTCTTTTTTAAACACTAACATGTTCTTTTTATTCCATGTTCTTTAAAATATGCCTAATGTTCTTTTCGGAGGTCATGTTCTTTGTCAAACACAAACATGTTCTTTTGTTGAACACTATTATGCATCTTCTTTTTCAAATACTAGCATGTTCTTTTTCAAACACTGACTTGTTCTTTTTCAAACACTAACATGTTCTTTTTATTCCATGTTCTTTAAAATATGTCTAATGTTCTTTTTGGAGGTCATGTTCTTTGTCAAACACAAACATGTTCTTGTGTTGAACACTATTATGCATGTTCTTTTTCAAATAATAGCATGTTCTTTTTCAAACACTCGTATGTTCTTTTTTTTTTCTCACGTTCTTTAAAATAAGTCTAATGTTCTTTCCGGGTACACCATGCGCCTGGGTGCACTATACTATTTTCAATTAATTTGTAATATAAGCCATTATTGATATAAGCAATTGAATTATCAACATAAGTGTATGAAAATGTCCACATAAATTACTCCGTATTAAATTATAGAGATAAGTCATTACTTTGTATATGTAAGGTACTAAAATTTTGCTAACCCTAGTGATGTTAGACTCATGATAAATCCGGTCTTAAATAATACTTTCAATTCTCTACCTTATAATATTTTTTTGCCAATCTGCAAATAATTATCAAGCAGAAAAAAGCTAAGAATGCATAAGTATATATAAATAATAAATATAAAATGACGAGGTGCTTCGAAGAATTTACTTTTTGTACAATATAAAGAAGTCACATCCAAGGCATCTAAAATCTAGGTACTTAATTATTTGAGGAAAAACGCTGATTGTTGGCCTGTTGATGATAACTCAATTGAAGATACACGGATTCATCCAATTTATATTCGAATTTTTACTACCTACAAAACTCAAGGACATACGATAATTAATCATCAAGTCTTTATTGCACACCCGTCATGGTCTTCAATATTAATTATATTGCGCATATACAATTAAATTTTTACTTTTTTGTCAATATATATATGTATATATATTACAGAGTTATAAAAAAAAAATGATAATGTTTTGGGTGTTTTTGTCTCTCGGGAGAGTTACGGCTTGAAGATTAGTCTGACTGTGCCTGTACCTGCAAAATAACAGAGACTCCGGGTGGTTGGAGCTCCGCCTTCGACAATCAAGTTAGAACGCGTTGGAGAATGTGAAAAAAGTGCGGAAAGTAAAGTGGGATCTTCTCGGATTCCGAGATCAGGTGTTTTCTCTTATGTGAGAGAATGTAGGATAGGTGTAATAAATTATTGAAAATGTGTCCCAAAACATGGGAGATATCTCCCTATTTATAAGGTCGTTGGGAATGGTGCCCTCTTTTAGGTCATTCTGACTTAGATTTGGTGGGCTACGCCGTTTTACGGCGTTCTAGGGAATTGGGCCAATTTTCAAGAAGTATCTAAACTGACACGTGTCAACTGGTGAATGACCCAGGTGGACCTATCTAAGCTTGACACGTGTCCCTCTCTGATTTGTCCACATGTCTAAGATATTTTTACTCAAAATAGATAATAATTTACTTTGTATGTCTTGTTAAACTTTTTTTATAAAATAAAGTCACTAAATTCATCTTTTCATTAAAACATTTTTTCTACGTGGTTGGCAGGTTGGGTGTCGATTTGTAGGCAACCCGTGTGGGCAAGAAATTATTTGCGAATAACATTACATAACTTTTAACTTAATAACTAATCATGGCCCAAAAGTAGTGGGATTTAGGAGGTTACATGACTTACATCAATATAATTCTATCTTAAATAAACTAAAAGTAGATAATAGCATCATTTTACAAGAATTTTAAAATAAAAGAATGAAATCTAGTTGGACAACCATTAGCTTGGGAAAAGGTAGATAATATAGAAAATTGTAGGATTTGTATATTAAGCAATTAGCTAGAATATTGGAACTCTATCTAATAAGGCAACTACATTGTATCCATCAAGGGAAAAAAGTATACAAAAGATGGCTTCCTACATTACAGAGTATTATACTACGTATTGGATTTTTGTTGGAGTTGGGTTACATAAGTGGATCGGAATGGCACCAATACAAGCAAGTATATGATAACCGTACCCTTCCATTCCTGTATATTTGATATGTTTTGATTTTTATCGTAACTTTGACTATTAATATATTTATTTAACTATGTATTAGTAAAAACTATTAAAACTTGATATTCCGATATTATACCCGATAAGTATTCACCCTGTAGGCCCCAATACTAAACATTTGACATATTTTAACTATCAATATTTTTTAACTATGGATTGCTTAAAAAAAAAAAAAAAAACAACTTAATATTCTAACATATTATTACATACATTGACCAACATCGTCTTGCTTAAAATATTAACATTGTATTTTTTTTTTCTTTAAGAAATATTAACATTGTATTTTACATAATACCAAAAATATATAAAATTATGCTAAAAGTCAAAGCGTCATATTTAGGATGAAGAGAGTACAAATTTAATTTTTTAATAGAATGATCATGTTCAATACTCGGCTCGGCCCCTAAAGGGGCGGGCCGGGGGAACGGTTGTTTGAAAAGAGAAGGTCACGACAAGGGGAGTCGTAAGTGTTTTTTTTATTTATCATTATAATAGGTATTAGGTGTGAAGAAGAAGTGTTCGTTATGAACTTGTGATATACGCAGCTGAAGCATCTTATTTTAGGTGTGTTTACAGAGCCACAAGGGCGGGTGATGAAAATGAATCCCAACATCATCTGGAACTGGGAGGAAAGTTCTAACCACTAGAGCTATCATTCACTCTCGATTAGCTTAATAAGCATCCTATCAGACAATATAAATCAGCTCCAAGGAGAAAAGGATTAAATATATATGTTATCAAGTGCTAAAAATAATATTCATTTTATTCTAATATAGATTAGTATAATTTGAAACCAATTTTGGCTCTAGCTAGCATTCACTTTAGGCTTTTAGTTTAGTTGATCGATTTTTATTTTGACATGGTATCAAAGCCAACATGATAATAAGATAATAATGAATTTTAAATCTCAATTATTTTCAACAACATGTCGATTATCAAATAAAGTCGAGCTACACTCCCTAAATAAGGTCATTTTTTATGCCTATACGTTGTATGTAGAATAAGACTTGATGCAATAATAACGTAGTTTAAGACCCCTCTCATTGAAAGGGGACACTCCAAAAAGAAATTCAGATCACATTATTCTACACAACATAGTGTAGAATTTTTCATAGCAAAATTAGGCAAAATAACACCATAACATAGCCACCAAATGTAGAAAAGAAAAAAAAAAAAAGTGTATAATTTATCTATTTATGATCAAATTATATAATTCGAGTATCATCATATCAACGCGGTATTTCTAGCTAGCTAAAAAGGATTGTCTTGAAACAATTCATGTAGTTGTCCTCTAAACAAATGCCGGGAATTAGCTTAATTAATCAAAATTGTTAATTAGGCGCAACAAAGCATTTTCTTAAAGCAAGATTCAGAAACAACGGCGGTGCCTTTACAATTAATCTACAATTATTTAAATTAGTGAAAGCTAATTAATTAACAAAGAATAATATTAATTTGTAGCTTGAACTAACATATATTATTTTACATAAATAAATATATATGCTTTTAAAGATTCTCTGGAGTATATACATACTAGATTGCTTTATTTAGCAGATTAAGCTTACAAAAATGTCAAAATCAGTAGGAAAGTTTGTTAATTGTTATAATTAGAATTTGAATAAATAATCTAGAAAATCAAAACGTGTTAAACCAAAAAATTGAACCAAAAACTCACGTATATATATGCCTTACAAGGTCCCTTATTTTTTTCTCATTATTCCATCATTCTTCTAAAAAACTACAATAATCCAATCTTATCACATTAAACTCAAATCTAGGTAACTAAAGATGTCGTCTTCGACAAAGAGGTGTAAGGTGGTTCGTACGGAGAGTATATTAGATGAATATAAGATCTATTTCTCTCATGTATTGTCACCTTTTAAGAAGAAGAAGAAGCAGCCTAATGCTGAGCGTAAGAGCGCGGCGAATGGGCCGCAGCATCAGCAGCGTTATGGTGGGAATAGGGTTACTGAATATAGGTATGAAAATGTTGATGATGAAGCTGACAAGTTTATTAGGAAGAAGCAACAGAAATTTGAGCTCAGCCTTTGGAAGTATTAAATAATTATTCAATCATGTAGATTGTGGTGTGTATGTATAATAATGTGACTTATTATTAAATGTAACAATTGTGTACGTATTTTGGACCGACATTTATATTTACTCAAGTATATATTGAAAATAATAAACCTAGCATCTTTTTTTTTTCCCCAAATAAATTAGACAATTACATGTGATACATGTTAAGATCATTAAGTAGTGTAATATAATCTTCCAAGTTCTTGTCGAAAATTGCTAAAGTAATTTGAGTATTAAATCCCTTGAACAACTTCCTTCAATTGTTTTCGGCTTCTCCTATAATCGATTGTGTGTTTTCCTAGTTATAGTAAAAGTTAGTTTTATCCAAGATGAGTTAGCACAAACGTTTAAAGTTCACCAAAGGTTAATTAAACTACATTCAAATTCGTAAAACACGTGTAAAACCTCACATTCTAAACGTACTTATATCAGTTTTGCCACATATATTATAACTATGAGAAGACGGTTGAAAATTGAGGTTACAACTTACAAGCAATAGCGAGGATGCAAAAATATGTCCTGAATCAGATTATCATTTTAAGTAACTGGCGAACATATTGATCTTGCCTTATTTGATTGTAATATGTAAATGTCATATTAGGGCTAAAACAATTTGTTTAGTATAGTTATTGGGCCTAATGCATTTCCGTTCATTTCAAGGAGCCATGTATAAACAACCTTATATTGTAACCTAGTCTAATTATGTACTTCGTAATTTTTATTCACTGAGTTCAACATGAGTCCATCTCGCCTGCCTGTGGAAGCTAATGCATAGTGTTAATAAGGGAGCTACGTAAATTTGTGTGTGTTCTTGTTTGTTGTTTTTCGCTTTAGCTCTTACATAATTGAAGTACTTTATGAGTACATATTGATTATTCTAGCTAAAGTTGCAATACATGGATAGTAGATTTAAGAGCTATACTGATTATATAGAAAGAAAATTGATGAAAATAAGACACTTCTCTCTCAAGATGCATAAATAGAAGCTCTCACATAAACAATTTATTTGCAATGAAATTTCGATTTTTATTTGATTTGAATAGATCTCAAGAACAAGTTAATTACATAGATTTTCATAAAACAAGAAATCAATTTACAACTCAAATTGTTTGCCTAATCTAGGAAACCTATAGCCAATCCCTCATAATATGCAATCTAGATACTACTATCATAAAAGAATGAAAAATGGAAACTAGGATAGTAGTGTTCTTAAATACATATCAATCTTATGAACATCATTGTACAATAATAACTCTTATTCGATAATCACGAATGTAGAATTATTATGATCAAACTTCTTTCGCTTCTGTTGAATAAAGACCTCGGCTTCACAATTAACGTCCCCTTCACATTTCATAATATCACCATGTTTGATTGCATTGTCCACCTTACTACGTTCATTTACCGACTTCTTTTGGTGGCTAATCTTGTAAGCCGGCGACAATATGTAAGAGAAGTAACTCTCACGTTCATCTAGGCTATGAACGTTACTATTGTTGTTGTTATGGTTGGATTTCGGCTGCTTCTTCTACACTCGCTCTCACTCGATCAGTTAATATATAACTTCACGTTTTTTTCAATCTTTTTTTGTTTTTCCTTCTTTGTGTTTGATTTGCTCGAGTTTTTGTCACGAGGTTAAACAAGATAAATGGCTCTATACATATGCAAGCAATTGAATTTACGTGTGTTCTTTACATTGATGAATGATAGAAGAGAATCTGATACTCTTTGATTGCTTTTACGTTGGCATTGAAAATAGAGGCGCAGTTAGTTGAAATTCAACCTAAGAAGCTTGAAAGTTGAAAGAATTTCTTAAAGGAGAAGTAATACATAATTGTAGGTATAACGACTTTATTCCTTGTTTGAATTTTCCCATGCAATGTTACAAGCGATCTTGAGAATTTTGGATATTCGGTTCAAGTTAAAACTAAGTTTTCAAAACTTTGTTATGATAATATCATAAAGACACGAGAATATCCCAAAAATTTTACACTCATACATCACAAATTATTAAAAACGTACTATGTAGAGAAGAAAAAAAAAAAAACTTGATTTATCCACCGGATAGATTATCAACCAATTGCGCGCACAAATAATCAAAGATGAAACTTATAGTAGACGAAAAAATAATTTTACTACGGGCCCCGTTTACTTCACCTTATTTTTGCTTAACTGAAATTATTTTTACTGATTTTCTATTATATTCCTTTTTTAAGTTTACTGATTTTTGCTAAAATGAAATTATTTTTACTGATTTTCTACTATATTCCTTTTTTAAGTTTACTGATTTTTGCTAAAATGAAATTATTTTTACTGAATTGAAATTATTTTTGCTGAATTGAAATTATTTTTACTGAATATTATTGTTATAAGGTAAAGTGAACAGCGCCTTAGATAGGATAACCTATAAAGAATTACCTTTTAGGTGTTCACATGATAACCTTCTAGTTTTGTGATCCTGGTTCATTATATTACTAACAGTCCAAAACATTAATTAATCAAAAAGATAATTTCATTTCTTCATCCGACTAACCTATCTTCTTTTGCTTTTATTATGGAGGGAAATGGTTACTAATTTTTCCTAGGGGTGGAACAATAGCAAAGGATGATAAAATAATTCGCCCATCCTTTCCCCTCAGTCAATCCCATATAATTTAGACCTGAAATCGGCGAGTATATTGAAAGATTGACAAACATTCAAATAATTCAGCTGGTGCACAAAAGTTTATCAAGTTGATCTAAAAGAGAAGCCAAAAATATTCCTAATACAAAAAAAAAAAAAAAAAAAAAAAAAGTATATCAATAGGACAATAAGTTTGAGTTGAAGATTTTTCTAGTATAATAAACCAATTCTTGAAAATTTTCTAGGACAAGGTCTGTATCACAGATCCACAGATGCATTCAGCATACACATGCTATAAAGCCGGAAAGGAATAAGATTCGTTAACATCATATTAAAAATAAAGAGATGTCAAGAGAAGAACACGACGAATTCTAATCTGGTGAGCAGAGTCGTCTAAAGATAACTCCGTATATAACTAGAAGTCTGCGACTCAAAACTACATCTACAACAATCATCAATTCATCATAAGCTACCAAAATGAGTACCTTGAATGAAACTGATGCTTATTTCTCGCACCTATTTTCCCTGCCAAAGAAGCACAAAGATGAGCCTCCTACTGATTCGAGTAGAGGGTGGAGAAATGGGAACGTCAAATATGGAGATGACATCAATGCTGAAGCTGAACAGTTCATACAGAGAAATCATAATGGTGCACGAAAGAAGCAAGAAGAAGATGTTGATAGTGAAGCTGAGGAATTCATTAACCACGAGCACCTCAAGTTTGCACTCAGCAAACGGATGCCCTCCAGCATTGGATGATGGGAGAATTCCCATCATTCAACGGCAAGTAGCATGCATGATAACTGCATAATAATGCCTGCCATATTCTTTTTTTTCCTTCTTTCTTTTTTTCATTTTTGAGAGATTAATCTTTCGCCACCTTAACACACTTGTTTGTCTCACTTTCTCTATTTGCCATGAAGTTTTGTACTTTTCTTGTTTAATTGTGTTATTCATCATCAGATCGAGTCTCAAGGATATTTCTAAAGCTCATAGCATATGATTTTGCATATTATCACCTTATGTTCTACGCAACATAAAGGTAAAAGAATAAACAAATTTCAAAATTATAAGAGAAATTACATGTTTCTCTCCCTCTAAGAGGTACAGTTCATGACTTTATGGTAACAAAAATAACTGATGTGTGACCTGGGAGAACAAATGTTACAGAGAGAAGTTTTCGTTGAAGTATACTAACCATCATTCAAGAGTAAAGGATAGGTTTGCTCTATACAATGAAAAATATTTTCTGAAAGTTCACCTCGAAATTCACTGAAGCAGCGAGAGCCATGTCGCAGGCCAGCATTTCTCAGCAGCTAAAAACAAAAATACAAATTTATTCGAAACATAGAAAAGGTAGAATCTCAACTTTAAAGAATTTCTTTACACGTCTCTATCTAAACTATGGACATTAACAACAAATAGGGGGCAAATAAAATCATTTGGAAATTACCATCATGTTACTGTGAAATTCCATCACTAAGTGGCCGGGAAAATTCAGCAACAGAGCCGGTAGAGCTACTTGAAGGTTCTGAATACCATTGGTTCTCTTCTCGAGTGATGAAGGTAGCCTCTGCACATACAATGTACTACATATGTCAGCTTGCAGGGAATAAAATGTAGTCCAGATTCAAAAATCAGGCCGTAGAGCACAAAGAGTCAAAGACGCAGGTAAATCTCCATTTGAGACTGCATAAATCATACCAGATAAGAAGACATCCTTGTATGCTTCATCATCGTAGAGAAACTGTGGTGGATCAGGAGAACCAATCCCAACAATGGTGCTTCCACTGCATTGAGCATAATGCAAAAGAACAATTATGGCAGCACCACAATGAATATATAAATGCATAATATAGAAGATCCTTTAAGTCGATGCAGTCAGCAATTAATGAAAATTAAATAAAATTTAAAAAAATAAAAAATAAAAATCAATGAGCCAAATCCAATAGTCCAAGGGGAAATGTATGGTCTTTTTTTCTTTTAATCTCACTTCAAATTTCGTTTTGCTACATAAACTAATAAACAAGCTTTGAACAAAAGAGCTGTAGTATACTTCGTATAGGACTATCAGTTCATAATTAAATGGAGTGTACGAGAAACCTAGTGTCTGGAAAGACATTGCAATTGTATGTCATGCACAAAAGACGTTATTGAATAAGCAAGCATGTTGGCATTCACTCAAAATGCTGATACAGGGGTTTGGGGTGTAATGGCTCAGCATGATATTCATTCAGATACTGAGTACAAAATGACGTTAACTTGTTCAAAGCCTTGAGAAAAGATAATAGCAGATACAGAGAACTATAGCATACACGCACTGGAATCTCACCTTCCAGACATAAAAACAGCATCATATTGTCCACGGCTGGCTGCAATTATGCGTTGTTTCAATCTTCGCAGAGTTGGAAGAACTTCAAATGCAGGAGGCTCTGAAAACAATATTATTAGAAATTCATCCACGAGATTTATTGAGCTAATATAATGTTGTTATACCCAATATACGCTCCAAGCAAAAATAGAACATGAACAATCAAGACCAGGATTGGAATAATAGAACTACAGTTAGCTTTATGTAATTCACGGACAGGATGACTATATTATATACAAAACATCACCCAAATCTAGTCTGACTTCAATCTGTTAAGTGTTTCACCAATCCAATCCAAAATCAAAAAGTTATGATCAGTTCTTAGGAGGAAAAGTTCTAAAAATATAACCATCCCCAGGTTAGCAGTTACAAGAAAGGGCCATTCTCACTACTATGTTTCTATATGCTGTCTTAGTAGTCAGACTTTGCAGAAATGACAAGATTACACAATATCTCAGACATTGGGATCCAATTAACTGTTATAAGGGGCAGAGAAGATTAATTTTAACATCATACCTACCCAAATCATTGATGCATACATCTTGAGAGATTCCTTCTTTCGATATTTTCTCCAATAAAGATAAAGGATCAACCTTGCTAGTTTGATCCAAACGAAGGCTCTGTGGCAATAGAATAAACGATTAAATATACACATTATAAGGAAGCCAAAGATCTTATTGCATATACAGCATTCTCCAGGAGTTATGGAATATGCATACCTTGTAAACTTGGGCAGTGGAGCATGCTTCTTGGGGCTTTATAAGGACCATTGGAGTATCCAAAGGAATGGGTGGCGGTATATTTTTAACTTCCTAAATAATAGAAGAAGATTCATCAGCAGGAAACTACGGACTAATCTATTACTGTCCAAAAATGTACTAAAGCAGCATTTTCGAATAGATACTTTGTATATTTTAGAGATAAAGTCACTTTGCTTTCTTTAAGAGAGGACATGACTATAGCATAATTAAGACAAAAATTATTAATATTTAGCCAACATCTAAATTTTTGAAATGCAACAAAGATCTAGATATGCTCCAATATTTCAAACTTCCAGACAATTATCAAACAACAGCTTTGTACAAAAGCCAGTCCAGCTTCCTCGGTCCCTCCTGTAGTGAAGGTATATAGTTTTCTTTATTCATAGGTTTGTTTTATCATCAGTTTAGAATTAGACAGTCCAATGAACATTTATTACCACCTTTCAAAACAATAAATTGGCACTAAAACTTGAATTGCATGAAATACCTCGCCCCTTCCAGTACAATATGCAGCTCCACGGGAGAAGAAAAAAGGAATATCAGAACCTATTTCACTTGACCATTCTTGAAGTTCTTTTTCTGTTGCAATACCACCACTAAATTGATTCGCTGCCCAAAGTGCAGTAGCAGCATTGCTACTTCCTCCTCCAAGCCCGGCTCCTGTAGGAACCTTCTTATCAAGATGAATCTGTTAATCAAGATCCAAATTAACAAATGTTGATACAATATCTAAAATTAATTGTCTGAATTCATTACTCAAGAAAATCACTTCAAATACCCAAAAATACTTGTCACTGCCTGTCTTCTGCCGATACAAGTTTAGAGCCTTAATTATCTGAAGATGAAAGTTTAAACTTCAGTCCTTGCAACACAATTGCATAGCACAATTCATCAAATAGTCACTATATACTGCAGTAATTACCAGGTTCTCATCATCAAGGGGAACTCCAGCCACATTTGTTGATAAACTATCCTTGGTCCTTGAGGGTGACAAAGAGAATTTTATTTTATCCCCCAAACTTATCACCTAAATCAAACATACATAAACAAGATATTAGTTTACCAAGACCTTGGGGCATTACGGCACCCAAAACTTGAGATTAAATCTCGTCTACAACATAACATCACCGCCTTTGCGTGTCTATATATTTTTGTGATATCTACAAAATACAGATAATTAATCATAATATTTTCCCTAAAATACCAAAATTGATAGAACATACATGAAATAGAGACGCCAAATCATGATATCCATCCTCCCTTTTTCCAGTTATCCTCAAAAACACATTCACCTGTAATTCATTTCATTTCATTTCAAAAAGTACCAAATTACAATTAAACTTGCAATCAAATCAAAATTAATTAGAATTAAATTAAATTATTACTCCGGAGTAAATGTCACACCTTACAAGGTGAGAAAAGAGTGAGCCTAGAAAGACCAGCTTCCTTATCCACTTCATCTGCTAATTTATTCAATCTTTCTTCTGGGTCATACACTATCTACCAGAAAAAAAATTAATACATAAACAAAAATGGAGAAAATTTTATTCAGTAATTTCAATTGAAATTAGTGGTTACCTCTAATTGTCTTCTATCCCCAGATGACATGGTTTTGAAAGATGGGTACTTTCGAAGATTATATTTCTGGCTAATAGAAGGAGACCCATGGATTTTGAAAGCAGAAAAATCATTTCTTTTGGTTGAATTAAAAGAATTGAAGAAAATTGAACTGTGAAAAAGATGAACTGAAGCCATTTTTGTTTACTGTTAGCAGAAGCAAAGGGGCTTCTACACTCAGTTCATAGTTGATGCCACCAATTTTGCCAATGAAGCGTTTATTTTCCTACCTGTACAAAGTTTGGCCCCACCAACTATTTATTCGCCGAGCGTAGCTTGCAATAATCTGACTCAATGGTATTATTCGATTATCTAATACTTTGTACTAGGTTAAGTCCGTGTCATGCACGGTCATTATTAAATTTTACAACAAATAATAGTGTAATTTAATATTAATTTATCTAAAAATTTATTTGTAACAAAATAACTTGAATTTTAGTGTATACTAATACCAAATACTGAAATACGTAAAGGTTATTGAATTGAATTGTATAAAAAAAATATAATAATAGAAATTTAGAATCTATAAGGTTTTATGTAATAAAATTAAAATATTAGCTTAGATTTGTAGCCATATGCGAATTAATATACATCTATCCTTAAATTATTAATACATTTTCACAGAAATATGAAAATTTATTTGATTTCATTTTACTTTAGAATAATCAATATTTCGTAATCAATTTTTGTTAATATATTTTTAGTGAGTAATAGGAGTTTTTATTTTTTTTTTTTAGTAATCATATATAAATATTAGAGTAATTAGATTAAATTTTCCAATATATGTTATGTATACTATAATAGAATGATTTTGTTCACATAAATGTTATATAATTTTAAGATTTATATAAAGTATGCTACCAAATGATATTTTTTTTAATTAAAATAAATTTTATTGTCAAATAATGAAAGTTGGAGAAAAAAAAATTGATATTGACAATATTATAATAATATTGAAAAATAATATATTACAATACCTTATTTTAAATCTATCTAAGTATTTATGTAACTAAAAGTTTCCTAGTATATAAAATATATGTACAAAAAATTGACTATAATGGGATTAAATATATTGTTAAATTGGAAATAATTATTATTGTAGGTTATAAAATGAATGTCATTAAAATATTGCAAAAAAAAAAAAAAAAAAAAAGGAAAGATAAAAAGGCGGGAAAATTTTTAACCAGGAAATGACAAGTGTCATTCCAGGTTTCGCCTTTAGTATAGGTTTATAGATAGATACTAAGGGTCTGTTCTCATTGACTGAACTCAGTTGAACTGAATTGAACTGAAATGAATATTTTATAAGAGAAGGAAATAAACATATGAGAACAAGCCCTAAGAGTAATCTAAATTCAGGAATTGTTATGTATAGATATAATTACTTATTTACCCTGTATTCATTGTTAAGTATGTTGGTTTTGAGGATATTAATTTGGAATGTCTCTATGCTCGTTTTCAAATGTGCCACGAGCATAATGAGTTGACTCGCCCAAATAAACTCTCACAATTGATTAGGTGAAACGAGAAAGATGGATTGTTGTCCATAGAAAAAATTGATAAGATTTTCCCAAGACTGTCAAGTCGATACGTTTATTATTGACTAATTTACCGTCCATATAAAAATTGTTAGAAAGGGTACTAGCACGGTCCCACATGACATGTCATATGGGCAAGGCCATTCTTGGACTCCGTCACCTCCGTTTATGAAAATCGATATGAGGGCATTACATGATTTTTTTTTAACACATGACATGACAACCTACTTTTGTCGGTGTCAACTAACACGACACATGACCCAACATGACTCTCATATTGTGCCTAGTTTTAACTAGAATAATCACAATTATTTCCCAAATTTTAAAGTATTAAAAGTATCATTGATTCGGTTGACCCTTAACCAAACATTTGGTTCATGACCCTATGGATATGTGATCTCAACATATACAACTAGAAATGATCAAATTCCAAAAACAATCCAAAGTCGAAACTATCTAGCTCAAAACTAACCCTAATGACTATTTTGACAATTCTAACATCTTAAGTTACGGAAAAAGTTTATTTTTATTACAAGAGAGAAAGAAATATAATATAGTGTAAAAAAATCTAACTAACCCATCAAACTAAACCGATTTTACTTGACTAACCCAATTCAGGATTCTACTATTCTAATATTCGCTGCATTGTTCGGTTGTTCCTCAAGTTTCGTTTCCAAGGTTTTCAGCAATGAAACGCCACTCATTTCGCATTCGACTATCCCCACCACCAGAAGGCAGAAGAGGCACTTGAAATGGGGCAAAATCTATGATGGTAAGCATCTAAAACCCTAATTCAGTTCTATTTTTCCATTTGAATCTGTAGTATCTGCTTAATTCGTTGCTTTTCCATACAAATAATAGAAATTAATTAACATCCAGAAATAGAATTCAATCCTTCATTTTCTCTTCCGTAATCGAATTATTTGTCTGATAATTCGTTTCCCGATTTAAATACTTCAGAAAAGATAATTTCTTCTCATGTTTTTGGTAATTAGAGGAGGATTTTGGTTTTATTTAGCTTAGCTTAAGAGATTAACAAATACTCGTAATTGCTTGTTACCAGGATATGAATTGGTCTCATTAAAAGGCCCTTTAACAGTATTAATATTTTGATGTCTTTTTCCGGACATCCTAAAAATAGTATCGGTCAATAATGTAGTAATATATCTTTCTTTTCTTTTTTTTTTTTTAATGGGAATTTGTCATTCAAAAATCATCTTTCGAGTTTCCTGCCCTGGTTAGAGTTAAAAATGTGTGAATCTACTAAGTGCAATTGTGCAAACCATAGAGTACTAGTTTTATCTATTACTAGAAGAGTACTACTGTCTTTTGTGATCTAGGTATATGAAGCGAGTACATTGTCATTGTTATTTGAAGTGAATTACATCATATAGGCGAGTTCGTATCATGTGTTTTTGGTTGGGTAAATCACTAGCTGGCCTGGATAGGAAGGAATTCGGTAATGAGGGCTGTTTGCATTAGGATTACTATATTTCATCATTGAAGTCATCCTGTTGTTCAAAATGAAAAGAAAAGTTAGATACATTCCATATTCCAATGGAGTTTGAAGAGAAAAAACTTCATATGTTATTACCTTTCAATCTATGTTACTCGGACACTTCATTTCACCTCATGTACCGGTGTCGGACCCTTGACACTCGGACATTGGTATGACACCCAGACACTTCACTTTTAGTTCAAAATCATGGAATTTTTTCACAAAATAGCCGAGTCAAAGTGTCGGACTCTTGGACACATACCCATGTTGGACATGGGTACCCGAGTCCAAGTAACATAGCTTTCAATTCAACAGCCCTTTTCCTCCGTGTTGTATCTCGTCCTCGAAGAAGTTTATCCTTGATCAAACACAACTTTTTGATGACATCACTGATGTCCATCCTTTCTCCAAATGACTTAGCAGAACAAACAAGTCCAACACTGAACATCTCTGTCAAGGAATCCATGATATGATGATTGCTTCTCATGTTCAGGATTTGTAAATTGGTGGGATTGGTCAATGAACAAAGAAAGTTTAAAATATCAGTTCCTGTTGAGCCAAGAAAGCTTCCGCTTATAAGGACCACCTGAATCTCATTAAGCTTCCAAAGAAGGGGTACTTTGACTACTTTCCTTAAATCCCAGCCAAATTGTTCATCTGCTGTTGGAAAAACTGCAGATTTGTAGCATTGGATAGAGAAGTAGGAATGGGACCTGAAAATTGGTTAAGGGCTGCAGACTGCAGTAAGTTCATTTAGGTTTGGAAGAGTGGTGAAAAGTTCTGGATGGGGAAGATGTCCCTGGAGTTGATTACTCCTAAATCCGTCAGTGTAATGGAGGAGATATTGAAATTTGAGGGAGGGACAATTCCAAACAAGTGGTTAACACCAAGTCCCAAAAAAGTAAGTTGTTTAAGTTGGCCGAGAGGATCAGGGATTTACGTACTAAATTGGTTTCTTCTACTGAGAGAGTGCTTAGTGAAGACAAATTTCCAAGAGAGACTGGGATTCAAAAATTTAATTAATAATGAGGTGAATTCCTTATTTTGTATCTTATGTGCTTTCCGATCAGATTGTTGATGTTCAGTGGTAAGATCTGAAGCATCGATAGGGATCCTAACTCCTTTGGTAGCTCTCCTTCCAGGTTATTATTAGTTAAATAAAATGCTATTAGCTTAGAGCACCTGGATATATTAAATTGAATTTCACCTCTTAAAGAATTATTGTACAGGTATAATATTTGCATTCTTCGCAAATAGCTGATCTCTGAAGGGATTTGATGCCTGAAGCTATTGTTTTTCAGGTCTAGTATCTTTAAAAGGCTCAAAGTTCCGATATGTGGTGATATGGAGCCTGCTAATTGCAAGGAATTGAGTTTCAATTCAGTGACTCTTTGATGGCATTGGCTACAAGTAACACTGTGCCACTTGCAGAAATTGACAGTATTAGTCCAAGAGCTCATAATTTGTGATGGGTCAGCTGTTATCTTTTTCTGGAAATCATGCAAGGCTAGATGATCGTCTCATTTCTGCTTATTCGACATGATATTAAGGAGACAAGGGATGTGTAGGTGATATAATATACAAGGAAGGATGTCCACAGGTATGGAGCACCCATACCTAAAGTTATATGATATTGCATGCAACCTAGGTACTTAATGAGTTAATGTAATTAGGAGGATTATACTGTTCTCGGCTGTCTGGGTTCCTGGAATAGAAAGACAATGTAGGAGGAAATACCCTTTATCTTATTTTGTTTTCAAATAGGAAACGGGGGTATTTGTAATTGAATAGACTGATATAGGGAAAAACTGAGAATAAAGGAAGTAGAGTGAGATTTAGAAGAAGCTAAATAGAGTTGTATTAACAATGCTATCAATTCATCACTAAGAGAATACAAATCAAGGCCAAAAGAAGATAGAGGCACACACAATTTCATGAATACATGCTCTTTCCCATATCCCCTTGCTTATTGCCTTATTCTACTGTACCCTTGACATGATTCACATATCTGTCAAACCCTCACAATTCACTGATGTGCCCTCAATCTTCTTTAAGGCACAGACTGTAAAACCTTCTTACAGTCTCTTGCTGATGTCACCTTCAATTCTCTTTGGACTTCTTGCATAGGTTTTGCCGCGATTGGATGGCTTGTGATGCATTGCAGTATTTCAAGAAGCAAGATGTTCATTTTTGAAAGCCAAGAAACTTTCTGCCTGATGTTAACCATGGTTCCATGTGTCTTCTTATGTGGCATTGCTGAGACATTGCGTGGAAAAGTTAATTTGTATCTCGGAAGTTGGAAGTGTCAAATGGGTAAATCGGATAATAGTAGTTTCAAACTTGGGATAACACTGTCTTAATTTTCTAGGTCTGGTCTGCACAAGTTTTACATTATTATTTGGTTGATTAATTGTCTGGCTAAATCTCTTACACATATTTTAAGGCCTATGTGATGTGTTGCATTCCCATTTACAAGGTGAGATCACTGTTATGCCTTTGGCAGGTTTACACGCGGAGAAAATAACCTTGCTATATAACAGTGACATTTTTGGGCCATTGGCATGAAAGCATCATAGTACTGTAGGTCCGTAGCCATATTTTTGATAGCCTAAACATTCTTAAGAAAAGCTAGTTGAACATTCTTAAGTAGCAAGCACTTATAGCTATTTACCTTTATTGTTGCACACTTACAATCTTCAGGTTTTATAGGCACAAAATCCTTCGTCTTTTGTAAATATTACCTTGTTGGAGTTAATTACACTATAGGATACATTGAAGATATACCTGGAGTTCATCTCTAATATGCTGAAGTTTCGTATAGGTGAGTATGAAGATCAAGACTGTTATTGGTTCACGCATATATTGGTTCAAGGCCATTCCAAGAAGATCAAGACTGTTATTGGTTCAAAAGAACAAGATTAATCAGTTGGCAACTAGGCACCCACCAAACTATTCGCCTTGGCGGATAAATATGCTAGAAGTAGATGGACAGATATCCATGAGAGACAGGGTTGCCTCTTGTTGGAATGGCCTTGGCTCAACTAAAGAAAGTGAAGCTTTGACATGCTCCTTAACTCCTTGCAAATAATTACTACCAGACTAATGTTCTAAACTTCTAAAGTGTCTGCAGTTAAGCAATTTTTTAAATGAAGCAAGGCCTTGAACCATTCTCTCATCGCGTATGTTTTAGAATAAATCAGGATTTGGTAAGGTACTAAAATCAGTTGTGGTTCTCATGAGGTTCTGGGAGGCAAGTCTCACAAGTCAAGTTGAACACGAACAGATTGGGAGTAGATGATGTTCTGTCGGAGTATATTCTGATTTTGATGTGTTGATATCATCAGATTTCTCACCATGCCGCAGATGAGGAAGTATAAATCAAGGGTTGTGAGACAAATGGAAGTGTCTCACTACTATTAAAATAACATAAAAGTATAAGGAAGAGAGAGATAGGAAGAGTGAAAAAGGTGGTGTGGGCCCCATTAAAACTTTTCAGACATGTATCTTGTGTAAAAACGGACACAAATTTTTGGGGACCACTACCACAATTTATATTTTGTTCCACTAAAACTCCAGTGAAGCTTTTTGAAGTACCACTGAGACTATATTTTGTACTACTGAGAGTGTATTTTGTAGCACTAAAACTCCAGTGATATTATTTAATAACTCAATGAAACAACTTTAAATTGACATTTGAAATGCATATATTACCCTTGCGAGACATGACTTTATTGCCTCTCAACCCTCCATTTAGATAACCTCGCTAATGCGGATAGGTCTATTGCAAACACAAGCTCATCACTTGAAGCTTCTGAACTTTACCATCATTGCATGATTTCTGGACTGTTTTGGCCATTATCATTCCAATTAGTAATGTTTATAATTGTTGGTCTTACATTAGCTCTAGATTGATCAAATTCCTATAATGTATGTTCGGTTCATGCATAGTATCTGACAGCAACTAGTGCTAGGCGTGCTTGATCTTGGCTCTAAAAGATCACTCTGACATCAGACATGAAGATAGAAGATATGGCAATATTGGAACAACTTAGAATATAACTTACAAAGAACTGTGTCTTACACTCTTGCATCAGGTCTTTATTTTTTATTTTTCTGATTAGCCACTTGTGATTTAATACTTCAATCAATTTGAGTATGTTAACATCTTATTTGAATAATGGAACTAGTCATGATTCTTTGGTCATCACAAATAATTAACGAATGTACGAGAAACTATAAGTGCATAACATTCATTGGATACTTCAATCCAATATTTTAAAAATGTCACTCTTAATTTGGAATATGGATCCAACACGTCCTGAAAAGTACCCCTTAAATGACCGAATTGCCCCAATAACTGACTAATAGTCCAATTATTGTTTCCTTGAGAGTACTCCTATTACCTCTGTTTTATATTATTTGCAACAATTAGACATTTTTTACTCACATTTTATATTAAATCATTACAAATATTATGAAATTGAGGTAATATTATTTTCTATGTCTTTGCTTCCATCTAATTAATCAAAGAAAAGTTGCAAACTATTAAGATTTTTTTTATTTTTATTTTTAGGCACATGCATTAATAAAGGTTGTGTTTGGGGAAAAGCTTAAAACTAAAACTTGTTATGTTAGCTGATTTTAACTAGCATATTGTATTAACTGATTTGACTAACTTATTTTATTAGTTGATTGTATATAAAAGTGTTTGGTAAATAGCTTATTGTTTAAAACTGATTATTATGTAAAATGATCAATAAGTTAATTTTGGGGTAGGTAGTTCATATAAGATTTTAAATTAAATGGGTTTATAAGTAGTCAATAAGCTAATGTTGGTCAAATAAGCTAATTTTGCTCAAATAAGCCAATTACCAAACAAAGTCAAAATCTTGTTTCATATAGCTGAATCTATCTTATTTCTAAGGGTCTGTTCTCATTGACTGAACTCATTTGAGCTGAACTGAACTGAATTTATTAGAGCTGAACTGAACTGAATTTATTAGAGCTGAACTGAAATGAATATTTTATAAGAGAAAGAAATTAGGAATTGAACTGAATCGAACTGAATTTTTAACAGTGAACTAAACTAAACTGAAAATAAACGTACCAGAACAGGCCCTACAGCTTTAGTTAATTGTTGTTGTTCTTGTTTGTGCACACTCACGCATGTTAATGATATGCATGTCGGCATATGTGGTTGACTTAGACCTATAATATGTAACAATCTTCCTCGGGATAATGTTTCTTGGAGGCTAGATCTGCACCATTTAGGTACAGATTAGTGGGGATCTCCTTGTTACTTATAGAAAATGAATATTGAAAGAGTGTTTTTTTAATTTTCTCCCTCAAATAGAGGATGGGCCCCCTATTTATTTGATTTAGAAAAAAAAAATGTTACTTAGAGTTCTTAATCTCCCTGTTTTTGCAACAAAATTCAATACCTAAAAGTCCTTTCATACCTACAAATGTAAACCACTTTTTTTCTTCAATTTTTATTATGTATGCTTGTTGACCCATACATCTAAACTTCACTTTGTTAAATAAATTTACTTTTATAGGTAATGAAAGTGACCAAAAATGGTTGTTAATTACAAGTCATTAACATAAGTTGTGTGCAGCTCAGCTTCTAGTAAGATCTTTAAACACTTTCGTATTGGATGAAGTTAACCAACAAAGTGAGATTGATTGTAGTTAATTAATTCAACTCAATAATGATAATCCAATAGTGATTAGTGATGTACCCTACAGGAAACCTTTCCTATGAACATTCTTGTGTACGCAATGCAAAGAGTTATTGGCTCATCGTGTCGTGACAGCTCGAGTTAAAACTCTTACACTTCCTGTTATTCCTTATAGAATCATATAGGCAAAGTAAAGCTTTATTCTTTGCCTTTTTTGCATAAGGAAGCATAATTTAGGTTTCATTAACATGACCTAAAATATTAATGTACATGAAGCTTCTAAAGTTCTGCCTAATAATGTTGAACAGAATATTGAATTGAACTGCAAAATTATTAACCAATGTATAAATACAAATCCACATATATGATTATATGTTAGTTATGTACTTATGTGTGAATGTTTTGTGTATGGAAGTATATATATTTGTGAAATATGACTATATTAAATGAGTATGACATATACTTCTCTAACTTGTTGTCTCCTCTTAGGAATGTTAATGGTGCGAAATCTGCATTCAACAACAATGGCAACAAGTTTGTAAAGAGTTTTACTTGTCCTGTGAAATACGAGGGAGATACGTCAGATATTGATGTCGAAGCAGAGGAATTCATCAAACAGAAGCTGAAGCAGCTTATGTTCGACGGCGAATATGATGTTAAAACCAAAGGGTTTACTGACCAAGAGGATGTTGCTATTGCTAACAAGGGAGAAGATGAAGTCTATGTAGATGTCAAAGCAGAGGAATTTATCAAGAAAAAGAAATCAGAACTCAGGAAGGTCTTCATGAATGCAGGGTAAATAATTGCACATATTCAAGCTTTCATTTGTTTTATTTTTGTTGTGTGCCTGATTGAGCATATAAGATTTCCATGTTGTTGTGTGTTCCTCCTTCGAACATAATTAATAGGAAGGAAAAAAAAAATGTTAGTACTATTGATATACAAAGTATATGCATGAATATTTCGCTAATGATTAGCCTACTGTACTTTAAGGTCACAAATTCGAGTCTTTTCTAGCATTGGAAGAGAATATAGGATCTCGGAATTGAGATAGTTCTAATACATTACCCTCCAAAAGGAAAAACAAAATCTTGTATCTGTTGCAAGGATCTTATGTTGTTGTGCTTGCATTTTTATCATGAATGGCATTAATCAAATTCATGATTATATTGCTAAAAAAGCTTAATATGGTTTAGTTCTTAGTATTATTAGTTAAAACAAAGGAAGCATTTTCCTATATTGTAGACAAAATATTAGCACATGGAAAGAATTACTCCGTACATTTCATCTACCCCTTTCCATGCTCAGTCACGTACTTATCATTGCTTTATTCAGGGCATGGAAAAGGGTGAAGAACCCTTTCAACGTTTTTCACTGATAATTACATTAGCTTATGAGTAGAGTGTGTTAAGTTTAGCTTAAAATCTCAAGAACCATATAATAAAACACTTTACCTGCATGGATTCATGACTCCGAAGTCCATGCATGTGACGTCTGATTTTCGCACACCAAAATTGATTTTTACACATTGGGTTTTCCATTGTACAGATTAAATATCAACTGATATAGTGAGAAGATCACAGCACAAAAACCCTAATTACTTATAAGGTCACTTAGATGGTGCCACAGGCAGTACTCTGCTAGCTACTTTATAATAACAATAACAAAATACATTACAATATCAATATGTAATATGTAACACAACAAAAATGTCATTTTAGCACACTTTATAAGACCCAGGAAATTATATTTTCTGGATACACATTACACATTCATATAGAAGAAAGGCAGGACCAGTGGACCACAACATAAAAGTAATAAATTAGTAAGAAATACAGAGTAAAACATTTTAACCTATAGTTTTTATATTATTTTGTGTAAGGGCTCAGTCTTATAAAATAAAATAAAAGATAGAAATTGAAAATAGGTCCACTAAATAGAGATGGCACCAATGATTGATGTTGCCAAGAATAGGAAGCCTTCACATGTGTTTAGCCAATAATAACTGTCACATGATAAGAGTAGAAGAAGAATAAAGAAAGATGATAAATTAAAGTTTGTAAATTTTACCAAAAACCAAAACTGCCTAAATTTTGTGATGGACCATTTCTAGTAACATCATACTGCCCTCCACAGCATGTTGTAGATTCTGACAAAAACTTTTTTTATTCTGATAAATACAACTTTTTTATATATATATAAAATTTATTATTAAAAAAAATAAAGATTTTCTTGCTACTTCTGATATCATTTGTTGCAGACCTAAAAACCAAGCAACAACTACAACAACCTGGCCTTTTTGCATGATGAAACAACAATAAGAAGTACTACTAATTTTGTTTTGTTTGGATGCGAACTAGCTTAGTTGGTTAATTATGGTCGACATGGTAGCTCGATAGCTGCAAGGTGATACCTAGAACTTGATATTGGATTGTACAAAGCATTTATTTTACACAAATTGAAAATTAAGACAATAACTTTACAGCAAAAAATTTTGAACCCTTCATTTTTTTTTTGATATTATTGGTGCTTTAAACAAACACACAACAACACACTACAAATCTACAACAGCAAAGTTTCATCTCTTTTTTTTTCTCTACTTTGCTGGAAAACATAGGAAAATAAAAATGAAGGGTTCCAAATTAACAAAAGGAACCCTCTTCCCAAAAAAAAAAAAAAAAAAAAAAAAAAAAAAAAAAAAAAAAAGAGAGAATTAAATCAAAGAAAAAGGCTCCTCAAAAAGTCTCCCCAAAAAAAAAAAAAAAAAAAGTGTGGTCATCCTCATCCTCAACCACCCACCTAAATTATCCTCCAAATTAAAAAAAAAATTAAAATTAAAGGTTTGTTTAATTTAGTGGATGGATCTGCAAAGTGGACAAGTAGTATGATGATTATCAAACCACTTTTCCAAGCAATTTCTATGAAAGAAATGCTTGCAAGATAATTCACTCACCTCTTCTTCATCTTCAAATTTACATAAACAAACACAGCACTCTCCTTCTATCCCATTTTTCATATCTTCGTCTTGAATATTTTTATTTTTACCGCGGTAACTATTGTTATTGGTAGCACACAAATACTTGAATTGGGTAATTGAAATACCCCTTAATCGCCTCGTCTCACTTATACTACTTGTTGTTGTTATTGTCGCGGTCGATGCTGTTACCGTGGATGTTGTTGGATTCGTCTCGAAATTACTCGTAACCCAATTTACTGCCCCTACTAATTGAAGAAATGACCGCAGTAAATTCTTTAGGATTGCTACTGACATTACTGTGTTCATTACTAACACGGGTAAAACGCCTTCTGCTGGACTTGGGAAATTCGACAATCCCATTTTTTTTGTTTCCTTTTTTTTAAACTTTTTTTCCAATTTTTTCAATTTTTTTTCAATTCAATAGATTTTAGAAAGAGAAAATAAGGGTTTTTTTTTTAAGAGAGAGAAAATATTGGAGTTTTTGGAGAGGCTAAGACTACAGCAAGAGGGGATCAATTAATAAATAAGGGGGGGTTTTGTTGGTTTGATTAATTAACTAAACTAGATATGTGTGTTAGTTAACTTAACCATGGTTAAGTTTTTTTAAAAAAAATAAATAAAAAAAGAAGGGTAGAAGTACGCGGGATTATTGACACGTGGTTATACGTGTAAGGTGTTTATAAGATGAAAGTTGTGATTAAAATTAAAAATTAAAAATGAAATAAAATCAAATTGAATAAAAAATAAGGGCATGTTTGGAATTTAGTTTTAGCGGTTTGTAAATAAAAATGGAAAGTTTCACTTAGCCACGTGTCCTATTGATTCTACAACTACCAATAGGAGATTGGAATGTGGCAAGGTAGATGGAAGTAGGACCCACTTTTGTCACAACTAAGAGAGAGAAAGAAGAACTTTCTTGATTTAAGTGAAAAGTGTAAATATTAATTGAATTAAAATGCCATGATAGTAATAATAATAATCAATTTAGGTCATGTTCAAATTAATTTCAGTTCGGTTTATGTCTAATAAGTTCAGTTTAATTCAGTTTTACTTTTAATTTTCTTCTCTCGTAAAATATTTATTTCAACTCAGTTCAAATAAGTTATGTTAAGTCAATGAGAATAGACCCTTAATACACATAATAATCGTATAGCATTAGTTTAAGCATTATACGGAGTAAAATATTAGAAGGATCTTGTTAACGAACGCTCCCGGGGTGTTGGATAAAGCATTTAAAATATTATCTAAAATGGTACTAATTTGGAAAAGCATGAAAAAATTACGCATCGATCGGTGTAATTAATGTTCATTTTAATTTAATCTTTCTACTTTAGCTAACTTATCTAACGCCCTCGGGACATTTGTTAGTTTTTGTCATATTAGAAATAGGCTTCTAACAAAGGGAGGGAGGGAGGGAGTACAAGAATTTTTAGATATATATTTTTTGGTGTTTAGAGAGTCATTAGGGTGAGGATGAGAATCAATCTCATGATAACCTGAAACTAGTAAGATAACTTTAATCACAAGCTATTCATTACTAGTATTTATTAGTAGGTACTTATCATTTATTCTAAGTTCTTTATATATAATTATATATGGTGTTTCAAAAAAAAAAATGCTTTATATTTACTGGTACATATAAAGGTAAAGGGTTTTTATTTACTTCTATGATTAATTTTTTTATATTTATTTTAAAATTTTATAATAAAATAAAAATAAATAAATAAATAATAAGAAAAAATCCTTAGATGCACCTTTAACACTGTTCTTTTATTACGAATATCTTTAATTATATTCAATCGTTTGTTATAAAATTTCACATTAGAATGAATCGAATATATATCACATACAGGGTCTGTTCTTGTACGTTGAAATTCAGTTCAGCTCAACTTCTAATTTCCTTCTCTTTTAAAATATTCATTTCACTTCAATTTAGCTCAGTTTAATTTAATTTAGCTGAGTTTAGTCAATGAAAATAGACCCTAGACTATGAAAATACAAACATTCACTACATATTATATAAGTAAGACATTATAGGACGTAAGAATTATGTACAAGTATTATTTCTCCTTTTTTTTTAATGATAAATTGAAAAGCCCAAGATTTACGCCTATACTTATATACTATGCTTACGTGTGGGCCGATTGGTTGTTGTTGTAGACAACCGGGAAATTTCTATAGCATCCAACCAAGGCCCGTCTATGCTTATCATACTTCAGAGTAGATTAGTTGGGGGGTCATTTTTAATAAATTTCTAGTATTTGATTTGTTTAAATGAATTAATTTCAAAGAAAATGACCATTTTATAAGTAATTATTTTTTTGATACTTTCATCCTTTATTTGTTATAAACTTTTAATACAAAAAAAAAAAAAAAAAAAAAAGATGTAAATAAAAAAAATTGAAGGTTTATCTTCATTGTGTGGTTATAAAACATAATAGAAATCATAGGTTGGTTTGTTCAAAAAAATAAATAAAGAAATAAAAAAATAAAAATAAAGAAATCATAGATTGGTGTTAGCTAGACATAATACTTTGCTTTTTAGCTTTTAATTTGAAAAGATAATTTGGCAATTTTCAAGTAGCTTTTCATAGACTTTTTTGGTATACTATTGTTTAAAAAAAATTAAAAATAAATGGGTGGTGGTAGTGGTGGGGGTGCTATCTTTTCAATCGGCATCATTTTGATGGGTTTTTAGTGTTTAAGTCGGTTGTATTTAAGCCAACCTTTGAATTAGCTCTCTTTGTTTTGCAACTTGGCTTTCAATATGTTTCTTAGTTGTGTGCATGTGTTGATTTTTTGGGTTGATAGAATTTCTCTTGTTTACTTTTTTTTTTATGTCAATTATATTATACTGTTTATAAAAGTAAATTCTAAAATTGAGACAATTTAATCTTAATGTTGTTATTAAGTAATAAATTCATATATGAGACGGTTAGACAGACTTATAATACACAGTAGTATCATATTATGAAATTTAGTATTTTTTGCTAATTTGCAAATATGATAACTCCATAATATTTTTGTGCCACATTATTGTTTGTATGTTCCACCTCACGTAAGATCAAAATTGAACATATTGACAAAGAAAGGTAGAGACATTTATTAAACTATCACCTTTCAATTTCATAGCTCCAAAAATGGAAGAATACAGATTACAAGAGAACTTACAATATAAGCTCCCTTCATGTGATCATGTCCTTCCATTTACTTTTTACTCAACTAACCAAATCAAAACAAAACAACTTTTACCTATTTCTATATAGGAAACAAAGCTTTGAAAGCCTTACTTCATTTTATGGAGTAATTCTTTTTTGCTTATGTCTTTTTCAATTAGATAATAAAATACAAGGATCACACTTCTAAGTGAGTGTTCCTAATTGCATCACTTAGAAAGTTGTACTAATGTATAAAGTGGAGTGCAACCATATCCACAGTACATTAGCTTTTTATTTAATATTCCACGTATTAGATATACATGTGTTAGTGTGCGACTGTGTCTTTTAATTGGATCACCTATTTAAGATTTAAAACTCAGTTTAATTGAGAGCTCTTTAAATCTATTTCCCTCGCCTAAGCTACCCATGAGCTTTAAATTCAAAACCTTGAAAACAAGATTGTGTGGTTGTATAATTGTATGTTAACCACAGAGCTATATCCTTTTGCTCGTGAGGTGTTGTTTTTATTAACCAGTTTTTTGATAGGTACAATAATGACCATTCTTATTGACATATGTTGCAAGCCCCTTTTATGTTGCATCAATCAATACATGCTAGATAGCTTAGAAATCTGGAGTTTTCCCTCAATATTAGGGAATTCTAAGATATACTCCCATTACTTACCTTTGTGCTTTTTTTTTTTTTTTTTTTTTTTTTTTTTTTTTTTTTTTTTTGGGCGCGTGTGAGTGATAGATGCATATTTATTTATTTTTCTTTTTGAAGGAAAGAGTGATAGATGCATATTATATTTGAATAATTGATAAAAATTGAACTTTTAGTGCTCAAGTTATTATCTTTCACTTTGATGTGCAGTCTTTTTGCAAATAATTATCTACGTCAACTAAAAATACAAAGTGTTGGGAAAAAGTTATACTCCAGATATCCAAAAGTTCATAAAGTGCCAAGGCATTGATATTAAAAAAATAAATGTCGTCAAAAAAAAAAAATAACAATAATTTTTTATTTTTTTTATTTTTTTTTGAAAAAATACATAAAAACAAAGTAAAACCTAAAATAATGTCTTTATACAAGCTATAAAAAGTAACCCAATCCAAAAATTCGTCCCAACCAATCATGTTATCGAAAAAGTCGATTAAAATTATCTTTAAATATCTTTTAAGAGTTGGAAAAATAAATATACTTTTTAAAAAAAATTCTCGGATTTTGCTATCTATGAACTCAGTTAATCAAACTTGACAAAATTTACTTAAAGTACCACGACAGATATAATGGAAAAAAACTATTTAACCAGATCCAAAATCTTCAAATTTTTTTTTCTAAAAGTAGAACTATATCTATCTTAAATCTAAGAATGTAGATTCACCAACCCAAATCCAATAAGACAGACCAAAATCACCTAATTAACATGTCTAAATGCAATGAAAGTTGAGATTAAAGATTAAGAGCTCCTAACCCACTTTTATTCCTACAATACTCAATTTTAGGGAATTGCACTTATCTGCCTACCTAATCCATCTACCTCTCTGTCTGTCTGTCTCACAATCTCAATCTATCTAATTTTCATTCATATAATTGAATTAATTTTGCAATAAGTTTTTGAATAATATTTCATGTAAAATTTATAACTGTGCAAATATAAATTATATTTACTTTCCCTTGAAAATAATTGCTGATTGTTGTATATTTATATATACATCTGAAAAAGAACATTATCAACCACTCAAATACTAGAGCTCTATAGACAAAAAACTCCAAGGGAAAACACAATAATTGTTGCCTGATATTGCCAAAAAACCTATAATTTGGTGAACTTTATCTTATGTTCTATCACTTTTTTTGGCCTAATTTGTTTGCACAAAGAATAAATGTTTTATGGTGGTACCCTGACTTATGTGGTGTTTCCCATATTCTTCTGATGTGCCTTCTCGGCGTTGTTTAATCGACTCTCAAACATCTTCCATTCCCTTTCACATCTTTTCCGCACCTGCACGAATTAATAAGGACTTATAGTCATCAGAAACGTTACTAATTCAAAGTTTCCAGGTGACCGAATGCTGGTTCAAGCCAGCTCAAGCCAATCATGATCGGCTTGGGAAATACCGTTACAATATTGAGTGTTTTTGATGGTTACATAAGTAGAGTACATAATTGAAGATGAACAAACAGTTCACATACCCCTTGCCAAGGAGAAACCCCGTCTGATGATTCACCCTGACAAACCCAATTTGACAGTATAAATCAGTGAAATGAAAGAAAGAGACAGATAGGAGCTAAGAAAAATTCTTCTAGAAAATTATACCTGGTTACCAAGTGATGGAACGCGTTTATGAACAATCCATTGAGCATCTACAACTCCTATTTTTTCGTATGCAGGCTGTGTTTGGGTGAAAAAAAAACCAGAGAATTCAATACACCAAACTTAAGGACTTTCTGAATTCACATAAAGGATGTATTCCAAGATTCAGCCACAAACCTCTACACATTTTCGGAGGGCAAAGTCAAGGCCCCATCCATGGACCAAGTCATTCTGCAATGTTATTGAGTAACCATTGTCAAGATTCAGAACATGGAGTTAAGAAGAATAATGTCCACATACTTAACATTGTTAAGATACACCTAGTTAACAGTTATGTAGTTTATTTCAGTAATGCATACATGATTGAATCCAAATCCTGGGAGTTTCCCCTAAAAACTTCACCAACTAGAATAGTTGGCCTCTCCAATCATGAAAGTACAGCATACCTGAAGCATATGCCAAACACAACGCCATGCATCTCGAGAGAACACTGGAGCCATAATTTCTACAAATCTGTTCACATAATAAGATCAGTTAACGTCTGCAGGATTTGATAGAAAAAGAAGTTGCTCCTTAAGATTAGTAAAGAGTTCACATACGCAGCACATGGGGGTAGATGTGGGTCCTTGCACCATCCTGGTTTCTCCTCTGTGCTCCTGCAAAGTGCACCCAAGAAACAACTCAGGTCAATATTTTAGTAATTAATATCGAAATCCTGCTTCTGTTGCAAAGGAAGATAACTGAGCATAAATAATACATCATTAGTAGTTATTACTTGTGAACTTCACTGTCATGTCTTTTCCTTGTCATCTGCCATGTAAACGGACTATTAGGATCCACACCAGGCTGTGAAATTTCCAAACCATGTTTCTTAACCAAATCAACGTATCTGAAAATTCAACAAAGAATAAATGACAAAAGTTCTGTACTGAATAGCTCAAGTCATTAGAGGATATGATGCAGAAAGAGTGCTAACTTTTCAGAATCAAAATCATCCACTCCCAAATCTTCGTCCCAGATAAAGATGTAATCATATGGTGCCACAATGTCAGGATGTAGAAATCGTTTTGCATACCACCTTTAACCATACAATGAAAGAACGGATCAGTATGATACAATTGATAATTAATCTGACCCAATTGCCTTAAAACAAGAGTACTAACCATTTCGTCTGTTTTCGAGCACTGACATGGATAGCACGTTTTGACCACTCAAACTGATCCCACTCAGTCGTCTTACCATCGTAATGGAAGAGCAGAATAGTGAAGTTGTCTGAGAACTGTGCAAGGATTAAAGAGCATATAATTAATACAAAGATGATGTTAGCAGTAATAAAGGACTTGAAAGTGCTAGAAGGAAACCTTTTTAACTGCTTTGTCAATATTTTCTTTCATATCTAAGCCAACTGTGAAGATCACTAGATACTTAGGCTTGGTTTTCAGATCCTGCAGAAGCCATTTTGAACCAGTATTATACTCAAACTTCAAAATTCTATTATCAAAATGAATAAAACTCAGTCTTTGTGCTGATAATGCAATTATCAAAAAACCTTAAAAGTACATAAATAAATGTTTAAAATTACACTTCCCTTGCTTATTTTTTTTTCCTTTACATCATTACTCAGACCCCTATTAACCCGAAAAGTGTAATGTGGAAAACAGAGTAAAGACTTTTTGTCCAACAAGTATCAAGGATAGTGATTAAAAGAGGAGGTTCTACATAACAGAAGACAGTTTAAAAGTAAGGTGTATGTGAGAAGAAATTTCAGAGACTTGTTATAGTATGTTCACATACCTCACTAGGAAGACCCCATAGTCTACGGAGATAGAGATCTGACTTAGAAGCAACTATCCCTGGCGGTAGTCTCTCTGCACCGCTAGGGTTTGATTGGGCCAACAATGGCACCTGAGAATCCACAACAATCAAATAACAAATATTATTAAGTGATAAGAATCTTGGAAGACTAGTCCCATGCATCAGACCAGAAATGCCTTAAAAGAAATACATACATGATGCCTGATCTTGCAATGAGTAACAGATGTAAAATATATGTCAGCAATCAGCATGAAGAATTTTTATAAAATGATTAAAGTGGCAACTCACAAGGGCTACAACTACATATACAAAGTATGTTGATTGAAAAGTTTCAACAATATAACTGTTTGCTTGTGGTAAAGTTGGGTTCAGAGTTACAGAATCATGCAGAAATACAGCAGTTTTATATGAATGAAGTTGCCTAACATATTTTACCAACAGGATAATATTACATGAAAAGACTGCAGTGTAACAGAAAAAGAAAAAGACTGGTGTGCATGTACAATAGCAAATTATGATTACCGGAGAAACAAAGAAGTTGAAGGAGATGATAAGCCCCCCCCCCCCCCCCCCCCCCCCCCCCCCCACAAATGAAAGCAAGCAGGGAAAATGGCATTGTTTACCAGACATAAAACTTGAAGTCATTAAACAACTAAAACATGGGTTGAAGGGAAAAGCTGCCTTTTAAGAAGGGATCCTTCACCTACAGGCCCAAAACCCAACCAAAATCGTCAATCACAAAAAAAACAGAAAAGAACTACAAGCTATCAAACATCCTTATTCTCATCTCAGACTTTCTTAGGCATAACATGTGTGATTCAAAACTTCACATTAAATTTTATGCGATGAATAATATGCTCCGGAGTAGAAACTTTAAGCTCACAGTAGGATTGAATACAGTTTTGAAAGATGCAATGATAACCGGCATATATACCTTCGCTGTGTCATTTAACACTTGAATTTGTTTAACAACCTCGTTTACTTGTTGGTTGGTAGAGGGCTGAATCACCGCAGGAAGGCAGTTCATTGGATTAGTCTGCGTTTTTCACACGGATTGCAATAAATATATATTGAAATCAAGCCCGTATTATAAAATATAAGTTGAGAAATTAAAAAATATTAACAGAACTGCAAACCTTAGAAACTGAAAGAAGTGAAATATAAACACCAACTATAAAACCAATAACAATTCCAATGAAAGTTGTCCAAACAAGCCGCAAAGATTCATTCGATTTTCTGCTCACCATTCTGCATCCAACAAGGTTTAAAAGTAAACAACAAAATTTTTTGACAATTTGGGGTTTTCTACCAAGGTCTCCCATCTACTATACTTATCTAACAAGACTACAAGCCTATAATAAAACTATTAACTTGAGCAAAAACGAACAAGGCTTCTAATAATAATCTAATCACAACTCAAAGATGAAACTTCAGTGATTTATTACAATAAAGGAAACATAAGGTCAAAGATTGAAATCACAGAGAGACAAAAGGAAGCAATAGAAAGATTGATTCTGCTAATAACATAGGATTTGCAAACAACTCAAAAAAGCAAAAAAAAGGAAAAGACAAAACATACAGATTGAAGTATGCACAAAGAGCTCAAAGCAAAAGTGCTATATGTAATTTATTTTTTTTAAAAAGCATATGAAAGTACATAACAATTATAAGCATCAAAGCATTCTACCTTGGCAGCCAAAAATCGCGGCCACTATTTGACATGCGAACAACAATTGAAGTACTAATATTTCGAGAGTAATCTCAAAACTATTAGCCTAAAAAATATCTTCTATCCTTCAAAAACTCCACTACAATGTAGCCAAATTAGAGCCAATACAAAGAAATGGACCGAGAAATATTGCACATATGTGAAACATATAATAGAAATGACCGAGAAATATGGCACAAATGCGCAGCATATGATGCAAAGGACCAAAAATTCTAACACAAAAGCTCAGCATATGAATCCAAGGACCAAGATTGATTAGTATTTATATAAGCATGTGCTTTTAAATTCTAATTTCAGCTAACTAAGCAACTCTATAAACAAGCAATCGTGTGATCACCAATCTCAGATTTAACCAAGTAACGCAGAAATTAAGTTAACAAGTACCCTTTTGACCAACACACCCTATTGCAATTAAAATTAATCAAAATCATGAAAATTTTCCCAAATTTCAAAAAAATTCATACTAAACAATTAAACATACCAAAAAATAAAATAAAAATTATCAAAATAGAATTCAGAAAAACGTCTAAAATAAGTTACCCAGCAATCAACCTTCTCTTCATTTGTACTGTACTTAATTTTTCACTAATAAATGCAAATTTGTACCCAGACAACCTAGAAAATAGATTCTGGAAAACAGAAAAATATGGGAAATTGCGTAATCATATAAAATAAAGTTCTAAACTGTAACATCAACTGTATATAAGCAAAGATGAAACCTTTAAATTACAAAAAGCACATAATAACAGACAATAATCATGAAAAACGCACCTTATAAAATTTGAATATGCTAACTGAAATTCCATTTTGATTTTTTCCCAGGAAAATGCGGGTGATTAATTAAATGGGTAGTGATAAAATCACGAGAAAAAACACCCACTTTAAGAAAAAAATTGCATTACCCAGAAAAATAAACACGATTTAGCACCCTTCTCATCAGAAATCACCTGATGAGAAAGGGCTTTTTTAAAGGGAGCTCTCACAATTTCAATGTGTTTTTGGGTGTTTCTTTTGATTTTTAATTGGAATTTTTTGTGTTTTTAATTAGAATCTGATGATATGAAGCAACAATTTCGTGGAAAATCTGTGTGTTTTTTTGGAGGAGAAAGGACAGAGAAAGAAAAGGGTGAATTTGTTTGTTGGGTTTTTGAATTTACGAGTAATTTCTTGTGTTTCGACAATTCTCAATTTCTCATTGTAAACTTGGAATTCATATGTGACACGGCGCGCAATTTTATGATAAAGTATTTATTTAGTTATGCGCATGGGCCCATGGAATGGCATATAGTTATGGATGTCAATTCGGATAATCGGATCGGGTCTGATATGGGTCGGGTTGGGTTGGGTCAATTTTAGAAGTTAAGTCATACTAAATTGTTATGTTTACGCGAGTCCAAATCTAAATCGGATATTTTTCGGATCGGATCGGGTCTGATATACTTTTTACGCCTTTACATATAGTCATGCCATAAGCATTTTAGTTTAGCAAACACTAACTCATGAATCATGTTCGAAAAAACTAAAAGCATGTTTTAGTGAGGATTCAACCTATGTTGAACTCGGTGTTTGTGGATATCAACTAACTTTATTAATGGGTAAAAGTTAGAGACATGTTAATATAGAATTTAAGATTTGAGATTTAATCTAGATTGTATTATTCATATTCTTTTTGTCGTTTCTATACATTAAATTTTTTTTTTACTATAATTAATTACTGCCTCCGTGACTCCGTCCCACAATACATGAGACGTTAGACTTTTTTTTCACTATTTATGCATTAGATTTGACCATAATTTTTTTTACTAATATAATAAAAATATTCCATATATTTTATCACAAATATGTTGTTTTTTTTAAACGCACAAACATGTTGTTAGATAGGTTTTAATATAAAGTTTCATAATATATAATTTTTAAAATAATTTTCATTATTATTTAATTACATAAAAATAAAGTCAGACTAGTGTATTGACATGCGTGTAATGTTTGACTGTGTCTATGTATTATGAGACATAGAGAGTAGTTCTTTGATGTAGTAGGCGGGTAGGCCTAGTAGCTGTAATATCAATACTATATACTAAAAGACACACCAGCGATGACACATGTCATCTCCTGGTGTGTCCTTAACTATTTTTTTAAAAAAAAAAATTAAAAAAATTAATTAATTAAGGAAACAAATCATTTAAAATAAAAAGATTTCACAACTCTTTCTAAAAAAAAATTAGGCAATTATAAACAAAAAATTATACTCTTAAAATAATTTGTGACCTATTTTAAAATAAGAAAAAGATTTTTTTTTTGTCTACTTTTTTTAGTGGTATATTAGATGTTTCAATTAAAAAATGCAAATATCAAATCAACCTATCACATAATTTGTTATTCATCGACTAATTTATAATAATACTTATTAACCAATAATCTATAAGTATAAATATAAATATTGATCATCGTGCATGGCACGGGATCTAACCTAGTTGATTGACTAAACAAGGGCTACCATAGCATCAAATTAAAGGGGTTTAACTAAATATAAGAAATATTTTATTAGTTAAGAATTTTAAATAAGTTGAAAAATGAGAGGTTTAACTTTTTAAGTTTAACAAAAACTTCATGAGAGATGAAATGTTTATAGGAACTCATATACGGAGTAATGATTTGTACATGTAGAATTGTGTACTCCTAGAAGCAATTCATCACTCCATACTTAATTTCATCTCATTAAAGCTTATAATTTGTGGGATTCAAATTCATATAATTAGCTAAGCTGCTTAAAAATTAAATCAACAATGATTACTATTTTATAATTACTTTAGTACATATAATTAAAGGCGGAAAAATGAGTAGACTTGAGTCGATCTTAAATCTTGAAATAGCATCAAATACTAATTAAACGGAAGACACTTTGTCTTCTTTTATTTGATGTAAATGATTTTCCTCAATGATCTTGATCTTTGTAACATGTTAAAACTTGCCTAATTGAAGATTAATTAGTACACAAAATACATAAATACCGTCTAGAAAAAAGTGCATATAAATACACACATCTTAATTAATCTATATGGACACGTATACTACATTTCCTAAAATTTAGGGCAGTACATTTTCTTATACGCAAGTTACATGACTTATGCTTGCATCCATTAGAGTTGCAAGCAAGCAGCTACAAAAATCAACAACATTTTAGGAGTATTACAAGCAAATATTTAAGCATAAATTTTGATTAAGTTGCTAATAAAGAAAGAAAGTTGCGGTATATTTCCATGAATAAAATCAAACTCTCGCAAGATATTATAGATAAATTATTTCCTCCGTCTCACAATATCTAGGATGTTGGACCTTTTTCACTATTAATGTATCAGCTTTGACTATAATTTTTTACTAGCATAATAAAACATATTTTATATATTATAAAATATGTTGTTAGATAAATATTAATATAAAGTTTTATAATGTAATTTTAAAATATTTTTTTATTAATATTTAATTATATAAAATAAAGTTAAACTAATGTATTGACGTGTGTGTTATGTTGACTGTCTCAGATATTTTGGGACAGAAGGAGTAGTTTCTAGTTAATTTGTTCTACAATAGTTGTATCCTTTTGATTGTGTATGTTTTTCAATTTACATCTTTAACCTTCGATATCTTTGATTATAACTAATTAATATATTAAATAACTCGATCGTTTTATTAATATATATTGATATTTTACACTACTTAAAATAATGATATTTACATATCTAGAGTAATGTTTATACAAACAATAGTAAATAAATGTTAAAGGTGTATTATAAAATGGAGGTATTATAACAATTTAAAGTGGATAAACAATAATCATACCAAAGATCAGCAAGAAAGTAATTTATTTACCCACCTCTGATAGAAATTAGTGGTAATAGCACCTAAACATTTGTTCAATGGTCTATTTGTGGTGATAATGTAACAATATCTAATCACCATGAATGGTCCAAAACCTTGGACAAATTTTTTGAAAAGTATTGAATTTGAGACGATTTTTTGTTTAATTTCAACTTTTCTTTCATGATAATGGCAATTGTTAAAAAATTAGAACCCAAAGTTGAAAAGTTGAATTATGACAATACCAAGTAAAACGACATTGTTTGAACTAGTTGGAAATCCTTGGAATTGACCGAATTAAAGCTACGGATCTGCCTAATTTTGCGAAATGTACACTATGTATCATAAATTTCATCGAGTTGTAAGTTGAAGTGTTGAACTTTGACATTGAATATGTCAAGATCTCAAGAAGTGCTATTTTATAAAAGTACATTTGCCAAGTCTGGCTAGCATATCTTTTGAGGTCTAGACACGGGATCAAATAACCCTATAAGAAAAAGATAGGGGAATATCAATAGAAACAAGAAAAGAACGTTGCAACTTGTAAACTTTTATAACTTGTTGGCCGATTTTGAATAGGTTGCGTCATAAAATTTTGTTCAAGAGTCGTATTTTCCTGGTATCATGCATTCATGCATGCTAGTAGCCTGGTACACATTATTGCACCACCTCTTTAAAAATTAAAAAGAAAATTTGTAACTCTAAGCGCTCAAATACGTAACTTTGGAAGCAAACTCTATGTTGCTTCTTTAAGTAAAGATTTCCTGTTTAATTACTCGTACTTGTGTTGGTTGCTTCGATCCCTAAGTTAGTAAGTTATTATCAAGTCTTGTAGAGTTTTCATTATTCTTTTGTTGTGCCTTCTCAGCTTCAATAAGTCGAGCCACAAACATCCTCCATTCTTCTATACATCTCTTCCGAACCTGCAACCACAATAAATTAAAGATTTACTCTTATTGTAGTCTATATAAAAATTACTTGTAAAAGTATTATGATTGTGACATAATAATATTACAAGTAGTACATCATTTAATTTTATTTGCTTGATTTATAGTCCCTTAACACGTAGTTTGATAAGGTGATTAGATATGGAAGATAAACATATGTTGGATAAAAATAATAGAAATACATAATAGTGATACCATGAATCACTATTCGTCCTTCTTATTGGTATTTATATCTTTATTTTTCATTAAACAAATCTTCATAATCCCTATTATAAAATTTATAAATTGACTTTCATGGCTCGAGTTATTATAAACGATTAAAAAAATGGAGAATGTATATAAGTGTATATAGAGTTGAAATGAATTATTCACATACCCCGGTCCTTGGAGAATCTCCTCCCGATGATTCACCCTAACATAAACCATATTCATTACATAAGTATTTTGCACAACAAAATAAACAATATAGAGTAAATGATTCCCCTTTATGGGTTTCTTATTTTTTATATTTTGATTTTTTCTTATAATTTTAAATTATGTGAGATCTTATTAGATTCAGATTAAAACGGTAAGAAATCTCAGGCACAATAATAATATAGAGTATATTGAAATGTTAAAAAAGAGAGACAAAATTTTTTAGAGGGAGCCAAATATAACATGCGTAGACCAATCTTAGAGCAAAGAAACTGATGTTGATCAGTGCCAAGAGGTTTGGTCATAATATCTGCAAGTTGTAAAGCAGATTTAACATGAACAGTCTTGATGAAACCAGACTGTACACATTCTCTAATGAAATGAACATGCAATTTATGATGCTTACTCCTCATGTGCTTTGTTTTCTCATGGAAAACTAGATTATCTGCAAGATGTAGTGCAGACTTATTATTACAAAACATAGGAATAGGAGTAGGAAGTTGTACTCCTAAATCATCAAGCAAACCATCTAACCAAAGAACTTCATTAGCAGCATTATTCATGCTCCTATATTCTGCTTCTGTAGAGCTCTTTGAAACCACTTTTTGTTTCTTTGTCTTCCATGAAATCAAAGATTTGCCTAAGAAAACACAATATCCTGATAAAGATTTACCATAATCAACACAATTACCCCAATCAGCATCACGATAAGCCCTTAACACAAGATCATTCTCAGCAGGATAAAATAAGCCCACGTTTAAAGTTCCTGTCAAATACTTCAGGACATGATTAACAGCTTGCAAATGAGGTTGTCTAGGCAGATGGAGAAATTGACTAAGTTGCTGAACAACATAGCTTATATCAGGTCTGGTAAGATTGAGATACAAAAGTTTCCCAATAATCTTCCTGTAAACTTCAGGTTCTGGTAAAACTTCACCTTCATAATTTCTAAGTTTAAGTCCCTTTGGCAGAGGAAAACCAGCAACAGAACATGATTCCATATGAGCATCCCTTAGCATATCAAGTATATACTTCCTTTGATTCAAAAGAATCCCAGTAGCAGACCTTGTAACCTCAATTCCCAAGAAGTATTTCAAACTACCAAGATCTTTGATAGTAAAAGCCTGATTCAAACCATCCTTGAGAGAAGCAATAACCTCAGCATCATTTCCAGTAAGAAGAAAATCATCTACATAAGCTACTACAATAGTAAAAGAATTGCCTTGCTTCTTTATAAACATGGAATAATCCTGTTTTGACTGTTCAAAGCCAAAATCAATCAGAAATTTGCTCAGTTCTTTATTCCAACACCTTGAAGCTCGTTTTAGCCCATAAATGGACCTCTTCAGTTTGCAAACCTGTCCAGGTAAATCCTTAGTATACCCTTGAGGAGGTGTCATATACACTTCTTCATCAAGATAGCCATGTAAAAAAGCATTATTCACATCAAGTTGCTGTATATCCCACTTGAAAGCTGCAACAAGAGCAATAATAGCCCTCACAGTTGTGAAATTTGCAACTGGGCTGAAGGTATGCTTATAATCCTTCCCTTCAACCTGTTTATCTCCCCTGGAAACTATCCTAGCCTTACATCTTTCAATGCTCCCATCAGGTTTAAATTTTGTTGTATAAACCCATTTTGATCCAATAGCCTTTTTACCATCAGGAAACTCTGTCAATTCTCATGTATCAGTTTTCTCCATGGCCTCTAATTCTTTATCCATAGCTTCTACCCACCCCTCATGTTATTTAGCCTGACTGTAAGTAGTAGGCTCAAAAGCAGTCAACATATTCACCAAACCAACTTGTTCATGAGAATCAACAATAGAAATAGGGGGAGAAGCCACTATAGCAAAAGATGAACTGAGATCAGAAGAGGTTGACAAACTTCTATTTGTAACCCCAGGAATCTTGACCTCGAAACCATCAAACTTCCTAGGAACAGACTTGTTCCTAGTTGAATGTATAACAACATGTACAAAAGAAGAAACAGGAGAAGGAGAAGAAGAAGAAGAATCATGATGAGAAGAAATAGACTCATCATGAAAAGACTGAGAATCAGGAAGAGAACTGTGAGAAGAATTATGATTATCAAAATCTCCATACTGCTGAAAAGAAGAATGAGAAGAATCATCACTGTCAGGAACAGGACAACCAGAATCCAAAGCAGGATTTACTAGATCACCAGGAATAAGAGATTGTGAAGACTCCATATTATCAGATATATCCTTGTAAGGAAAAAAATTCTCCACAAAATACACATCCCTACTAAGTATGATCTTATGAGATGACAAATCATACAATTTGTAACCCTTTTGACCATGTGGATATCCAAGAAATACACACTTCTTTGCCCTTGCCTCAAATTTATCACTAGGCTTAATAGCAGCATAACATAAGCATCCCATGACCCTCAAGAAAGAATAATCAGGTGCCTTATTAAACAATACTTCATAAGGAGATTTCCATCCCAAAACAGAACTTGGAAAAAGATTGATTAGGTATGTAGCTGCCAATAAACATTCACCCCAAAACTTCATAGGCAAATGTCCATGAAACCTCAAAGTCCTGGTTGTTTGTAATAAATGCCTGTGCTTCCTCTCAACTCTACCATTTTGTTGAGGATTACCAGGTATAATCCTTTGATGAACAATCCCATGTTCAGCAAAAAATTCAGCACAAACAAACTGGATAAACTCAGTCCCATTATCACTCCTCACCATCTTTACTTTCATCCCAAACTGAGTATCAACATATTTAACAAAACTAACAATAACAGAATAGACTTGTGTTTTATCATGAATGAGGTATGTCCAAGTAGTTCTGGTATGGTCATCCAGAATAGTGAGAAAATAAGTAGCACCAGATAAAGCAGGTCTTCTATACTTTCCCCACAAATCAATGTGAACCAAATCAAACACATTTGCAGCCATAGAAGTAGAACAAGGAAAAGGAAATTTATGGTGTTTACCCAAAACACATGCTTCACATGAAAAATCACAAGTTTTATTGCCTGATATAGGAACAATTACATGCTTTAAAATGCTAGCAGAAACATGACCTAACCTAGCATGTACAATGTCAATTCTAGGTGGTGTTTGCCTAGTAATGATGTTATTTACAAACAACATAACATCATTATTAACAGAAGAAATAGAAGAATATTTAGGTGCAGAAACAGAACTAAACTTATATAGCCCTAAAAGTCTTGTACCAACTGCCCTCACTTGCTTAGATGCAAGGTCCTAAAACAAGCATAAATTCTTCTCAAAATGTGCAACAAGATTATAATCATCAAGTAATCTTCCAACAAACAACAAATTGTGTTTGAAGACAGGGATATAAAACACATTTTTAATGAGAATATCAGGAGTTAAAGCAACAGTGCCAGCAAATAAAACCATAGTAATTGTTCCATCAGGCAAATCTACTTTAATTGGATTTTTCAGTTTGTCAATAGAAGCAAACAAAGCCAAATTCCCAGCCATGTGATCACTAGCACCAGTATCAATTATCCAAGCATTTCTATCAAACATATTTACCAAAGAATCAACATTAGAGGCAATAGCAATACCTGCAAAATTAACCGCTGCAGAAGACAATGGATTGTCAGAAGCCGATCCATTCTGCATCATTCGAATAAACTCATTGTACATTCCAGTCATCATTGCAGGATCAAAAGAAGCTGAGCTAGAACCAACTGTATTACCAGCACCAGTAGCATACTGTTCTGGTCCTTTACCAAGAACTCCTGGAGCATAACTCACATTACTAGCCATTTTAGCCGGATTCTTAGCCTTCAAAGCTACATACCATTCAGGAGGTCCATACAACTTGAAACATGAATCGATTGTATGACCTAGTTTCTTGCAATGATCATAAACCAAATCAGATTTGATCCTTTTAACCTCCTTACGATTCTGCTGATAATTTGGCTTAGGAAACACATTAGGCATCATAACAGCATTTGCAGAGGCATTCAAAGCACTCATCTCAACAGAATTGGTCACCTGATTCAATTTTTTTAGTTGTTCCACCTGCTGCAATGTATGATAAGCCTTGTTAACTGTAGGTAATGGATCATTTCTCAACAAATTTGTCTTCACCTGATCATATGCCTTGTTCAAACCAGCTAGTAACTACATCAGCTTCTGTTTCTGGTCTTTTTCAATAATTCGTTTAAGAATACCACAACTACACAACTTCAATGCTCCACAAGTACAATCAGGAAAACCTTCAAGAATTTGCAATTGATCCCAAATACTCTTCAATTGACCATAATATTCAGCAATACTATCATTATTTTGATAAGTAGAGTTCAAATTACGATGTAGCTCAAACACTTGAGGTGCATTCGAATGTCCAAACCTCTCAGAAATTTCTTTCCACAAATCAGCAGAAGAATTAACAAACATGAAACTCTCAACTATACTCTTATCAATTGAATTCAGAATCCATAACATTACCATATAATTGTTCCGAATCCACTTCTGGTAGTCAGCAGAATCAATAGGAGGTGAAGGAAGAGAACCATCAACGAATTGCAATTTGTTCCGAGCAATCAAAGCCATACGAACAGTAGACTCCAGTTCAAGAAATTCGAGCCAGTGAGAATGTGTTTCCCAAGCTGCATGCCTGGATGATCTCCATTAGAGAGATAGTAAGGATCAGCGAAATTAACACCAGTAAAATTCTGAGTTTGGTTTTCAGTAGAAGCTGCCATTACAGATGTAAAGAGAAATCAAGAAATCGAAGAATCGAAGAGAAATCGAAGTAATCGATCAATCGAATAATCGAAGAGAAATTGAAGAAATCGATCAAGAAATCAAAGAAAACAATCAAGAAATTGATCAAGAATATCAAAGAAGATAGAAGATCTGCAACAAATTGCAGCAATCGACGGAAAATCAAGCCCTAAAACCTAGTTGCTCTAATACCATGTGATTAGGGGATTTTGCTCCCACCAATCGGAATGTGCCACGTGGGCCAATCAGGTCCTGCCAAGTGTCCCTCAGTTGGAACTGTCAGGGCTTGCCACGTGGCACCCGCTTATTTGTCCACCTTGGACCTATTATGTCATGACACGTGGCATACTCCATGCCTAATGGAGAAACCGGCCACCCAGGCCCAACTTCCGAGGGAAGCCCAATCAGCCCTAGGTTAACCTAAACCTAGGATTAGCACGTTTCCCAAGGTTATAAATACCTCCCTTAATCCTCATTAAGGGAGATTACATGAATAACAGGTTGATCACGCTAAAAAAGCAGATTACCTACATTAAACACTCTCACCTAGAGAGACCCAATCACTTTAATTTCCGCATTAATTACTCCTTAATCAAGTACTAACTTGACCGTTGGAGGCGGAGCTCCCACCACCAGGAGTCTCCGTTTTGCAGGTACAGGCGTCCGGTTCCAGTCTCGGAATTGTAACTCTCCCGCAGGACATCAGAAAACCCCGAAACATTTGGCGCCGTCTGTGGGGAGAGTACTTCTGAGATGGCATCCAAGTCTGTACCGACTCCTGAAGAGAGGCGTCCCCTAGACGACCCTCAAGTTCAGTCGGACCACGATACTGAGAATGAATTTGAAGTTGAAGCTCACACAGCTTCAGACGGGACCCTAAGGGCCCGACGTACCCGTCAGACCGAAAGGAGAGAACGGGAACATCTTCAAACTGGAAGTGAGCCAGCAGGCGCACCGCCTGTTCGGCAGCAGCCGACTGATGGGTCTGCTCCCATCACAAGGAACGAACTCATGACCTTCATGAGGGACTTCAAGGGAGAAATTCAAGAGTTGATCAAACAGAAGCCGCCTGCTCTGGACAAGGAGCAGTCGGCTAAGAAACCCTCCACTTCACAGAAGAGGAAACCAGTTCAAGGGCGAGAGGCGACTCCTCATCCTAAATCTAGGAAGCGGGAGCCGACTGCCCTTGATTTCACAAAATACCGTTTTCCTACTCCAGGAACTAGGAAACCTGTTCGTCATATTCAGGCGGACGGGTCGAGAAAAACATACACAGACGCTCGGCTACTGCTAGAGCAGAAGAAGAGTGACCGATTGTCAGAGTCGGCCTCTACTTCAAACTTCCAAGACAGTCTGCGAAATACCTCGATGAGGCATACTCAGTCGTATCATGAGAGTCAGTCAGGCGGCACCTTCCGTCAGTCCGGCTATCATAGCGACCAGGCGGTACCAAACTTACCGTTTGTACCGCAACAACAATATTTCTTACAGCCACCTCCGTTTGGTGGACATGCAGCAAAAAATGTCCAACCTATGGACTGGCAGCTACGGTTGCTTAGACTTGGTGAACAGCCGTCGGCCTTCTCCAAGGAAATTACTGAAGCCGCTCAGCCGGCCAAAGTGAAAAATGTATTAGTAGGCGCCTATGACGACACTACTAACCCAGAAGACCATCTGATGGCATTCACCAACCTGATGTACCTTCATGATCCAAGTGCCGAGATCAGAAAACAACCAGGCGGATGCACTGTCAAAATTAGCATCATCCGCCTCCTCTGATACTCCTCGAACTGTTTTTTGGGAAGTAATGGAGAAGAGAAGCATCGAGGAAGACCCTATTGGAATCCTAGACAGAAGCTCAACCTGGATGGATCCAATCAGGGCATATCTGGCAAATGGTACCCTGCCGGATGATCATCAACAGGCGGCAGCACTGAAAAAACGAGCAACCAGTTTTGAAATAATAAAGGGAGAACTTCACAAAAGAGGGTACCTTAAACCCTTCTTAAAGTGTGTTACTCCAGAAAAGGGATGAGAGATACTAGACGATCTTCACTCTGGTTACTGTGCTTCCCATATAGGCGGTAGGACGCTTGCTCAATGGGCAAGGCGGCAGGGCTACTTTTGGCCTACTTTAGAAGCAGATGCAATGGAGATGGTGAAAAAATGTGACAAGTGCCAAAGGTTTGGCAAGCTAATTCACCGTCCGGCTACTGACCTCACTACCATTCATAGCCCACTACCGTTTGCTAAGTGGGGCATGGATATTCTGGGTCCATATACGCCTGCTACAGGCGGAAGGAGGTACATACTTGTTGCCGTCGACTACTTCACTAAATGGGTAGAGGCGGAGGCTGTAAAGGGAATCAAGACGAAGGATGTAATTTCATTCATTTGGAAAAATGTCATCACTCGGTTCGGGGTTCCCATGTCTATGGTTTTTGATAATGGTCCCCAATTTGAGACGCCTGTTCTCAAAAGCTGGTTGGGTGACCAAGGAATTGCACACTACTTTGCATCTGTCGGCCGTCCACAAGCAAACGGCCAGGTAGAAGCCTTAAATAAAATCATCTCAGACGGTCTCAAGAAAAAGATTGAACGAGCAGGCGGCCTATGGGCGGATGAATTACCACATGTTCTCTGGGCCATTAGGACGACTGAAAAAGGGGCAACTGGAGAAACTCCATTCCTCCTAACTTATGGTGCGGAAGCTGTTCTTCCAATAGAACACTACGAGCCGACTCTTCGAGTAATGCTATATGACGAAGAGGCAAACTGGGAAGCCATGCGCCTGGCATTAGACTCACTTCCTGAAAGGAGGGGCAAAGCTGTCTTGCGCCATGAAATTTACCGCCTGAGAATGACTAGATCATACAACAAAAAAGTACACAGGCGTCCACTCAAAGTGGGGGACTTTGTACTTAGAAAAATGGAAGCAGTTGGTAGGGCTAATGAGTCTGGCAAACTAACTCCCAACTGGGAAGGACCCTACCGAATCTGTGAAGAGGTCAGGGACGGTACCTACCGTCTGGGAACACCAGACGGACAACCGTTGCCTCGAACTTGGAATGTAGATAATCTTAAGAAATATTTCTTTTGAATGATGTAAATAGTCAAGGGCTACTTAATAAAAGTTTGCGTACTTAATATTCAATTTTGTACTAAGAGGGGCACGCCTACTAACAAACAGTCGGCTACTCTCCATGTTTAATTTTCTCTTCAGAGGGGCATGACGTCTGTACCTTTACAGTCGGCTACTCTCCATAGAGTATTTTACTCTATCTTCAGAGGGGCATGCCGTCTGTACCTTTACAGTCGGCTACTCTCCATAGAGTATTTTACTCTTATCTTCAGAGGGGCATGCCGTCTGTACCTTTACAGTCGGCTACTCTCCATTGAGTTTTTTACTCTCCATAGGGGCATGCCGTCTTGACATATAGTCGGCTACTCTCCATAAAAGAGGGCCGACTGGTTCCAAACACACGGCCACCCCCCTTAACTAAAAATGATCAGGGCCTGGCCGACCCTGTGCCTAACAGGCGGCTACCCTCCTTCTACTTAGCACCTACGTTCACCAAGAACTAACCAAGGCCACAGGACGAATGATCAGACCAGGCGCCAAGCCAACTGATCAAATCTTCAAAACTAATACGACCTGTCCCAACATCATAGCAGGCGTCCGGCGGCATCCCTCCGGATGAAATTCGTCGCAGAGAGCAGCTCCCTTTTGGGTGGAACATTGCTTAATAAACTAATTACACGATACCTATACGACTGTCCCCAAGGGCAACCACGTAGCCGTTTATGAGACAAGGATAACTCTATCACTAACCAAACCAGTGGTAGCAGTTGACATCTGAGTCAGATGACCGCCTGTATTACTTGGGATAAATGCAGGGGGTACCTCTTGAGTTAATAGCCAACAAACATTGGCGAATCAAAAGGTTCAGTCGGCCTCCGCCGCCTGGTACCTTTACTACTCAAGCAGGAGTGACGGCGACTGAGTAACACCAAAGTTAACTCATAGTCACTCTCTCAAACTTAGTATGGAGCCTAAAAGGTATGAGTCGTCCGCTTGTTTTTAGCAAACAGGGGCTCTCAACCACTACTCCTGCTAGGTTAACAACCTACGAGTTAAAAGCCAACAAACATTGGCGAATAAAGGGGAACAACCGGTACCCACCGCTTGATACCTCTACTACTCGGTTACTTGGCGACTAGGTAACAATCATGTTTACTTGGTCAAACCACTTTCCTACTTGGTTAATTTTACAAATGACAGGACCGCCTGCCTAAAGGGGATCCAGTCTTTAAAATGGTTCGAATACCGATTGGATAAATGGCCGACTGATCGTCTAGCCTGGAAACAGACAACCAGTCGTCCAGGGGCATAGGCGGCGTGACTAACTATCCGTACCTGTCTGCAACTATTGGCCATGTAAAACAGTCGGTATAGTGTACAACTGGATATCAGAATACTTGAACAAATTTGAAGCAAAACAAAAAATTCATTAAAAAGAAGCCGGTCATTAAATACCGGCAAAATATTCAGAGCCCCGGCCCCCTTGCCGGGTAAATACAAAACAAACGGCACGCAGGCCGTGGGAAGAAGACATAAAACTTAAGTAGGGGGCAGATCTTCAATATTAGCAGCTGCCGCCTGGTCAGCACTCTTCTTGCTGGACTCGGCTTCAGCTGCATCCTTTTTTGATGCATTACCCCCAAGCGGCACAAGCGCCACTACCGGCTCCTCCTCCTCCAACGCCTCCTCCAACGCCTCTTCCTCAGCAGCCGCCAGGATCTCTTGATTATATATATCAGAACACTGGCGGTACGTTTTTTCCCATGAGGCAAAGTCGGCATTGGGGAAGAGGCGGCCCCAAGTCATGCGCTGGATTTGAGCAGAGTCTTCCATCATCTCCCGGACCAGCTCTTTCTTTTCTTGCTCGGCCTTTTCCGAGAGCTCCTGAGTAAGACTCTTCTCCTGGGTCACCAGGCGTACCTTTACGCTCGCCAAGGATTTCTCCAAGGTTTCGTATGAGGACATCTTTTTGCGAAGAGGTCTCAGCTCGGCCTTGAGATTGTTGATGGTCGCCTCCAGCTCGCTATTCCTCTTCTGGGCCGCCTCTAACTGAGCCCGGATAGCGGCGGTAGCCTGCGCCTGATAATAAAGAATATCAATGGTCAGAACTTCATTTTGGGCAATTTGAAACATTACCTTATCACAGTCAGAGGCGGCCATAGCTTTTGCAGCCTTTACCTCTTTGTTCTTCCGGTCAAGCGGCTTGCGAAGGCCGTTCACTCGGAGCAGGGCCTAAGTGAAAAGGGGAACAGGCGTCAGTTTCCAAACAAAAAAGAAAACAGGCGTCCTGGAATTCAAATACTCAAAAATTTGCTAAGTATACCTCAGCAAGGACCCCTGCAATCCCGTCTAGGTCAAGGGTGCCGACACCCCTGACCGCCTCCCTTTCAGCTGGAGGAACGACCTTGATCATAGACTTGGCCACCTCGACCAAGTCAGGCTCCTGAGGGCCGGCTGCATCAAGCATAAACAAACGGATTAGACCTAGTAAAGAAGGGAGCAAGTCTAAAATTTACAAGGATAATTTCATATTTCTAGGCGGCCCAGCTGGAGTTTTAGAAGAAGTGGCCGGCTGCTTCTCAGCCGCCACATGTTTCCTGGCAGAACCAGGAGAGCTCGCAACAGTCGTCCTCCGGGCCTTGGGGTCCGGCTGTTGGGAAGAAGAAGCTCTTGGAGCGCCCGTCTAAAAAAGAAGAAGTCAGTATATGCATAAACAACTCCAAAAAGAGGGTGAAAGGTTCGAAGCCCACCAAGGGTGCCCCCTTGTCGGGGGAGTCGGTTGAAGCTTGTTGAATGATGGAGGCCCGCAACATGGCCGCCGCAGTCTTGGAGGCGGTAATTTTGCTCATGGCGTCCGCTGCAAAAACAAATATCAAAGTTAATAAAAGTCATAACAAGAAATGCATGGAACAACAGAGTATTCGACAGGCCGGCTACCTCTTGAGCATCGACTACTGAGGCCACAGGCGGCCAAAAAGTACTCGTCGTAGAGCCATTTGAAGCTCGGGACGCAGTGCAGGGGTACTTGCTCTCGTACCCCTGAAGTAGAGTTCACCTTCGACTCTACTTTGAAGAGTCCTTTATCTAGGATCTCTTTCTTAGCCTTGGGGGGAACAGGCGGCATGCTGTGGCCGCCTGCAAGAAGGGGCGGATTCCTGTTCCACCTGTTGAAGCGCTTGTTCAGCTCTGTGTCTGAACTCTCAATGATGAGGAAGGTGCTCCGCCAGTCCTTCCATTTGTTTGCTTTACCTCTCGTCATGAGGTAGCCCCTGTGGCTCGTCAATTGATACCAGCCGGTACCGCCTGCCTTAGGGGTCCGACTGAGGTAGTTCATGTGGGCGAAAGCCTCGAAGCTCGGCTCCACCCCTTGCAGTTCGCACCCGGCCACATAGCCGAGTACATTGACCCAGGAGTTCGGGGCTAACTGCCATAACCCCAACTCATACCCATCCAAGATCCGCTGAACAGCCGGATGTAGTTGGAAGCGCAGCCCAGCCTTGATGGCCGCCTCGTAGCAGCCAAAGCAGGCGCTATCATAACTGGTACCAGCCGGCCAGACGACTGTGTCTTCTGGATCCGGCACAAACACTAAAAAGCCGGGGCCCATTGTGTGGTTTGCGATAAAGCTCTCCACTTTCTCTTGCATGGCCGTGATCCGGCCCCGAGGTACCGTGCAGTAGTAGGGGGTATTTTGCTCTCGGTAAGAGGCGGATGGCTCCGCCCAATCGTCCCCCTTCTCAACTGCGTGAGAAAGCCTCGCCTCTTGCAGGCGACTGTTTTTCTCTTCTGTGTCCAAAGAAGCATGGCCAGAAGAGCTAGACTCGGAATCGTCCTCTGACGAGTCCGAAGAGGACGACTCCTCCCCTCTCCCGGAGGGGCCCGCCTCCTCTCCTTTAAAAGGAGCAGGAGAGAATGAAGAATTGTCAACTGTAAAAAGGGAAGGGGTCACTTTGACTCCTCCCTCAGAGTTGCCGGCTTTCAAGCCGCTTTGTTTCACTTCCGCATCTGGCGCCTGGTCAGATGTTTCACTAATCGACACCCTGTGGGAGGAGCCGTCTGAATTTGAGATCCTGACAGTCTTTTTTGTTCTGGCCATCATGCTCTGCATAGACACAGATACAGTCGGGCTTTGTATAAAGGGCAAAGATGGGTCCAGAAAAGGGCAGGCGGCACTCCTAGTCCTAGATTCAGCCGTCCCCGGTGACCGGCTGATCACTAACCTAGGTCGTGTCGTGTGCTTCCGTGGTGCCATTTCAAAAAAGAATAAAGAGAAAATTAAGAGTAAGAGAACCGACGGTTACCTGAACGAGTGACGGTTGATGAAGTTCTGAAAATCCTTTGCAGTCGGCTTGTCAGAGCAGGCGGTAGGCAGAAAGAGTCCAAAATGTCAGAGCAAGTTCAGGGGTCCGAATGTTCTCTCACAAAGTTCTCAAGTGTGAATGACTGAAGTCAACACTCCCTTATATATAGGCGAAGTGAGAAGGCGAAGGGTCACTTCCAGAATTCATAATTTGGGCGGGAGAATCTCTCGGCCTTTCGCCGAGTGACACCTGTAGCAGGCCGTCGCCTGTTACAGTGCGACACCTGTCACAGGTAACACGTGACCAGTCACGTGCCACCTGTGAGGGGCAAATGATTAGGGGATTTTGCTCCCACCAATCGGAATGCGCCACGTGGGCCAATCAGGTCCTGCCAAGTGTCCCTCAGTTGGAACTGTCAGGGCTTGCCACGTGGCACCCGCTTATTTGTCCACCTTGGACCTATTATGTCATGACACGTGGCATACTCCATGCCTAATGGAGAAACCGGCCACCCAGGCCCAACTTCCGAGGGAAGCCCAATCAGCCCTAGGTTAACCTAAACCTAGGATTAGCACGTTTCCCAAGGTTATAAATACCTCCCTTAATCCTCATTAAGGGAGATTACATGAATAACAGGCTGATCACGCTAAAAAAGCAGATTACCTACATTAAACACTCTCACCTAGAGAGACCCAATCACTTTAATTTCCGCATTAATTACTCCTTAATCAAGTACTAACTTGACCGTTGGAGGCGGAGCTCCCACCACCAGGAGTCTCCGTTGATTTGCAGGTACAGGCGTCCGGTTCCAGTCTCGGAATTGTAACTCTCCCGCAGGACATCAGAAAACCCCGAAACACCATGTAAAACCTAGATTTAGAGAGAGAAATTTAGAGAGAAGAAGATGAATAAGAATCTGAAATTTGGGAAAAATGAAGTCAGAGCTTTCATTAATTTAGTAAAGAGTATTTATACAAGCTACTATTACAAATAACTTCCGTAAAAAACTTCCCTAGGAATCGAGAAAGTTCCACTAAGTTGTAATAAACAATATAGCTTAACAAATTGAATTGAATTGCTATTAGATAGTATTGTATCATTGTGTTCAATTAAATTGCTGATTTTTTCGTCATTTCTTAATTGGTATCTAGAATGAAGCAAAAACGTACTCCAAACAAAATGCATTATATTGCTAGTTTCTTCACTAAAAAAAATCCTCCTAGTCATTAGTCAACAACATTCTTCTCCAAATGAACAAATTTTCACTCCACATCATACTAGTCTACAACATTCCTCTCCCACACACAATTCACCTCAAATTCTCTACTCATAATTAGACTCGAAATCAATTAGAACTAGACACGAAACAAAATACTTTCATAGGTGATCAATAATTGATGGTTATCCACCATTTTGAAAATCCTAGAACCGCCACAGATTGTAAACCATAAGACTAATTAAAATGCAAAAAATGTATAAGAACAAAGAGAGTACCTGTTTATATAGAGAGGGAACACTTTTATGAAATATCCATTGAGCATCAACAACCCCTATTTTTTCATGTGCAGGCTGTTTCGATCCCCATTATTTCCAAAAAAAAAAGGAACAAAAATCACTGTCAATGCTAAACAAATTACTCCATTCATCTTATTATTCACCTCATTTTGTGCGAGATTTAACACACATTACACAATTTTGACCAAACAAATTGAATCATTGCTCTACTCACTTTTATTTTGTATGGTCTATAACTTTGATCATTAATATTTCATTTCATTAAATAATAAAAATAAATTTGAATATAAATTGAAATGAATCTAACAAATCTACACATAATACTTTTTTCGTTGTATACAAATCACAAATTGTGGGTTTGTGCCCATGGACTAAACAGGGTAAAAAGGAATGACAATCACAAACCTGTACACATTTTTGAAGGGCAAAGTCAAGACCCCATCCATGGACCAAGTCATTCTGCATGCGACGCCATTTACCAATGCAAGCAAAGTTTAATAAAGATTTCAATCATAACTCAACATTTTTTTTTTGGTTGATTGGTAAGGAGAAGTGCCCTATCGGGTCAGAATCTCTCACATATTCTCCCGGCCCGGGTTAGTGGGCTAGACACTTTACAAGTGAGAACAAAAGATAAGGGAATCTCCATCCCAAATTGCCTTTAGTAGGATTTGATCGCACAAAAGTGCACATACCTGGATCATATGCCACACGCAACGCCATGCATTTCGAGAGAACACAGGAGCCATAATTTCAACAAAGCTGTGCATATTTAGTCACGATTAGATTTGTAAAAATAATTACCAATACGATTAAAAAATAATAATAATAATAATAATAATAATAATAATAATAATAATAATAATAATAATATGTATGGATTGGATATCAGACTGTGAAATAACAAATTCTTAACATTTTGTGAAATGATCAATTCTTCAAAATATCTACGCTAAGGTGACATATATACAACTATAATATTATGTGTCAATTTTAAATGCCTTAAGGTGACATATATACAAGTATAGTATTACGTGTCAATTTTAAATTCCAATGCAATAACCACTACTCGTACAACATTATTCTTGATTTGTGCGACATACCTAGCACAGGGTGGTAAACTTGGGTCTACACACGAACCTTCTCTCTCAAAATTATCCCTAAACAATACTGATAATTTCGAAAAGTAGATACATTGAGCTGCATTAGGGTCTTTGCACCAGTCGACCTTCTCTGTTGAGTCCCTGGAGAAAGCACCCAAGAAAGAGTAGAAAATAAAACAACAGAACAATTTAAAAAAAAAAAAAAAAGAAAAAGAAAACAATCGACAATATTATAGGTTAATCAATTTTATTAAATCAATTATTTTTATTATTATTACTTGTGAACTTCACTGTCATTTCTTTTCATTGTCAACGGCCAAGACCTTCGACTACTGGGATCCAGACCAGGCTGTGAAATCTCCAATCCATATTTCTTCACCAAATTGATATATCTGGTATAGTAATAAAAAGGGAAAATTTATTAGAAGAGTAATTACGTAGTATATCTTTAATTTTTTGCGAAGAACGACTTAATATGTTCAAAGTGGTGAAAAAAGTTCTCACAAATCACTTTTATTGTATAGAGAGACCTTGATGTCGGAATATGACCATATTATTGACTTTACTTTTTCGGTGTTGATCATCACACACGTGACACGCGATGTTTTTATCTGGCCCTTTCGTTCATTTCCCCCCACCCCCTCCCTCCCTCACTCATTTTCACATTCTCACTCTTTCTATTACCAAATTTTCTCTCAAAATTCTTTCTATTTCCTTAAAATTATGGGGAAAATGAAGGAAAATACATTTTTTAAATATCACGTGCATGTCACACGGTCAATGCCGGAAAAGTGAAGTCAGCAGCAATGTCAAGGTCCCTCCTCATAACAACACTAATTTATAACACTAATTTATAAGGTTTTTTTCATCATTTTAAACATATAAGGTCCTTCTTCACTATAAAGTAAATATATAAGTACCTTTTAGACAAATTTTTCAATAAATAATGGTGTTGATACAAAGGTGCATCAATGTATCCATACGATATAGAGTAACACACTTACTTTACAGGGTCAAAATGCTCAACTCCCAAGTCCTCATCCCAGATAAAAATGTAATCATAAGTTGCAACAATGTCCGGATGTAGAAAACGTTTTGCGTACCACCTTTAAAGATAAAAATCAAAGACGGAAGAAATTAATATGATGAATAGAATAATCTAAGGCAATGGCCAATTTTAAAAAGACAATGATCCAAGAAATTTATTCACCATTTTGTTTGTTTTAGAACATTAACATGGATAGCTCGCTTTGACCACTCAAATTGGTCCCATTCACTTGTCTTCCCATCATAGTGAAAAAGCATAATAGAAAAGTCATCTGAAAACTATACATAACAATTGAAATTAAAGTTAAGATCATAGAAAAATACGTACCCTTTCAAATAATATAACAACAATTCAATGGCTTATGATAAAAACTGATCATGTGATCCGCGAGGACCTAACTACATATAAGTAAGGAGTAAAAGATTAGAAAAAGTGAAAAGGAGGAAACCTTTTTAACAGCTTCGTCAATGTTATCCTTCATATCTATACCAACTGTGAAGGTTACAAGATACTTGGGTTTCCTCATCACATCCTGTAGAAGTCATAGGCAAGAGATTGAAATTTTAATATTTGTATGTATACTCTTTGTTTCACATTATTAAAAGATTGTAAAGCTTCGCATGAAGTTTTTTATTAAGGCGACCATTAATCGAATTTGCGATCTAACTAATTCTAACGTTTTAAGGTATTTTGCATTGAAATTTTAGATTTCCCATATATTGTTTGTAAGTGTTGTTAAACTATTTTTTATCAGTATAATTTTTTTTTCTTTTTGTCAAAAAAAAAAAAAAAATTGATTATATGTTATCAAAAAAAGTAATATATACCTTACGTAAGTGATAAGTAGATACTAGATATCGATTTGAAACAAAAGAAGAACAGTATTGTGTCGCACTAGAATTGAGCAAGTTGTTTCAAGAGAGTTAATATATTGTACGTTGAAATACCTCATCAGGATGACCCCATAATCTGCGAAGATAGAAGTCCGATTGAGATGCGATTATGCCTGATGGTAGACTCTCAGCACCTCTAGGATTTGTTTGGACCCAAAATGGCATCTGACATACATTAATGAGAGTCTAATAATTACGAGAGATTGTTATATACACCTGATGCACGGTACACCTATGAGCATTTTATTCTCATTTTGACGATTGTTTTTCATTTAATCATCAAATAATAAAGAGCAAAAACAAACTTTAGATTAGTTAGGTGCACGATACACCCGAATGTGTATAAAATAATTCAGATGATTACATATAAGTTTATTTCTATCCCGAAACACTACAAGAAATAAAACATACGACTAAACAGGTGACTAAAAGTAACAAAATGACAATAAAGTGCACTCTGTTGAAATCTTACCTTTGAGTCATGCTGATTTTGGTCATTAGGTTCACTAGACAAGAAGGCCACTGGAATATACTTCGACGTATTAAACTGTAAATTTCACAGGGGATAATAGTGAATATATATGAGTAGTACTTGCTCCATTTTTTTTTCCCTTAATACGAAGTATATTATATTAATGTATTGTAAATAAAAATACAAATATACATGTAATTCATGTACTCGTAGTTGATAAGGCAAAGTTTTTGAAATGCATACCGTAGAAGACGAAATCAAGAATGTAACATAAGTTCCAATCACATATCCAATAACCATTGCAGTAAAAGTTATCAAAATTGGCCGTGAAAACTCATTTTGTAATCTCCTTGTTATCATTCTGCATATTCGAATATGTGAGATTTAAACATGAAAAAACAAAATTCTAATAATATACTGTATAAATTTCTGCTAGTTTTTATTCACAATAATACATTAATACAATGTCTAAATAACCGTAACTTTTAATCCAAGGAAAAGAAAACAGACCTTTAATCACAGCTTAATTTGCTTGATGAAGATTCTTCAATAATTAATCACGATAGTTTACAAGTTTTTGAAGACGAAAGATTGCACTTATACACAATAGAGTTAATTGAATATAAAAATTGAGGAAACAAGAACAAATTAAAGCATTGTTTAAGATCTCAATTGTTGCTAAAATGCTTAAATAAAGTGTGTAAAAACCAGAATGCAGTGCACTGAAACAAATTCTAGTGTTTACACATTGAATATTATTAAATCAAATCATGATTTATATGTAATTGTTTGATTACAAGTGATAATTCTTCTGTAATTTCCATATAAAGAAGATATAGTTTCTATATTGGGAAGATGTCTCAATATTATATACTGTATATTAATTAAATTATAATCCTATGATTCACAAACTCTTCAAAAAGGCTGATGTACAGATTATAAGTAAAGTTCCTCTAATCACAATCTTATCTAAACATTGAATACAATTAAAAAGTCAAACAAAAGGTCTTCAAAAAAAAAAAAAGAGAAATTCTCAATGGTACTCTTAAGCTTTTATTTTTTCTTAATGGTAAACACTAAAAAAACAAATTATCAATGGTAATCTATAATTTGTAAAACTAATTCAGTGGTAACAATAATGACATTAATCAATAATTATTAGCCTAACCCTAGTTAACTAATGGCATAATGACCGATATAACCCTATTAATTAAATAAAAAAATTATTAAAAAACCCCAACCACCCAATCCCAACCCACTGTCCTACTACCAGCCCCCCTCCACTGCCAGCGGCGGTCAGCGACCCTCTCTTCCCTTGGTGACGGCCGCCTTCTGCCTCCCTTCCCCTATCACCGGCGACACTCTCCTTCCCCGAGTTACTCTACTTTCCCCAATTCTTTTCTCTCTCTCTCTTCGAATTTCCGTCGCATTTTATGGAGGACGAAACTCTGAAATCTCACCCAAACCAAACTACACCACCAACACAAATATCGAAGAGAGAGAAAACCCCTCAAATTACCTTCAATGGCGGTTTCCGATGATGTAACACCGATTTCTGGTTGTCGAGATACACCTACCGAATTGACCCAATTCGTTGAACCGAAAATCCATAGCTCGGTTGGATCTTCGTTAAAACCTAGGGCTGTTGTTAATGGTGAAAATGATGATGATGATTGTGGGTTTTCGTTAATGGTAAAAATGATGGTGATGACGATGGTGGAGGTGGTGGTAATGGGAGTCGCGAAAGAGAGAGGGAAAGGGTGGTGGTGGTGGGCTCCGGCGACGAGGTCGTGGGAAGGCTGGGGCTGGGGGAAGGGGGAGAAGAAGTGGGTGGGTGGGAATTTTTTAATTCGGGGGTATTTTAGACATTTCTCTTTTCCCTCCCTTTAAAACATTAACCATAGTTAATATTTTCTTAAAATGATTAACTAAAGTTCCCATTGAATTAGTTTTACAAATTATGGATTACTATTGATAATATATATTTTTAGTGTTTACCATTGAGAAAAAATAAAACCTTAAGAGTACCATTTAGAATTCCAAAAAAAAAAAAAAAAAAAAAAAAAGTCAAACAAAAGAATACAAATTTTCAAATTTGGCCAATACAACATGCTGGCTTGAATTGCAAGTTCTGTTCTTGATGGAAACAAAATGTAATCTGAGTGGCTTGAATTGGTTGTTGAATGGTTATGGTTTTAATAATCTTGTAGGCGTTGATGCCAAGGGTCTGAGTGGTGGATTAGCTATTCTTAGCACCTCTTTAGTTTCAATTTCAGTCATTTCTTCTTCCTGCAATTTTATCTCTTGTAATATCGTAGATGTTTGGAATAAAGAGTGGTCTCTTGTGTGTTTGTATGGTGCTCCGGCGGTGTCGGATAGGCTAGATGTTTGGAATAACCTCACAATCGAGCTCACTAAAATGCATTCAAATTTTTTGATTATTGGGGATTTTAACCAAGTTGATAAATACGAAGATAAAAAAGGAGGAAGCGATCTGATTAGTGGATGGTCGGACTTCATAGTTTGGAAGATTGCTAATAATTTGGTTGATGTGCCGTATATGGGGGTGCCTTTCACGTGGTGTAACAATCGAAAGGGGAAGGACATCATCTATGAACGCATTGATAAAGCTTTGTGTTCAGGGGAATGGATGGATTCTTACCCCAATGCAATCCTTCTCAATTTGCCGATCCTTGTCTCAGACCACTCTCCTGTAATTTTGGAAGTGAATCCCGATGCTGTGAGTAAAAAGAGGCCTTATAAATTTGAGACTTGGTGCCTTCCTTATGAAGACCTGTGTGAGGAAGTACGGAAGGAATGGGCGAAACAAGCGCAAGGGTCTCAAATGTATGCAGTTGCAAGGAAACTAGGAAGGGTTAAGTCGGTAGCCTTTCATTGGTGCAGAGCATTCAAGAGGGATCATAAAATCAACTGGGAAGAGATATGTCAAGTTGTGGAGGAAAATCAAAAAGCGGTCAATAAGCATATACCAGAAGATGAAGCTTTGGATGGCAGTATGGCAGCTAAGTCCGGTGATAGGGAGGTTGAGCTCAGATTGGAGGCACAGGAAGTCATTAAATCGAAGATGTTGTTCTGGAGGAAGAGATCTCGGCTTTCGTGGCACTCTTGGGGGGACTCCAATACCTCGCTGTTCTTTAGGGCAACGAAACAGAGAACGAGGCACAATGAGATCTTTATGATCAGAGATAATGAAGGGAATTGGCTCTCGAACAAAGCGGACATTGAGAAGGAGTTTATGAGATATTTTGAAGATTTGTTCAGATCTCAGGAAGTGGAATCTCAGCAACACATTTTCAATCGGTTGAATGACCTCAATAGTATCAACTTCGGGTGGGAAGGGATGCGCTTAAGTGAAAGTCATGTTGATATTTTACAACAACCTTTCTCTTCAGATGAAATCACTCAAGCGGTGCGCTCTATCTCGGCAGCCAAATCCCCGGGACCTGATGGAATTCCCAGTGAGATCTTCCACAAGTTCTGGAGGGAGATGGGTAAAGATGTCATAGCAAGCATCCATAGCTTCCTTGCTCAAGGAAAAATCTTAAGAGAATGGAACCACACCTTCATAACTCTGATTCCGAAGGTGACAAGACCATCATCAGTTGGGGACTTCCGTCCTATCAGTCTTTGCAATGTGGTCTACAAAATCATCTCAAAGTGTCTAACTCTAAGGCTACGGTTGGTGTTAAAAGATGTGATTGGTCCTTTCCAGAATGCCTTTGTCCCGGGCCGGCTGATGGGAGATGCCAGCCTAGTTGCACATGAGATCTTGACCCACATCAAACGCAAAAGACATGGCAAGCAGCCCTTGGCTACGGTGAAGATAGATATGAATAAAGCATATGACAGGGTGCGGTGGGATTTCCTGAAGCGAGCTCTGGAGGGGATGGGATTCCCGACCATCTAGATCCAATGGATAATGGAATGTGTGTCATCGGTGTCCTACAAAATCCTGCTGAATGGTGAAGCATCCCAGAAGATAACTCCCAGGTGTGGCCTGAGGCAGGGAGACCCCCTATCTCCATACCTTTTCATCATATGCATGGAAGTCTTGTCTCATATGATCCAAGACTTGGAGCGACAGAAGAAAATTCGAGGAGTCAAAATTGCTAGAAGAGCAGTGCCTATCTCCCATTTGTTCTTTGTAGATGATGCTCTATTTTTCCTTCAGGCAGATATCACAAGTTGTCTGCAATTCAAGCAGGTTATGGAGCTATTCTGTAGGGCGTCGGGAGAAATGATTAATTTGAAAAAGTCCTCGATTATCTTTAGCCCGAACTTGTCGGAGGACGAAAAACTCAACATCAAGAATGCTCTCCTAATTCCTGAGAAAAATGATGCAGGACTGTATCTGGGAAACCCTGTGACTTTCACCTCGGCGAAATCTAAGGACTTCCAGTTCATGATCGATAAAGCGACCGCAAAGCTCTCCTCTTGGGCCTCAAAGTCCTTATCTCAGGCAGGATGATTGGTGCTCATAAATGGTATATTATCTGCTCTATTCACTCATGTTTTTTCCATCTTCCTGGTTCCGAAGAAGATCACCGACACCCTGGACTCCCTTTTCAAAAAGTTCTTCTGGGCATCTAAGGGGAAAAACAGGCCCATGCATTGGAGGAGCAAGCACCTACTGGAGCTCCCGAAAGGGAAAGGTGGACTGGGAATTAGGAGTATGAGTTTCTTCAACAGGGCTCTCTTATATAAGTATGCATGGCGCTGCCAAAGAGACCCTTCTAGTCTCCTCAGCACGTTGTACAGGGACAAGTACAAGCATCTTCCTATGGAGGCGGCAGAGAGAGAGGAGGAAAAAAGGCACTGGTCGTGGGGCTATAAGGGGATAGTCCGTGTGGCGAGACAAATGAGAAAGCATACTTGCCGAGAATCAGATGTTTTGAGGGCGCATGGGTACATGGAAAAAAGGCGACAGTCAGGCACGACATTGGCCCTGCAGATAAGGAGAACATCCAGACAGTTCAGCATCTGATGTGTCCGACAGGGAGAAGCTGGAATGTGAGTTTAATGGGGAAGCTTTTTGAGGTCAAGGATGCTAGGGCAATTGTTAGCATGCACATTCCGGAGAGTGCAGTAAAGGACCAGCGGGTTTGGCAGCACACTTCAACAGGAGGATACACAGTGAAGTCAGGCTACAGCTCATTACTATCGGAGAGTCTAAAGCGCTCCTGCTTGGAAAATACTTCATCCTTCTGGAGGATTTTTTGGGCTATTCCTTCCTTACCAAAGGTCAAGCTGCTCGTTTGGAAATTATATAACAATGCTCTTCCAGATAAACCTAATTTGGAGAAAAGAAGGGTACATCTTGACCCTGTCTGTGTCTTATGTAAAAAGGAGAACGAATCCCGGGAGCACCTTTTTAGGGATTGTGATTGGGCCTCCAGAATGTGGGCGGCTTCAACTTTGAGGCTCAATTCGAGGGCGAGCTTCGGGATACCCATAGAGCAATGGATTCAATCATGGGTGAAGGTTCTCTTAAAGGATGACAGACCGAGATGCGACAGAGTTAATTCCTTTTTTGCAGGATTATGGGCTTTATGGACTTACAGGAATAAAGTTGTCTTTCGAGAGGAGGAGGCAGATCCTAGTAACCTTGTAGATAGCATGCGGCGGTGGGAAACCACATGTATGGCAGCTGTCTCTAATAAGCTGGAAAACTCACAGGCAAAAAATAAACCTAGGGAAAACACCAGAGCGAGTGCAGTTGAGTTAGGCCAGCAGCAATCAGGAGCTGTTCAAAGGATCATTGACGTGGATGGGGCATGGAAAAAGGATAAGAGTGGGATGGACCTCCCTAGAAGTGGCATTAGTTGGGCGTGTAGGCGGTAGGCCGATGGTGACATTCTAGAACATGGTGACGAGGTGGTCCTCGGTGATTCTCCACTTCATACGGAGCCGATAGGCATACTTCATGTTTTAACTTGGTGTCAATCCCAGCACTTCTCAGGAATCTTGATCAGAACGGACTGTCAAAGGGCAATTCAACTCTTACGCTCCCCGACGTCGGGGCCGGTTCATCTACATCACCTCCTTGAGGACATTAAGAGAAAGGGTAGTTCTTTTCTTTTCTGTAATATTATTAAGGCTTCTAGACAGGTCATTTGGAAAGCCCATGACCTAGCTTTTAAGGCTAGGAATAGGGATACTGAATGACCCTAGGTTTTTTCTTACTTAGTGCCTTTCAAAAAAATAAAAAAAATTAAAAATAAAAATAAAAAACTAAGAAGATTAACATAGTGCACATAAACCTTGTGAGTAATCATCAATGATCCAATCCAAATTTTTGACCAATTGGTGATTCTGTCAAACTTTCTTTCAGTTTACCTGAGTATTTATCTTTCTAGTTAATTTGAAATTTTTTGAATCTTAAAATAGTTCTCATGCGACTGTTAATTTTGGACGGAGGAAATAACATTGTACAAAAGACAAAGAGTAATAATGTCCTAAATTAATTTATCGGTGTCTCATAGTCTGTAATTACAATATTTTCTAGTAGATTCATAGCAAACAAAAAATACATTTCCTGATGCAGTCAAAGTAAAGATGGGGTTTGTATTTACAGGTTGCAGAAGCTGGTTTCTAATTGAGAAAATATAACACAATGTGAGGACAGAGGACTATACAACAAATAGTGGGTTTCATAAATAAGGGAGCAACCAAACCCTATTATGTGGTTATGCCCCATCAGCTGCAGGACTGTGATTGTATGGAGTCGAAGAAGGAAGCCAAATTTCAACTCGGGTTCCACCTGTTCCAAGAGCAGCATCTGTGTTCCGGGGAGAGATGACACGGACGACACAGCCATAGCTCTCAAGTATCTCTCGTGCTACTGTGAGGCCGGCAACAAAGTTCCATGTCATGTTGTCCTCCATCATTTGATCAGAAAAAAGTTCTGCTCCAAATGGTGTAAGCGAATGCATCTGTGTCTGTAAATTAACAAAATAAATAAATAAATAAAATAAAATAAAAATAAAATAGAGTATTAAGGCAGGCAAAGCTGATGCTAGTATAAATGCTCCAAGCTAAGCAAACTGATCAATCATTATAAGCATCCAAATGCTGACTTATTGTAATGACAGAAGGTGCTACATTTGGCAGATATCAATCACGACAGATAAGATAATTAGAGAGCTCAAAGTCTAATACATCCATGTCAGAACTTATTGTATTTAGAGAACTGACCCACTCATATCCTGATCAAATTTGGATTGAGCCTCGACATAAGAATAGCATACATTGTGTGAGAACTCAGAACTAAATTTGGATTGAGCCTCTACATAAGAATAGCATACATCGTGAGTGTTAAAAATTTTATTGAAGCAGGGATATGAACAAATTATTTGGATTTTGAGTCATCTTTGAAATCAAAGTGGAACTCTGAAGATGAACTTCAATTAGGATATACTAGTAATATTTACACACAGAGTATTATATTTTTGAATGTCTGGAAAAAGTTGTAGCCTTGTTGGTTTTATAAAATATCCTAAGATTAACTGAGAGTGGGATTCTTTAAGTAACGTTGTGACATATGCTTAATTATGAGAGATGGGACAATGTGACTTTTTCCAGCGAAGTGTGTTAAAATTAAAGAGATGATCTTACCATGTAGTGCATATCTGGACCATCATCATCAATCACAACAAGAGCACCACCTGCAGGTGCTCCTATAGAGACGATTTCAACTTTTCCCCCAACATGTGTGCGCAATAGTGCACCCTCTATTAGATTACTGAGGGCCTGACGCAGTGCAGGTTCTTCTATAGCCACTGGCAAGTATTGGGAGAATTCACATAATTCCAATCTACGCTTCTGGTTTAGAGCAAGAGGCTGTGCAGCTCCAACCAAATCCACCACTATATCAGAAACATTGCACGGTCTTCCTAACAAGAGCAAAGAGCATAAGAAAACAGAAAACTTGTGACAAACACGAGAACAATAGCAAGCACTAGAAAATGTCCGCATTATCTCCCATATAGAGTACTTAACAGAAAGGCTGCATTGATTGAATGCAACAGCTCAGCAAAACACTTCACAGTGGCCAAGCTTGAAAACCTTGGCCAAGTGGGTTGGAAAAAAAAAAAAAATTGCCCCTACGTGTACCTGATGCTATGCTGTTGTACAGGTGCTAGTGCCAATGGTGGCATTGGCATCTCTAAATCTTTGATTGCCAAACTTAAAGAACGTTGCTGATCAGAGTCTCTTATCTTATCAGTAGGTGGGTGAGTTGGCACATCCTTTGGTAGTTTAAACGTTCTCATTTCAGGTTGAGCATAACTTGAGCCATCCATTTTTTTCAATGATTCTTCATTGAATCTCATTATGTTAGCCTTTACAGATATAAACGATGCAGTGAGATGATTCAGAAAAACAGAATGGTCCAAAAGGATAACAGGAAATTGCTTTTGTCGACGTGTACATAAGCTGAATAATGACTATATATGCAACGAGAAAAGAAACCACAGCAACATAAGAAGCCTTAACGCCAATGATGAGGTCGGCTACACAAGAATTGAAATTTATAAAAAAAAAAAAAAAAATGCATAGAAATATAAAGCTGGTTCCAACAATACAGCTTCTGTTTCAAGAACTTCACACTTTTAAATATCATAACTGTTTCAGTTTTAAGAAACACGAGGATAGGTATAACTTGCCCACAAGGAATCAAATTATCCTCCAACAGCAGACAGAAATCTAAGCAAAGCGCTTCCAACACATTAGTAATCAACCAGTCAAAAAACAAATCTCAAAGAACCAAGGAAATGATCACATGCAGGTTTATACAACTTATTTTACTTGGTAAATTATAAGTCAAGTTAGACAGTTTTCAAAGGACATAAGTTCTACACAAGACAAGGCTGGGAAAGAAAAAAGTTCCATTAAAAAGCCCTTTAAAAATCCACAATATAATTAAGAGGCCTGTATATTAGATAAATAGAGAAGCCTGAGTGCTCGACCCATCAGACGTGACTTGTAAAAAAAGAAATTCCAAACCCATGCCGTTAAGGTTTCTTCTTCTTCTCTCCATAACATCATGTTGACTTCATTTCTTATTTAGAATCCAATCAAACCAGCCCTTCCCAAAAGCAACCCAGCCAACAAGCACCCAGGCAAATGATCTAATCCTAGAAACCGGCGTATAGAATGTTGAAGGAACCCAATTGATAATAGAGCAATATGATGACAATCTAGAAATACTTCAAAAAATTGCACATGTAGAATCTATATACCAGCAGAATGCGTCTTCCTTTGGACATGAATGTTAAGAAAGAACCCTTGGCAATGGAGAGTATCAAACCTGAACCCCAGATGAAAACAACGGTGCCCGGGGGGTGGGGGGGTGGGGGGGTAGGGGGGGGGGGTGTTTGATAATGGTTAATGGATGCTTCAGTTTCTATTCCCTAATTGCTTTAGGTAAGAAATGCAAAAAAACTGATATTTGAATCCCCAAATGTGTACACATGTGGGTCAAACGTAGGAAATGGGGAGAGAAAATTCTCACCGAAGCCTATTGTGATGGATTAGCTACCATTAAGACTGTATACAGGAAGGGGAGGGCAACGGCAAGTCGGCAACAGCAGAAGGGGCAAGAAACAGATAGCAGAAGAGGACAATGATATCTAATGTTCCACTAGAGAGTGTGGCAACCTGAACTCTGATGTTTTGATACTTAAGCCAGAGCAGGACAAATTTCATTAATTGGAAGCTAGGTTATGTTTGTAGTAGTATGCTGTAATGGATCACCATATGAGGGTCAGCAGTCAAGAAGCGGCAACCGATGAGAAAGGGACAGCAGAAGCAAAAGAAAAGGAAAAACAAGCAACAAGCCTTAACAATGTCTAATTATGGGTTTGCCATTTTAGCTAAGGGTCACATGTATCCATCTTTAGTCTTAGATGTCTTGAGTATATATAGGGTAGTAAACTTAGTAGTGGGGATATCCAGAAAATTTGAGTGAACATCTTGAGAGACTTGTAGCCTCAAGCTACTAGAGAGATTTGTAGCCTAAAGCTACTAAGAGATTCATAACCTCAAGTTATGGCTATCCTTATGTAATCCAATTTTAATCAATCAAATGTTCAAGCTTTCAGCCTTAAATTAATATTAATTGTGCTTAATCAAATCAATAGAATTCAGTCTATAACATATGCCTTAGTATATAAGAAGTTAGCTTATGCAGTAGTTGTCAAGTGTAAATTGTATGAAATATTTTTGTAAGAGACACAACCTAAAGTTGCCTACTCATAAAGGCATTAAGCCACCATCTGTGTGTTTTTTTTTGCTTTCAATCAATCAAACTACCAGCTTCCATCTTTATTTCCTTATTTCCATAGCATAAATATTCATCAGTAATGCTAGTCCATTACACCTATAAAGTTACTCATTCAATTAGTAATAAGTTTTGAGTTGGGGCCTCATTGGGTATTTGAACGTTTAAATCTCCTTCAACATGGACACGGGCTTGCACATCCCAACGATATTTACAATCTGGAGATATAAATGTAAATGGTAAAGATAGTTTTAGAGCCAAGTTAGAAACTAGCACGTATAAAATTTTGAGCTTCTCATCATGGAGACCCATTTAGTTCAAAATAAAGGGAATATTAGTATATTATGTGAGGATAATGGTTAAAAAAACCCATATATGTGCACATATGTGAGTCCCATTCACTCACACATTAAAATAGACTTTTTTAAAAAAAAAAAAACAAAAACAAAAATACTACCCAATACGCTTAAGATATTACTCCTCCCATTTCCAACTGGTTTTAAATAGAGATTGCTTGAACATGTACATTACCTAAAAGGATACAACACTGCCGTTAAGGTAACACTAACAGCCTAGGTAAAATGTTAGATTAACAAAATTTGTAATCTCACAAGTTTTTAATAATGTTTACCAAGCAATTCCATAGTCTAGCAAAGAGGGATAAATATATCACTCCAAAAAACATGCTAGCTCCATCATCAAGTACTCACAACTTCAAAAGATTTCAGTCTCATAATCACCAAAGATCACCTTCATATAATGTTGGTTCTCAGCCTATAGATTTCCACATCCATTAACTTCATAAGTGACAGGATATAGTAGTTCTACACAACTTGCTGCTGCTGCTGCATATTTCTGCAGTATTTCTTACATTTAGGAGGCCCAAAAGCTTCAAACATCCCCTTCTACAAACGTTCACATCTATTATCAGCATAATTCACTACTGGAAAAGAGACCTATATGGCTATATCACAATTTTCTAGGCAAATAATATGTCTGGCAACCTTTTATGTAAGCCTAATTCCAGTCATCAATTTTATTCTGTGCTTAATAACAATGTTTCTAAACTAGAAATGCTTTCTTAAAAAGGAAACTGGAAAGAAACTAGCAAAGCCAATCCTTAACACTATAAATTAGCAGGTTCATCAATTTTAAGAGTCCAGTTTTTGTTCTTCCTCATCCAAGGAAGAGTGGAAGACCTCAATAAGGTACAAATCCAAAGGTAGGCAAAGAGCTATATCAAAAGTTGAATTAATATATTTGAAGGTCTTCAGAAAGAGAACAAACCTTTGTCAAGAGGACAGCATCCTGCAGCTGTTCCAAGGTGTCTCGTATATGATCTCCTTGGACCATTATGTCTTCAACAATGTCATGAGCAATCTAACATAACAAAGTCATCAGTTTAGCTAACATGGACAACTAAAAAGTGAACAATACGAGGTTATATCTCCTAAAATTCATAAGATCAGGCCACAGGAGAAGATAAGGATCACCTCACTTCTCTTGATTTGAACTGCTAACAATTTAGATAGACTCCGTATGCTAGACAATGGTCCACGAATCTGATGATAATTGGATAAAACAGCACACATAATGAGTTCCAGAAGCCCTGTGGAGTCATACACAAGGAAGGCACTGAGCCACACAAAAAAAAAATGATACATTACTTGTTCAACAAGATTACTCATCCGGATGTTATTTTGCCAAGATGTCTGTTGAAGTAGCATTGCTTTCTAGAACAAAGAAAAAACAAGTTAAAGAAAGATCCTGCAAATAAATTAAAAGCTGGACTTATCAAAAAAGAAATCATAACCAATAATAGAAGCATCCATCATTCAAATTTAAAAACACGGTAGTGATTATAGTAATGGTCACAATATTTTCTCTGTTCACAAATGGATTGCCATTGAAGTGGCACATTAACCACGGTATCAAAGTATTATACAATAAATATAAACACTGCAAAAAAGAGTCATACATTTTGGTTATGGAAATTAATCCACCCCTCTTTGATATTGCTAGAGGAGCTTTGAAGAGTTTGAACCAACCCATGAGAGGAAAGGCATTTAAACACTTTTTATCTTTACATTATGTAAAACCAAGTCCCTACAAGAGTAAAGACCTTGCGCATACAATGTTATACCCAAACATAATACGTGCTTGTTTGGTTAGTGTAGGAATGTAATTCCCATAGAAAGTTTTATATCATGGGAATTAATTTCCCTTTTGTAATTCATGGGAAAATGCCCAAACTAAGCTTGGTAGACATAAGGGAATTTCTAATTCCCATGAATTAACATAGGAATTTTAACTAACCAAGGGGGAGCTAGATAAATTATTTCCCATGATTAATGGGAATTACAAAGTCTCAAGAATTTTAACTTCCCCCATTTTCCTTACTTTTGGTCAACCAAACACCGTGCCAAAACTCTAATTCATGTGAACTTGTGAAGCTAAAATTCCTATAATACATATGAAGTTAAAACTCCCTACATATTTTCCGACATACTTCGTACCAATCAGGCAATCAGTACCTAATTAGGTACCAAACTTTCCCAAGTGCTTATTCTCATATCATATCCTTATCCTAAGACATTTGTCAAAGCTCAAGGAGAAAAGCAATCAGCACATATCATACCAAGTTACCAACTGTCTTTACCCTAATAGAGAAGCATCCAATTGGCTTATAAGATAAATTATCTGCAAAAGATAAAATCTAATTATCTACATGCAATCGCGAAAATTCAAGCTAATAAAAGATATCTGCAGGAGCAACAGAAGCTTAAAACTTCTCCCAACAATACAATGTAAACAGGATAGTATATTGATTGCAAGCAGCCCTGCAAACACTGTAAGCCCCACCACCACCCTTTTAATACTTATCATATCAGTTTCAAGCTACATGTCATATCATCAGCTTTATTGGAATCCGATGACAATTAAACCCAAGTGGACTTAAAATTAATTTTAAAACAACTTGACAAAGAAGCGTATATCAAACGTGTAACTGATCTATAGAATTATATTGCATTGCTCAATGTTAATATAAACCACACAGACTAACATATGAGGTAGAAGTCAAAAAGGATGAAATCAAACAAAGATGAGCTACCTGATCCATAACATAAGCCGTAGCAAGGGAATGAGAAATATTAATAGCATTTAATCTCTGGTCAGCTGATAGATTGAAGCATGTCAGTGGATTTCCACCACATGATGGGATATCTGGCGCCTTCGAATCAAATTTAGGGGGCAATGCATAGCACTCTTCTGGAGATGGCAAATGAGAAGCATCATGAGGTCCCTTTTCAAGCTCAACACCAGGAAGTTCAGCAACCAAAAACCCGACAACAAATGGATGTCTGACCATTGGAAATACAACAGATCTACACTCAGGTATTGCCTCAGCCTACAACTCATAAGAAAGTTGAGTCCAAGATAAGTCAATGAAAGATCCCATGCTGAATGATTCAGAAAAAGCCCATTCAATTTGCACAATAAATTTAAAAGCCTACTTGCATGTTTGAAAGAGCAGCTTCAGCACCACGCAGCCCAGCTGGAACACTAAAATTACCAACTAAAATGACAATATCAGACCCATCCACTGTTGGATAAAATGTAACACGTCGAAGTTCTAAACGATCCATCACATAGCTACCAGCAGGCCTGACATAAACCTGCACAAACAAAAGGTATCAACTATCAGTACTCAACCATCGAAAAAAAAAAAAAAAGAAAAAAAAAGAGAACTATCAGTATCCAAATACTCTGTAACTGCATTTTAAAAACCAAAAGGCAATATTCTAAGTTGAGTAAGAACCTTACATAATAACCAAGAAAAAAAAAATGTCTGTCCATATACTACTGATTACTAAACAAACTCTGTCATGCTCTCTTAGATTAGAAGATGTTGTAATAGACTAACTTTAGGAGGGCAATTTGGGAAGTCTAGTATTATTATTAGGTCCTGGTCCTTAGCTTTAGTATAAATAGATAGAGGGTAGAAAGAAGAAGGAGGCATGAATTGGGTTATTGGAAATAAAGGGTTGCAACCTCAAGTTGCTAATAGGAGAGTTGTAGGCTAAACCTACTACCTTTGTAAGCTTTCAGCCATCAATCGAATTATCAAGCCTTTATCTTTATGTAATTGTTCTGTTAAATCAGAAATACTAAGCTAGAATATCAGTCCATTACAGATGTTTTCTTCAGTGTTTTATTTTTTCAGATTTGGACCTTTAGCCCATTGTTGATACCCTATCATGATCAATAGTAAGCAGTAAGCTCAAAGGCAACATTAGGCAAGTTCCTTGGATCAACAAAACAATTAAAATGCCGCATAAGAAACATGGGATGTTAAATATTGCAGGGTTGTTTGGTTGATAAAAACACTGAAAATAGACAAAATGGAGGACGTTGCTTAACTCGTATCCTCTGATTACAAGGAACTTCCTGTCCAAAAACAACATTTTACACTTATTCGGAAAAGAAACTACGGAATACACCTTAAAAGCAACTTATTTCCCACAAGATAAGTCGTTTAACTTCGTATGTTCAACCAAACGACCCTTTAAAACCCCAAATAAACCCGAGCAACATCATTAACATACGGACAGGTAATCATATCGATCAAAAACTAAAGCAATCAATCAACTACTGCATTCTATTCTAAAATGGGCATCCTGCAAATTCTTAAAAAAAATTGAAAAACTTACAGAGAGAAGGGCACTGGGGTCAACAATCCTTCGGAAAAGGGTCAATTGATCAAGACAAAGCTTCTGAAAATCAGGGCTAGGTAGAATAATACCTTGAGATTTAGGGTCCCTCTCAATTTCCTGGGTAAATTCAATGGGAGAAGACGAAGCTTTGCGTATTACAGAAGCCAATGCCGAAGCAGAAGGGACCCACTCACCTCCTTCTTCCTCCTCTAAAATGGGGTTATTTACATACCTTAAAGTAGCAGTAGAAGTAGAAGAAGATGAAGAATTGGCCAAAAATGGCGGTTTTTGGTGAATTGGGAAAAAAGAGTAGCATTTGAAGCAACAAATTTGGGGTTTTTGGGAATGATTATGGTGAAAAGGGTTGGAATTAGAGCAAAAGAAAGATGGATTGGAGAGAGAAGAATGTTGTGGAGGGATTGCAGAGAGAAGATGCATCATATTTCTGGGTTACTGATTGATTGTGTTGGTGTTGATGATGAGAAATGGAGTTTTAAATTAGTGGAAGAGAGAGTGATGATAAGAAATGGTGGTTGGTAACGAGTAACTACTTTCTTTTGCCTCAATTATCTAAGGCCTTTTGAAGTTATGAGATTGGTCTTTTTCGGGTTTAAGTTTAATATTGTTGGGCAGTGCGTTTCTGGTGTGGCTGGCCGCACCATGCGGCAGGGTACCAAATCAGCAAATGACACAGTAATCCTCAGACAAAGTAACTCCAAGACAAAAGTAACCCCTAACTGACTTAGTAATCTTTGACCAAGTAACCCCTGACTAACCTAGTAACCCCTGATCTAGTAACCCCTAACTGACCTAGTAACCCCTGACCGCCGACCTAGTAACCCCAAGTAACCCCTAACCGACCTAGTAACCCCTAACTGACCTAGTAACCCCTGACCGCCGACCTAGTAACCCCTAACCGACCTAGTAACCCCCAACCTAGTAACCCCTGACCGCCGACCTAGTAACCCCTGACTGGACCTAGTAACCCCTTACCCACCACCAACAAAAAAACTACCGCCAACAACCACCACCAACGAACCACTACCAACCTAAACCACCAACGAAACCAGATCTAGAACCCAAAACCACGAAACCACCACCACCCATCCACGAAACCACCACTACCCACCCACGAAACCACCACTATACACGAAAACAATTTGTTTTTCGTTCTTCAATTAAACAAAAAATTAAGTAATTAAATTTAACAACTTACAAGTTATATAATCAAAATCTTCAGCAAATAAGCTTGAATTCAACATAAAAGTTGTAGAACATAAATTTCCAAAAGTAAACCATTAATGAAGTTTGAAGAAATTTGGGCTAAGAAAATGACACCATTAATGAAGTTTAAAGAAAAAAGAGGATAGAGGAATAAAATTGGGGGAAAAAGGAAAATGTTATAGAAGATGAAAGAAGAACAGAGGAGAGAGAAATAAAATTGGGGGAAAAAGAAAAATGTTGTAGAAGATGGAAGAAGAAAAGAGGAGAGAGAAAGAGGGGAGAGAAGAAAAAATAAAAAATATATATATGGCCGGCGTACGGCCAGCCGTATATGAAACTTTACTATTGTTGGGTTAATATAAAGGATAAAGATGATTATATCATCATTATCATTATTAGTTATTGTTTAGAATATTTAAATTCCTTGATTTACTCCTTAATTTTGATAGTCAAAGTATATCCCTTATAATTAGCTAATGTAGTCGTAGTTTGGTATGTTCAATGTTCTAATCTTGTACTACATATACTCGTGTATATTCATCAATATAATCCAGCTTTCCACTACTCATTCTTAATATCTTATCATGGTATCATGAGCTTTTGATCCATCTTTTCTTGCTTCCGCTACTACCATGGTTACACTATCAAAACCCTTTGTTGATGGCGACAAATGATGGTAACCATATCAAAATTTCTTCTCGGAAAGCTTCAAACCAAAATCACACTTTTCGCTCAACTCTTTTGGCGCCCCGTATTTCATATACCAAGAGATGTCATTGACATTTTTTTTTCTCCAAACCCCTTACACGGAGAAACAAACCTTTTTCGATATCCCGTAGTTTACCTACCATTTGTTACCATATACGAAATTCTCTCCAAAACCATTATGGAGAAACACAGCATTCTGTTCTAACCAGCATCTCCACCATTATAGTTTTTCTATCTCGCCTTCAACGGTGGTGAAGGAACCTCTATATTTTTTTCCTCCCATTTGTTGCAAGCATACACTAGCAAATTTCTTTTGTTATTTTTTTTGAATATTTTCAATCAATGGTTCATGTGTTTAAAAACCGTGAAAAGCACTCATTAAACAACTTCTTATTCTCTCTCTATATATATACACTATCTTTTTACTTCTCCACGTAGCTCCTCCATCCAAAAAAAAGAAGCTCCTTTAATACACTTACTTTTTTTAAAAAAAAAACCCTTCTAATGCTTCACTCCCTCCAAACCTTATTGGAGAATCACAATGCAATGCAATGCAATCTTTCTCACCACCACTTCAATTCCTACATTGAACAAGATTTGAGATGTTATATCCAAGATCGGTCTCTCGTTTCGAGCGTCCATCTTACGGGAGCGTATAAAGGATAAAGGCTCTGTTTGGTTTGATGTAATATGTTTTCATGGAAAATGAATTTTCCATTTTTTCCCATTTTCCTTTGTTTGGTTTGTTAAGGAGTGGAAAACAATTTTTCAAGGGTGGAAAACAATTTTTCAAGGGTGGAAAATTCCATCCTTAATGATGGAAAACATTTTTCTTCCAAAAACAAGGGAAGCCACATTTTCCTCTCTCCTCCTTACCTGTTTTTTTACTTTCCACTCATTCATCCTTACATTTCCACTCTTATTTTTTTATTTTTCTTGGACTTTTCTTGTATGCAACCAAACAAAGGAAAACTAATTTGCAATTGTGTTTTTCTTGAAAATATGTTTTCCATGAAAACTAATTTTCCATTGAAAATGTTTTACATTAAACCAAACAGGGCCAAAGATTATTATATCATTATTAGTTATTGTTTAGAATATGTAAATCCCTTGATTTACTCCTTAATTTTGATTGTCAAAGTATATCCCTTATAATTAGCTAACGTACCTAGTCACATATTGTTTCTAGTCATAGTTTGGTATGTTCAATATTCTAATCTTGTACTATATATACTCGTGTTTGCCAAGAAATTTTAAATTATCTACTTAGTTAACCGAGGCTAGCACTGGAACAAGTGTTGCTAAGTAAAAGTAATGGTGGCCAAGGGACCAAGCATCGGTCTATGCTTTGGGGTGTTGAATAGTTAATGTTGTTGTTATCTGAACACGACCATGCCTAGGCCCTTGGGGTGTTGATGCTGCTACTATAAGTCTACAACTTATCCAAGGCATGAGAAGATATGTTGAGCCTACAACCTCATCCTTAAAAAATAAAAATAAAAAAAATAAAAAAAAAATACTTGGTAATAAAGGGTAGTGTATTGGCTTACCTTAAGGCCAAGGCAAGAGAAAGCAATGCAAAGAGGCCTAAGGCAACACAAGGCCAAGCTAAGCAATGCATTTGGAGACATGATCTTGAGGAGGAAGAGAGATTAAAGCATAAATGAGATGATTTTGGACACCAAGTAGGTCTTGTAGGGCTTAATGGAAACCCCGATAAACATCTGGGTTTAGGCAACCCGAATCAAGGAGCGAGGAGGAGTATTTGGTCCACAAACACAAAAAGACTTGAGTAGACCTGGTCTACAATAACATTATTGTGGATCCGAAATTTATACACACGTAACTGACATTATATTGAACATAATGACCCTTATTTTTTTAAAGTGAATTTTTTTTTATTAAATTAATAAAACAACCATAGTTTCCATATAAGTGATCCACAATAAATTATTGTAAACCAGGTTTATTTAAGAATTTACCCCCACAAACAAGGTTTAGGAGCTTCTATACTAAAACTAATTGGCAACAATAGAAGTAACTCCTCTACCTTATAAAGTGAAACTAACTCTCCTCTTTCTCTAATGTGGGACATTTATAAGTGGGTTACAATAGGTTTCAACAACTCTCATTCATCCCAAATCTAGAATATTTGAAAATTGTCAAAAGTTGAAAGCGAATACTATGCTTTAAATTCATGATTTTTTTTAAAGAATTTAAATGAATGTAGTAGGGGTCTCTCCCGATATCAAATTTTTTAGTCTTTACTACCACACTATGTTTGAATTGTCATTTAGAGCGATAACTGGATTGAGTTAGTTTTTTTAAGTATAACATTATCAATAAATTTCATGTATTAAATACTCGTAGTATAAATTTTCTTGTTTTACATAGGGGGCAAACACCATTAAGACTGTTAAATGTACAGTCTCATGAGTTATTGAATGGGAGAGATGTTTCGAAGGCCAAGCATTAAATTACCAAAAATACAGAGTTAAAAAAAATGTTTGGAAAAAAAAAAATCAAAATAATTCCAAAAGATAGATTATAATGCAAACATAATTCAATCTAATATTTTTTTGACATATCAATAGACATTGGATTTGGCATTAAGCCATGGTTGTCTAAATTTGATAATTTCCCACCATATCAATTTCAAAACATTGACCATTTTTAATTTCTTTCTAACACCATCTTTAGACCCTAAACTCCTAAAGTTTCCCTCTTAACGGCTCGAAGCGCAATAGTAACCCTACGATCTTCCACTAATCACAGTTTGACTTTCTCTCTCCTCCCACTTTGACCAACACCATTAATTTAACCTCTTCTTCTTCTAGCCGTTAGAATTTTAGAACTTTTTCAGTCTTCCTTTCTCAAAATGCCCTGCATTCCAGCGAAACCCAGAATCATAGTGACCTGCAATACACAATTTCTCTCTCTTAATTCATCCTATTCTGATCTTCCAATTGAAATGGGTAAAGATTTGGAACCCTGTAATTTAGTTTCTGAATCTGAATCTTTAATCCCTGTTGTAGAAAACCCAAAATTTGTTTGTTCTTTGAAGCGTAAAAGACCCCCGAAAATTCAAATCCCTAATGTATTGCAGGAAATTTTGGTTGATACCCAGATTAAATTTGGGTGTTCTCCTGTTAAAAATGATGAAATTTATTGTTTTGAGGATTTGGGTGTTGGGGTTTGTTCAATTAAGGGTAAGAAAAAGTTTATGGAAGATACCCACAAGATTGTTTCTTCCATTGGCGGCAATGCGAAGAAGGTATGTTAATGCACACCAATTGTTTGTCAAAATGCGGCTTTGTATTTTGTAGTGTTATTTTATTGTATTGAGACTAAAATAGTGAAATTTGTTTGATTTTTCAGGGTTTTTTTGGGGTTTATGATGGGCATGGAGGGAGAAAAGCGGCTGAGTTTGTAGCAGAGAGTTTACATAAGAATGTCATTGAGTTGCTTCATAATTGTGATGGAAATATGGCTAAGGAAGAAGCAGTAAAAGCAGCTTATCTTAAAACAGATAGAGAATTCTTGGAGCAGGTAACTTTTGAGGCACAGCTTTCTTTAATTGTTTATCGTTTATATGCTAAGTTACTATAAATATATAATTGTATGTAATCTAATGAATGTAAAACTTTTCTTGGAGCTTTCTTCCAAAAAGATGTTGTAAAGATTCTTGTTCTGTATGTAGTTGTCTTCATCAATAAGTTGATGTTTGGTCAAATGCCTGTTGTTTTTGTATGGACTATTCCTTTGAGTGGCCTATGGACAGTATTTTTGTTTGTTAGACATGCAAATTGCTATTCAATTCAAATCATGTTAAAATTTGGCAGTTCATTTTGAGGTTGTTTGGTGGATTAAGTTAATGTTGCTAATATATCTCTAATCCAGTGAGAATGCAATGATTTTTTATTTTTTATTTAATTCCGTAAGAAGCTGCAATTTTGAGTTTCATAACAAATCTTTGTAGTGTATGCTATAGTACTAAGTAAGAAGCTAAAACACTATAGTGTAGATAATATATCAAGCAATAATTTCACATTTTAATTTTTTCAAAAAGTTAATATTATGATCACAGTGGGACATTTGAAGTGTATGATTCATTGATTCGTGCAAGCTAAATGTTTGCTTTGCTGCATGTTTATCATAGTTATTGAGTATTTTTCCTCACACCCTTTTCTTCTATTCAGGAAGTAAGCAGTGGTTCCTGTTGTGTCACAGCTCTGATAGAAGGGTCAGAGATGGTTGTCTCAAATTTGGGAGACTGCAGGGCTGTTCTTTGTAGAGGTGGAGTGGCAGAGGCTCTCACAAAGGACCATAGAGCCGGGATGGAGGAAGAGCGGAAAAGAATCGAGGATAAGGTACCTTATAGCGCTTCTATATGGTTATGGACCTTATGGTCATAATTAAACATACATAGCTTCAAATAAAAGATCTAAAATAATGGTGCTTTTTCAATGGTTATTTTTTTTTTTTTTTTTTTTTTTTTTATAGGGAGGGTATGTAGAATTCCATAAGGGAGCTTGGAGAGTTCACGGAGTATTGTCAGTTTCGAGAAGTATTGGAGATGCTCATCTAAAACATTGGGTGGTGTCACAGCCACATTCAACAATTTTGGATTTGACTCCTGATATGGATTTTCTTGTCTTAGCTTCTGATGGACTTTGGGAAGAGGTAACAATTTATTGCTGTTCTCCATACACTTGCCTGTTGATATTGTATTTTGCTGGTATAATTTGTGGTCATTCTGTGTATTTCTGTTCATGTTCTTGTTCTTTGTGCTACATACTTTGCTTGATCTTTTTTTTTTTTAAATGGTTTGTTTCCAATATTATATAATTGTCTTAAAATCTATTTTTTCTAAGTGTCCTATTTTATTTTCTGGCTTTTGTATTACACGGTTTCTTCGGGATGAGAATTGGCTCTATTCTTCTATACTGTAATAGATAGTTGCGGGTGTTCTGTGTGTACTCCCTAGCTTAGTTATATTATTAAGAAATTACAGTCGAAGTTGAGCCTGTCGGCAAAAAACTTAACATATTCAGCTGAAAGAGCATAATTGTTGTGAACGGAATTAGTGCACTTACCCTTAAGCTTTTGAAGCATCAATCACATTATTCATTTATGTGGCTTATCCTAGCAATCATGCCACTGGTACTTACAGTGGGAGACATTATTGAATTTAATAACAATCATTTTTTTTGTTTTTCCTATTCAATAGGTTGGAAACCAAGAGGCGATTGACATTGTGCAGCAGTCTTGTATATTTGACAAGAAACCTGAACTTCCAATTGATGGTTCAAATAATAAAATCCAGAGGAGCTTAAAGGTGAATGATGATGATTATGCTTGTGTCAGCACAAGCTCCTCTCCGAAGGTGAAACGGGTTTCCCTCAACAGGCAGAAAAAGAAGACAACACTTTCTCCATCTCTAAGCTTCAGGAAGACGGACAATTCAATCATGGCAAAGGAAGATGTTTCTTACTTCGATAATAATAATCTCAGTCCTGTAAAATTAGGAATAACTTCAGTGTTTTCGAACAAGAACATGAAAACTCCCTCTCCATCTCCAAGCTACAACTCCTACAAGAAGATAGAAAAGGATGGCCTTTCTGACTTTGACAGTGAAAATCACAGTCCTCCTACCAAGTTAAGAAGAACTTCACTGTTTTCACACAAGAATATGAAAAATCTCTCTTTGTCTCCAAGCTGCCAAAAGACAGAAAACACCAGCACAGTAAAGGAAGGTCTTTCTGAATTCTACAACAAAAATGAGAGCCCTGCAAAGTTGAGACGCACTCCATTGTTTTCGCCCAAGAGCATAAAAACTCAGTCCCCGAATAGAGAGAATAAGAGACCCACTTCTGATGGCCTAGTAGCTGCTTGCAAAAAGCTTGTAAATCTCGCTGTAAGTAGGGGTAGTATGGATGACATTACTGTGATGGTAGTTGATCTGAAGCATTATAAGTTAGACAGGAATGCTTTGCTTTCTACCTTGTAAGATTCGATTGGTTATTTTATAAATACTCGCACTTATTTTTCAGTAAACCAGTATGTAATTCTAACATAGTTCTCTACGAATTTCTCTGACTTAGTCTAATTTGATATGACAATCCTAGAACCAACTTCGTTTTGTCAAAATTGACAACCCATCTGAAGGATTATTTCAGTTAAGTGAACCATATAAGATTATGGGGAGTAGAGGTGAGAGAAATAAACATATTCTTCTCTTTATTGTATTGAATTAAATTTGATCATTTTTGTATATGTATTTTTCAGAGTTTGCATACAAGGGGCTTACATTATGATCTCGAACAATTTCCTAGTAGTAGTGTTGAAAGACTCTGAAGTGTATGATTTTCAAAGACTGCATTTTGCTTTGCGCACTGCTTTGAACAACTAGCCTGTAATTATAGGGTTTTGCCCAAGTAATATATGTGGGGGGGGGGGGGGGGCGGGCGGGCTTACATTATTTAATATACTGCATAAAATGAGCTCTTCATCTCGCATACAACGAGCTTATTATTTTTTATATTAGTAAGAAGCTGCCTATGCCCTATGGTATATTGCTATGAATAATCCTTGATTCGTACCGACAGTGACGGAGCCAGGAATTCCAAACTGGTGGGACAAATAGACATCGCATAGTTTGAAAAACGAGTTAGAAAAAATCTATATCTATATTTATTTAGTATTTAAAAACACAAACCACACATTACTCACATGCCACATGCCACCACAAACCACTCATATGCCACATGTCACCTTCTTTATCAAAAAATAAAGTTCATGTCTTTGTGCATTCTATAACTTGCAAATTTAAGTAAGCAAATTAAGTGTTTCAACTACACCAAAATAAAGTCTTAGTCTTTTCATCTCCTAAACTTAAAATAAAGTAATAGTAAAAAAAAAATTAAAAAAAAAGTTAAGCTAATTAGTTCACATTATATAAACATTTTTTTTTTGAAGGAACACATTATATAAACATATATATAAAGTACAATAAAACAATGCTAACTCATATAACACAAATAAACAACACGTCACAAGGAAAATATTCTAAGTAATAACCCGTGCATGGAACGGGCCAGAAGGCTAGTTAATATTAAAACACATAGATGACACAAATTAATTAGTTATTAAAATACTACTTTCGTTAACTATTCAGTGCAATTTTGAAATTTTCATATCTCATAAATAAAGTCTAGGTTGCACATAATAATTAACGGATATAGTAGTTAAAGTTTTATAACCAAAAATATCCAAAACTAGTTTAGTTCCCGTGCCATGCACGGTATTTTTCAATAACTATTACAAGTATTAAACTACCATTATACTACAATTTTTATCAACATTTTAAAAATATAGTTGATAAATTTTGATTAAAATTAAGGATTACAAAATATATGTTAGATATACAATGATGTAGAAAATTATCAAAATTATTTGTTAAGAATTTTTTTTATAGCTATATAAATATTTTTGTTAAAGATATGACAATTTTTTTTTATATTTTTATTTAAAGTAATTATATTATATAAGATTAGGGAATTATTTTGGTATAATATTTGTTTCTTTAATTGACTTTTATTTAAATTTTTTTAAAAAAAAAATCAAAAAAAAATCATTAAGGACACACCAGAAGATGACACGTGTCATTGCTGATGAGCAATCAATATGATTAAATATATACTGCCAAGGGGATTGAACTTGCACTCATTGTTGTGGGGAAGATCTATGTAATCTAGACAACCACTGCACCAACTAAATAATTATGAATTGTTATTGCGCAAAATTATATATATAATGTATTTTTTTTAAAAGTGAGGGGACAGCTGTCCCCCCTTCTACCCCGCCTAGCTCCACCATTGTGTACAAAAATTGTATTGATGAACATATAGCTATATTGATTGAACATACTGTTAAAATAATGTTCCTTATCAGAGAACATGATGTAGGGCCTATTCACTTCAGCTTAATTTCATTTCATCAGTTCAGTTCAGTTGATTTCAGCTCCAATCAGTTCAATTCAGTTCAACTCCTAATTTCCTTATCTCATAAAATATTCATTTCAGATCAGTTCAGTTCAGCTCCAATCAGTTCAATTCATTTTAGTTCAGTTCAGCTCAGCTCATTAAATGTGAACAAGCTCGTACACTTTTTTTTTTTTCATGTCTATTGTTATATGAGATAATGGTCTTTACTCGTCCTTTTATTGTAAGTGTAACATAATTTTTTTCTGACATAATTAGTTCATTGCCTACTGTGTAAATAATGTTCATTATATAATACTCCCTCCAATTTTAAATACTTGCTCCATTTCTCTTTGACACGCTTGCCGATGCTAATCTTTGATTACTAATATCTTTAATTATCAATAAGTGTAAATTCTAACAATTGAAAATTAATAATATATTCATTGAGATGATTCCGACAAGTACCCACAAGACTATATTTTTTTCTTATGTATAATTCACAAACATTAGTCAAAGTAGGACAAATGAATAGTGCAAAAAATAGAAATGGAACAAGTATTTAAAAACGGAGGGAGTATTACCATATTCTTTATTAATATTACGGATATTCTTTAGGTTTGGAAATCAATTTGAATAGAGAACGTCCCAATGAATATTGTCATCAACCTTCATGATTCTCATTTTGAAACAAATATACCAAGTACGTGCACAGTTAGAAAGTGATAATTAATATTTTACAAAAACATAGAATTAAAATTAATATTATAATAATAATTAAAAGTGGTGTTAAAAACTAATTTAAGAATAACATATGTTAAAACATAAATTATATTTCCCTCAATAGCTCAAAGAAAATAATAGTTAAATTCAAAGAACATAAGAGCTTAATTCAAAGAACATCGGCGCTAAAACACATACAAGATTAACAAAAAGAACAAAAACTTAAAAGAATTACATATGGGATAAAATAAACAAAATAACAAAAGGGATATAATTAATGGAAAATTTTCCCGGAATAATCTCACCTTTATGCCATCCGCTAAAAATAATCTCACATTTGGATTAATTCTAAAAAACCCCACCTTTACCCCCAATCTGCTCCAAATGGTCTCAGGTGACCAGTTACCTGTTAAAAAAGTAATTTTTTGTAAGTTATCAAGTACACGTGTCACCGTACAATTTGTCTAAAATTTTAAATTAAAAAGGAGGGGAGGGGGGGGGTCAGCTAGCCACCACCTCCACCAACCACAGCCACCGCTTTTGATCATCGTCAAATTGCTGCAAATCGAATCGGAGCTCGAGGCTAGGGAGAATGACGGCCCAAAATCGTGGCAGGGAGGCCGAACTCAAGCCAGAAAAAGGGGCCGGGAGGGAGGCTAGAATCGGGAAGGAGATGGTGTTTTCGAGGGTGGCGAGATGAATTTATGGGTTGGAAAAGGGACAAGGGAAGAGGAGAGGGCCGGTAATGTGGCGGGGGAAGGGGGAGGGAGGTCGGGATCGGGACGGGGAATGGTTTCGTAGGTGTTTTTTTTCGTTTGGGCTTCCTCTGTTGGGCGCGAATTGGGCTTGGTGCACCTATATTTAGGTACACCATGGTGCACATAATACTAATTGCTAAAAAACATTAAATTAAGGCTTGAGTAAAGGAGTAAATGAGTGTCCTTCTTTAGTGAACAAGCTCGGTTAAAGCTTCTGTATTAAACAATTGAAATCCAAACAAATATTTAAGCTAAGGCTCGATTATTAAATGAGTTTCACTCAAAAACATAGGATTCGATTAATTAGTGTTCATAAACATCTCATTTACAACTTGGTAAAATCTTGTAATTGCAATCTATACTCTCTCCCTTTTTTTTTTTTCCTCTTTTCTCTTTTTATGCATCATTTTGTGAGTTTTAGGAGAGTAATATAATATTGTGAGCAGATGAATAAATTATTATAGTAAGATGGGGGGGCCATAAAAGACAAAGTGTGTTAGAGAAAGTGAATATGTTTATTATTGAAGCGGAGAGCATAGAAGAGACAGAAATGATAAAATAATTTAAATGAGGTTTAAAGTAAGGTTAGAAATAATAAAATTTACTATAAAGTGATGCATTTAAGGACAAAGTTATACCAAATTATTACGCAGTATAGTAATTAGTAATGTAGAAAAGTAATTATGTTGCATAATTTGGAATTTTTAATAAAGCCAATCTACACTGGCCATAAGATTATCTTCTCCAATCAATATTCAATACCAAATGTATTAGTGAGGAATAGCTTGATCCTAGTGTCCTGAGATCGATTCTAGCCCACCGCTGCTCTTATGGATCTCTAAACACTAAAAAAATAAATTTACTTTTTTTTTAAATTAAAAAACAAATACCATTATTTAGATTTAGTTCCTGTTCACTTCACCTTAAAAAATATTTAGTAAATACAATTTTAGTTCAATAAAAATAATTTCAGTTTAGCAAATATAATTTCAGTTCAGTAAAAATAAGTTTTTTAAGTAAAAATAATTCCTATTTAGTAAAAATTAGTAATTCTAAAGAAGAAATGTAAAAATCAGTAACAATAACTTCTATTCAGCAAAAATAAGGTAAAGTGAACGGAGTTATATTCCATTAAACCAGCTACATTTACCCCCCCCCCCCCCCAAAAAAAATAATCTAAATTCAAATATAGTTATAATTACTTCTTCTGTCGTTAATGATTAATTGCAATAGAGGGGTATTATTTGTATGGGATAAAATATATTCCTTTGTTACTATTAATATTTAGAAAAACTTTTGTATACACCCGTTTTACACTAAAATTAGTGTACATCGAGTAGGGGTAACTTTTAGCTAAATTTAGGGTAACTTTTTGCCTTTTTTTGGATAATTTTAAACATAATACAATTTTTATATAAATAGACAACAATAAAAGTTTTAAAAAGGTAATTTAATTATATTCAATCACTAATAATATTGATTTTTAGTCATTTAAAATGAGATTCTTTACTAATAAAGCATAGATAATTTTTTTATTTGTATTGGGTTACTTTTATGCATATTGGGCAACTTATATTCATTTTAGGGGTAATTTTTTTTATCACTTTAGCTATTTTTAAAATTGATAAACAATAAATATTATAAAGGGGTAATTTTTGATCATTTTAGGCTATCTTCAAAATGGATAGACAATAAATATTATACACTCGATTTTTTTTTAAAGTTTGTGTAATATTTAAAGAAAAAAGTATAATTAGAAAACCTTTATACGACTTTCTAGAGTTTGTTTAGAAAAGTTTCCTAATATGCGTCAACATCACAAACAGATAAATTTAAAAGGGTAAATTAAATATGTTCAAATTGAATTACAAAAAATTACAAGTCAACATCACAAATAGTAAACGACAACGATGATGATTTATATTCTTAAACATTAGATTTTTTTTATCAATAACTAATGCAAGGTTTTAGACATGTAGGAGTAGATTTAATTTTTTTATTTGTTGATAATGACATTGAGCTTTATTACTGTAATTTGATTGTATTTTTATTATTTGTTTTATCTAATCTTTAGCTTTGATTGATCGATTCATATACTGTGACTCTGTGAGTCCCAATTTCGCAATGCAATATGTCACCAGTCACTACTACTCAATTATTGTTGGAAGGCCCATAATATCATTACTTGTACCATTTTTTACCTTTTGAGGAAAATTCATACTAGAACCTTAGATTGAAAGTTAGGTTTTTTTATTTAATAAAATTATTAAAAGTAGTTATAAATTAAAACCATAGTATTATCAACGAAAAAAAAAAAACCCTGCTATTGGCACACTTATGAGAATGGACGATTTCATGCTAACGGTTTCCTCTGAAAAAGGTCGAGAGTAAATTTGTACAATTATAGTGTTAGGTTTGTTGACATTGTAAACCATAAAAAGTCATTCACAAGAAATTTCTTTCTTCTGCATAATGAAATCAGTTCTCCTAATTAGCAAAACAAGTTAGTACATTTCCAAGAAAATAAATATTCATGCACAAAACAATACTGAAGTGATAATTTCTATGTTAAACCAGCTATTTAAAAGATAGTTTTATTAGTCCGAATAAGTTTCAATCTCTGTATAATTCACTGCTCATCCGCTTCAAGCTCAAGTAGCTAGCTGAATGACAATATGGAGAAAGAGCTCTTGTGCAATCAAAGACGTACCTTATAGGGGGGTTTGATGTGAATTGGCTTTTGATGTTTCAATACTTTTTTTTTTTTTGAAGCAATGTTTCAATACCTTTTACAATGCAATGGGCTACTTTCAATGTAGATAATTTGTTATAATAATGCTGGTTTGACAAATTAGGGAGGAAATAGAATGAATGGCTTTTGTATTGCTTGATTATTATTCATCAATAGGTTGAGTATTTATACAAAATCTATGCTCATAAGATAGGAAAAAATCTTCCCAAAAGCTATAGCATATATCCTAATGATATATTCACTAAATAATATCTTAACATAAAATAAACCTAAATATATTATTCTCTTAAATGATATTTACGGAAAATATATCACACATATATTTTCCGATATCTCATATGTCTAACACCCTCCCGCAATCGTAACGGCAGTAACGCGAACGTTGCGATTGGAAATTCTTCACTTTGTTGAAGCCGAGATGCACACTCTTGTGATGTCGCCTTCAATTTTACAGGAACGCCATTCTTTTCGAACCTGTAAATATAACAATTTTTGGTTTTTCTAGAGCAAAACCGAGCTCCAATCAAATATTGGTTTTTCAGAGTAAACCACACTCTAATCTTTTAGAGGTCTTTCAAAGTAAACCACACTCAAATCTTTTACTGGTCTTTCAGAGTAAACCACACTCAAATGTCTTGGTGTTTTAAGAGTAAACCAAACTCATATCAAAAGGAGCAAAATCATGCTCGAATCAACTTACAAACCTTGTCTCACGGCACAAGGAGAACCAAATATATCTTGTCTCACGACACAAGAGAGCCGATTTGTTTTCATAGGTCTAAGCTTAGACCCTCAATCACCTCGTCAACTCCACAAACTCACAAAAAATCTCATGATTAATTTGAGCAAGCAGCACAAACCACAAGCTAGTCTCAATAGAACAAAAGTCACACATGATCAATTTATCAAGATTCATGCATTAAACAAGATCCTTTAATATTTGGGGGGGGGGGGGAAATAATTATTGTTGGATAATAGTTCATCCCACCGGTGGGTTTAATATTCTAACCCACCGGCAGGGGGGGAAAATTTTGTGAACACTCCCAAGATCTAACCCGCTCTTGATACCATGACAAATTAGGGAGGAAATAGAATGAATAGCTTTTGTATTGCTTGATTATTATTCATCAATAGGTTGAGTATTTATACAAAACCTATGCTCATAAGATAGGAAACAATCTTCCCATATATCTCATATGTCTAACATGGTTCCACTTTGGATAGTAACAGGGCCCATAAAACATTATACCATGTGTACTTTACGTTTAAATCTATGCTAGCTACTTCTAAAGTCCTTAATGCTAACACAAATGCACATTAGTACATTACTACTCGTACTATGTTCTGAGAATCTAAATAAATTGATTTTTGGAGTTTTTTTTTTTTTTTTTTTTTTTTTCCTTTATATAATCCCTCTTCCTAAAGATAGAAAATGGCAAACATGTATTTTTTTATTTTTATTTTTTAAAGGAAAGATACAAGAACTTAAGCTAGTTTTCTCTCAAGATTATAACCCAACCCATGTGAAGTTATATAAAAAAAAAAAGAAAATTTACTATCTAAAAAAGAAATGACAAACATGTATGTATGCGGTATGCCTTGTATCTGTCCATTCTTGTCCAACCTGTCGTGTGCTTTTGCATGCTAGTGACATTGGCGTTTATGGATATGAATAGTTAATGTAATGTTGTAATAGCAAAATTTGCTTTTAATTGATTTAATTTTTTTTTAAACAATGATATGGCGTTTAGCTTTGTTTGCCAATTGGTTCTTGAAGTTTCAAGATTTTAAATGATCAATCCATGTATTTAATATGAATTTTAATGGATACAACCTTCAATCTCGGTTGAAATGTTTGGAATTTTGGACCCTCAAAGCTCTTGACCATGGAGTGGACGAACCTTGAAACTCCAAGATTTACCGCAAAACCCCCACACCACATACATCCTTCATTCCTTCTAAAATTTATATAAACTTCTCGAAAAAATATATATTCTTTATAGCCAAGCATATTAACCTTAACAGTTGCTATTCTTCACAACCACATAGATGAATCACAAGCGCTTCTCAATATCACTTAGTCAATGGGGTTAATACACGTTCGTAAGAAATCAACAATACTACATTGTAGCTACTAACCCCCAGAATACCATGGATTTATTTAGAGCTTAATGCTCAGCCTCACATCACAACAATAATAAACAATGATGATTCAAAAGTTTTAGTGTGTCTACTTAAATATTTGAACCCAAAGAAGGGGCTTTATTGGTGATTGTCGATAATGCCGTTGCCGGAGACGAGCAACAACCAGGAAATAATGATGCGGAGGACAAAGTCGTCGGAAATGAGGTTGTCAAGAAAGTTTATCAGCTGATAATCTTAAGTATTGCTGCTTGTTCATATCATGGGTATCATACACAACATGCTATTAGATGGCCAACAATATTTCTCTCATCTTGTCAAACAACATTGGTATTTTCAATTACTTGCAATAATACTCAGTTTTGTATTTGCTGTCATTTTGTCCTTTTTCCGATTTTTACTTGGTTTTTCAACAAACTATTTGCGGACGAGAATGAGGGAAATAATCCATGAAAAAATTGCAGAAATGCTTACTACAGGACGAACTAATGATGTTTTTCTGTTTTTTTTTTCTTTAGTGTTACTAGAGATAAAGTCATGTTTCTAGTCAATGTGTTAGAGTAAGTCTAGATTGAAGGTATGTATTAGACAGTACTTTTGTGGATAATTCTTTGTATTTTAGTAATTGTAAATTTTAGTTTTGATTTTATGTACTTTCTATGATTGTAATAATGATAGATGTTATAACAGTAAACGACGAGTCTGTCGATTCTAGTTAAACTGATTTGTAAGATTTGCTGCAAAAAATATGTTGAAATTAGATATAAAGAAAAAATTCACTTCAAATAACTGCAAATATCTATAAATAAATCAATCAATTCTTCCATTAATGTCATAGCAAATTTTAAAGTGCTACCAAGAGATACCGAAATTGCTGATATGCAAGTAACTAGGGTATGTGAGTGATGACTATTGGTTGGAAATGAATTTTGCTCAAATCAATTGGAGGAGTATTTTCTGGTCTTTGTAATGGGATATTTGGTGGGTCTTTTATCGAATCCGGGTTGTTGATTCGATTCAGAAAGCTATGATATAGTTGGGGGGGTATGACTGTATGAGAAGGCAAAGGAGATAGTTCCCACTGCTCTTACAGCCCCTGCACCTATAAGCCGGAGTGTGGGTACTACAAGATAAACACTGATGCAGCGTGTTTCGAGTATGGTACGACTGGTTTGGGTGGTATAATGCATGACTACCTAGGAGATGACATGGCAGCAACTTGTGTGCTTAGGAAGGGATAAGTTTAGTGTCTATGTCGCCGAAGCTCTGACAGCAAGGCACTCCTTAAGCATAGCGATTGAAGCTGGTCTGAGAAGTGTGGTGCTCGAAACGAACATAAAACTGTTTAATCACCTACATAAAAAGAAAGGAGAAAGCAGCAGCTTTGGTAGTATTGTTAATGATATTTTAAAACTCCCTAATCTTTGTGATTTTATTTCTTTTGCTCATGTAGGGAGGAGGGAAAATAGGGTAGCTCACAAGCTAGCAAATCTTGGCAAAATTTACGTTGAGCTTTGTTAGTGGATTGAAAACTTCCCTCATGAAGTTTATAAATGACTAGTTTATAACTTCATACTAGAAACAACAGGCATTTGAGAAAAGGCATCAACTTAAGACATTTTTACAACATCTTTTTGAAACAAAGCTCCACATCTGGGATCTTCATGCTACCCCTACAATCAAATTCTTCCTATGGCAGGCTTTCTGGGATAGGCTACCCACTGCCATGTCTATACCTAAAACATATCATACTATCACCCTATTGCACCCTTTGCCCTGGGACACAGGAGGATGCCCTTCATGTCTTTTATTTCTGCCCTAGAGCCAGTAAGGTGTGGAAGGAGTTACAACAATCTCCTTTACCCCTGAATACTTCTTGCATCCAAAATTGGATTGCTGAAAACCTGCAAATTACCTCAATTTCCCCACCCTTTAATGCTCCTTGGAACCTAACTTTTGCAGTCCTACTGTGGAAAATATGGACTAGGAGGAACTGGTGGGTGTTTAACCAGAAATCCTCACCTTATGACTAGTGGTTTAAAGGGGTGAAGTCCACTATTCAGGAGATTACACTCCTTTGTGAGCATGGTACCAGGTCCAAAAAAACCTTTAGTCAGCAAACTTATTCCATCCCTCCAATTGTCCTTGGTTGTGGATGCTTCTTTCTGTCCAACTTCTTCTGCTCGTATAGCCTGCTTATGTAGGAATGCCAATGGAGATTGGGTCCAGGGAGTGGGGGCTCATATACCAGCTGTTAATGCTTTCTAAGTTGAATTGCTTGCAACTTTAGCTGCTATGACCTTGTGTTCTAATATGGGATGGACCTCTATCTGCATTTATTCTGACTGTCAAAGAGGGGTTTTGGGAATAAATTCCAAATAAACTCCAACTGATGAAGCTTATTTCTTGTATGACATTTGCAAGGACCTAGCTCAAGCAAATCCATCTATATTGCTAATGAATGTGCCGAGGAAGAAGGTGAATGAAGCAGATTTTCTAGCCAAAGAAGCAAGGAGGTAACTCTGTCTGATGTGTTTTGCAACAATCTTTTGTGTATGGATCGATTTCATGTAATATATGCTCCTCCAGATCCATCTACTTTTGTAGGGGTGAACAATAGATCCCATTTTGGTCCTATAATGGGCACTAACTCTAGCTAGTTCTCTACTGCTATTTACTATGATCTATAATTATTTAACGTTTAGTTTTAAGCCTATGAGGGCGTAATATATTGTTCCTTTTCACCACCAAAAAAAAAAGCTCCAACAGAAGATTGACATTCATAAAGTTGCTTGAAAATAAAAAATGCAGTTATTGTTTTAGCATTTGACAGGTCAATTATCAAAGAAATTAATGCCACAAATAATACCTACTCCAAGAATTCTCTATCTGTTTTAAGATAAAACAGAGTTTACTCAACTCTTGTGTAAACTCTACTACAAATTTAACAGGAGAACACCCAAATTTGATCTGGGAACTCAGGGTCAAAAGATGGGCTCATATTGACATCATTTTCTTTCCACAATAACACTCAAACTAACACGCACAAACAAATACACACACTGACACCCTCACATCAATACGGGCACAAATAAACACTCACACACAGACTAACATGCACTAACGAGCACACTCACTTACAAGCACAAATAAAAACACACACAAACATACTTGCACGCACGCGCAAAGCCACAAAGACCCACACACAACGTACAAGCACACACACAAGCATATGCTAGCTAATAGCAGGGCTTAGCATACTGCAAACCTTAACAGAAAACAAAATATAGTGAAGAAAAATAGACTTTTTTTCGGATCAAAGTAAAAAAAAAAAAAATTATCAAGTAAACAAAATACACCAAAGATACTTTGACATGAATGTGCAATATATAGAAGATTCTCTCAACAAAGGATTCTCTTGTATTAAACCTTTATAAGGGTCAAGTACCTTTGATAAAAATACAGCTACAAGAACAAAGTCCAAGTCATAAGAAGAGAGGTTTAAAATAGAAACAAGTCAAACAACACATGACCAATTTCAAGACCAAAACCCCATATACAAAACTTACCAAAGAGTAACTTGATTGACGGCCTCTTAGCGGGCGGGCTTACATTATTTAATATACTGCATAAAATGAGCTCTTCATCTCGCATACAACGAGCTTATTATTTTTTATATTAGTAAGAAGCTGCCTATGCCCTATGGTATATTGCTATGAATAATCCTTGATTCGTACCGACAGTGACGGAGCCAGGAATTCCAAACTGGTGGGACAAATAGACATCGCATAGTTTGAAAAACGAGTTAGAAAAAATCTATATCTATATTTATTTAGTATTTAAAAACACAAACCACACATTACTCACATGCCACATGCCACCACAAACCACTCATATGCCACATGTCACCTTCTTTATCAAAAAATAAAGTTCATGTCTTTGTGCATTCTATAACTTGCAAATTTAAGTAAGCAAATTAAGTGTTTCAACTACACCAAAATAAAGTCTTAGTCTTTTCATCTCCTAAACTTAAAATAAAGTAATAGTAAAAAAAAAATTAAAAAAAAAGTTAAGCTAATTAGTTCACATTATATAAACATTTTTTTTTTGAAGGAACACATTATATAAACATATATATAAAGTACAATAAAACAATGCTAACTCATATAACACAAATAAACAACACGTCACAAGGAAAATATTCTAAGTAATAACCCGTGCATGGAACGGGCCAGAAGGCTAGTTAATATTAAAACACATAGATGACACAAATTAATTAGTTATTAAAATACTACTTTCGTTAACTATTCAGTGCAATTTTGAAATTTTCATATCTCATAAATAAAGTCTAGGTTGCACATAATAATTAACGGATATAGTAGTTAAAGTTTTATAACCAAAAATATCCAAAACTAGTTTAGTTCCCGTGCCATGCACGGTATTTTTCAATAACTATTACAAGTATTAAACTACCATTATACTACAATTTTTATCAACATTTTAAAAATATAGTTGATAAATTTTGATTAAAATTAAGGATTACAAAATATATGTTAGATATACAATGATGTAGAAAATTATCAAAATTATTTGTTAAGAATTTTTTTTATAGCTATATAAATATTTTTGTTAAAGATATGACAATTTTTTTTTATATTTTTATTTAAAGTAATTATATTATATAAGATTAGGGAATTATTTTGGTATAATATTTGTTTCTTTAATTGACTTTTATTTAAATTTTTTTAAAAAAAAAATCAAAAAAAAATCATTAAGGACACACCAGAAGATGACACGTGTCATTGCTGATGAGCAATCAATATGATTAAATATATACTGCCAAGGGGATTGAACTTGCACTCATTGTTGTGGGGAAGATCTATGTAATCTAGACAACCACTGCACCAACTAAATAATTATGAATTGTTATTGCGCAAAATTATATATATAATGTATTTTTTTTAAAAGTGAGGGGACAGCTGTCCCCCCTTCTACCCCGCCTAGCTCCACCATTGTGTACAAAAATTGTATTGATGAACATATAGCTATATTGATTGAACATACTGTTAAAATAATGTTCCTTATCAGAGAACATGATGTAGGGCCTATTCACTTCAGCTTAATTTCATTTCATCAGTTCAGTTCAGTTGATTTCAGCTCCAATCAGTTCAATTCAGTTCAACTCCTAATTTCCTTATCTCATAAAATATTCATTTCAGATCAGTTCAGTTCAGCTCCAATCAGTTCAATTCATTTTAGTTCAGTTCAGCTCAGCTCATTAAATGTGAACAAGCTCGTACACTTTTTTTTTTTTCATGTCTATTGTTATATGAGATAATGGTCTTTACTCGTCCTTTTATTGTAAGTGTAACATAATTTTTTTCTGACATAATTAGTTCATTGCCTACTGTGTAAATAATGTTCATTATATAATACTCCCTCCAATTTTAAATACTTGCTCCATTTCTCTTTGACACGCTTGCCGATGCTAATCTTTGATTACTAATATCTTTAATTATCAATAAGTGTAAATTCTAACAATTGAAAATTAATAATATATTCATTGAGATGATTCCGACAAGTACCCACAAGACTATATTTTTTTCTTATGTATAATTCACAAACATTAGTCAAAGTAGGACAAATGAATAGTGCAAAAAATAGAAATGGAACAAGTATTTAAAAACGGAGGGAGTATTACCATATTCTTTATTAATATTACGGATATTCTTTAGGTTTGGAAATCAATTTGAATAGAGAACGTCCCAATGAATATTGTCATCAACCTTCATGATTCTCATTTTGAAACAAATATACCAAGTACGTGCACAGTTAGAAAGTGATAATTAATATTTTACAAAAACATAGAATTAAAATTAATATTATAATAATAATTAAAAGTGGTGTTAAAAACTAATTTAAGAATAACATATGTTAAAACATAAATTATATTTCCCTCAATAGCTCAAAGAAAATAATAGTTAAATTCAAAGAACATAAGAGCTTAATTCAAAGAACATCGGCGCTAAAACACATACAAGATTAACAAAAAGAACAAAAACTTAAAAGAATTACATATGGGATAAAATAAACAAAATAACAAAAGGGATATAATTAATGGAAAATTTTCCCGGAATAATCTCACCTTTATGCCATCCGCTAAAAATAATCTCACATTTGGATTAATTCTAAAAAACCCCACCTTTACCCCCAATCTGCTCCAAATGGTCTCAGGTGACCAGTTACCTGTTAAAAAAGTAATTTTTTGTAAGTTATCAAGTACACGTGTCACCGTACAATTTGTCTAAAATTTTAAATTAAAAAGGAGGGGAGGGGGGGGGGGTCAGCTAGCCACCACCTCCACCAACCACAGCCACCGCTTTTGATCATCGTCAAATTGCTGCAAATCGAATCGGAGCTCGAGGCTAGGGAGAATGACGGCCCAAAATCGTGGCAGGGAGGCCGAACTCAAGCCAGAAAAAGGGGCCGGGAGGGAGGCTAGAATCGGGAAGGAGATGGTGTTTTCGAGGGTGGCGAGATGAATTTATGGGTTGGAAAAGGGACAAGGGAAGAGGAGAGGGCCGGTAATGTGGCGGGGGAAGGGGGAGGGAGGTCGGGATCGGGACGGGGAATGGTTTCGTAGGTGTTTTTTTTCGTTTGGGCTTCCTCTGTTGGGCGCGAATTGGGCTTGGTGCACCTATATTTAGGTACACCATGGTGCACATAATACTAATTGCTAAAAAACATTAAATTAAGGCTTGAGTAAAGGAGTAAATGAGTGTCCTTCTTTAGTGAACAAGCTCGGTTAAAGCTTCTGTATTAAACAATTGAAATCCAAACAAATATTTAAGCTAAGGCTCGATTATTAAATGAGTTTCACTCAAAAACATAGGATTCGATTAATTAGTGTTCATAAACATCTCATTTACAACTTGGTAAAATCTTGTAATTGCAATCTATACTCTCTCCCTTTTTTTTTTTTCCTCTTTTCTCTTTTTATGCATCATTTTGTGAGTTTTAGGAGAGTAATATAATATTGTGAGCAGATGAATAAATTATTATAGTAAGATGGGGGGGCCATAAAAGACAAAGTGTGTTAGAGAAAGTGAATATGTTTATTATTGAAGCGGAGAGCATAGAAGAGACAGAAATGATAAAATAATTTAAATGAGGTTTAAAGTAAGGTTAGAAATAATAAAATTTACTATAAAGTGATGCATTTAAGGACAAAGTTATACCAAATTATTACGCAGTATAGTAATTAGTAATGTAGAAAAGTAATTATGTTGCATAATTTGGAATTTTTAATAAAGCCAATCTACACTGGCCATAAGATTATCTTCTCCAATCAATATTCAATACCAAATGTATTAGTGAGGAATAGCTTGATCCTAGTGTCCTGAGATCGATTCTAGCCCACCGCTGCTCTTATGGATCTCTAAACACTAAAAAAATAAATTTACTTTTTTTTTAAATTAAAAAACAAATACCATTATTTAGATTTAGTTCCTGTTCACTTCACCTTAAAAAATATTTAGTAAATACAATTTTAGTTCAATAAAAATAATTTCAGTTTAGCAAATATAATTTCAGTTCAGTAAAAATAAGTTTTTTAAGTAAAAATAATTCCTATTTAGTAAAAATTAGTAATTCTAAAGAAGAAATGTAAAAATCAGTAACAATAACTTCTATTCAGCAAAAATAAGGTAAAGTGAACGGAGTTATATTCCATTAAACCAGCTACATTTACCCCCCCCCCCCAAAAAAAATAATCTAAATTCAAATATAGTTATAATTACTTCTTCTGTCGTTAATGATTAATTGCAATAGAGGGGTATTATTTGTATGGGATAAAATATATTCCTTTGTTACTATTAATATTTAGAAAAACTTTTGTATACACCCGTTTTACACTAAAATTAGTGTACATCGAGTAGGGGTAACTTTTAGCTAAATTTAGGGTAACTTTTTGCCTTTTTTTTGGATAATTTTAAACATAATACAATTTTTATATAAATAGACAACAATAAAAGTTTTAAAAAGGTAATTTAATTATATTCAATCACTAATAATATTGATTTTTAGTCATTTAAAATGAGATTCTTTACTAATAAAGCATAGATAATTTTTTTATTTGTATTGGGTTACTTTTATGCATATTGGGCAACTTATATTCATTTTAGGGGTAATTTTTTTTATCACTTTAGCTATTTTTAAAATTGATAAACAATAAATATTATACAGGGGTAATTTTTGATCATTTTAGGCTATCTTCAAAATGGATAGACAATAAATATTATACACTCGATTTTTTTTTAAAGTTTGTGTAATATTTAAAGAAAAAAGTATAATTAGAAAACCTTTATACGACTTTCTAGAGTTTGTTTAGAAAAGTTTCCTAATATGCGTCAACATCACAAACAGATAAATTTAAAAGGGTAAATTAAATATGTTCAAATTGAATTACAAAAAATTACAAGTCAACATCACAAATAGTAAACGACAACGATGATGATTTATATTCTTAAACATTAGATTTTTTTTATCAATAACTAATGCAAGGTTTTAGACATGTAGGAGTAGATTTAATTTTTTTATTTGTTGATAATGACATTGAGCTTTATTACTGTAATTTGATTGTATTTTTATTATTTGTTTTATCTAATCTTTAGCTTTGATTGATCGATTCATATACTGTGACTCTGTGAGTCCCAATTTCGCAATGCAATATGTCACCAGTCACTACTACTCAATTATTGTTGGAAGGCCCATAATATCATTACTTGTACCATTTTTTACCTTTTGAGGAAAATTCATACTAGAACCTTAGATTGAAAGTTAGGTTTTTTTATTTAATAAAATTATTAAAAGTAGTTATAAATTAAAACCATAGTATTATCAACGAAAAAAAAAAAAACCCTGCTATTGGCACACTTATGAGAATGGACGATTTCATGCTAACGGTTTCCTCTGAAAAAGATCGAGAGTAAATTTGTACAATTATAGTGTTAGGTTTGTTGACATTGTAAACCATAAAAAGTCATTCACAAGAAATTTCTTTCTTCTGCATAATGAAATCAGTTCTCCTAATTAGCAAAACAAGTTAGTACATTTCCAAGAAAATAAATATTCATGCACAAAACAATACTGAAGTGATAATTTCTATGTTAAACCAGCTATTTAAAAGATAGTTTTATTAGTCCGAATAAGTTTCAATCTCTGTATAATTCACTGCTCATCCGCTTCAAGCTCAAGTAGCTAGCTGAATGACAATATGGAGAAAGAGCTCTTGTGCAATCAAAGACGTACCTTATAGGGGGGTTTGATGTGAATTGGCTTTTGATGTTTCAATACTTTTTTTTTTTTTTGAAGCAATGTTTCAATACCTTTTACAATGCAATGGGCTACTTTCAATGTAGATAATTTGTTATAATAATGCTGGTTTGACAAATTAGGGAGGAAATAGAATGAATGGCTTTTGTATTGCTTGATTATTATTCATCAATAGGTTGAGTATTTATACAAAATCTATGCTCATAAGATAGGAAAAAATCTTCCCAAAAGCTATAGCATATATCCTAATGATATATTCACTAAATAATATCTTAACATAAAATAAACCTAAATATATTATTCTCTTAAATGATATTTACGGAAAATATATCACACATATATTTTCCGATATCTCATATGTCTAACACCCTCCCGCAATCGTAACGACAGTAACGCGAACGTTGCGATTGGAAATTCTTCACTTTGTTGAAGCCGAGATGCACACTCTTGTGATGTCGCCTTCAATTTTACAGGAACGCCATTCTTTTCGAACCTGTAAATATAACAATTTTTGGTTTTTCTAGAGCAAAACCGAGCTCCAATCAAATATTGGTTTTTCAGAGTAAACCACACTCTAATCTTTTAGAGGTCTTTCAAAGTAAACCACACTCAAATCTTTTACTGGTCTTTCAGAGTAAACCACACTCAAATGTCTTGGTGTTTTAAGAGTAAACCAAACTCATATCAAAAGGAGCAAAATCATGCTCGAATCAACTTACAAACCTTGTCTCACGGCACAAGGAGAACCAAATATATCTTGTCTCACGACACAAGAGAGCCGATTTGTTTTCATAGGTCTAAGCTTAGACCCTCAATCACCTCGTCAACTCCACAAACTCACAAAAAATCTCATGATTAATTTGAGCAAGCAGCACAAACCACAAGCTAGTCTCAATAGAACAAAAGTCACACATGATCAATTTATCAAGATTCATGCATTAAACAAGATCCTTTAATATTTGGGGGGGGGGGGGGAAATAATTATTGTTGGATAATAGTTCATCCCACCGGTGGGTTTAATATTCTAACCCACCGGCAGGGGGGGAAAATTTTGTGAACACTCCCAAGATCTAACCCGCTCTTGATACCATGACAAATTAGGGAGGAAATAGAATGAATAGCTTTTGTATTGCTTGATTATTATTCATCAATAGGTTGAGTATTTATACAAAACCTATGCTCATAAGATAGGAAACAATCTTCCCATATATCTCATATGTCTAACATGGTTCCACTTTGGATAGTAACAGGGCCCATAAAACATTATACCATGTGTACTTTACGTTTAAATCTATGCTAGCTACTTCTAAAGTCCTTAATGCTAACACAAATGCACATTAGTACATTACTACTCGTACTATGTTCTGAGAATCTAAATAAATTGATTTTTGGAGTTTTTTTTTTTTTTTTTTTTTTTTTCCTTTATATAATCCCTCTTCCTAAAGATAGAAAATGGCAAACATGTATTTTTTTATTTTTATTTTTTAAAGGAAAGATACAAGAACTTAAGCTAGTTTTCTCTCAAGATTATAACCCAACCCATGTGAAGTTATATAAAAAAAAAAAGAAAATTTACTATCTAAAAAAGAAATGACAAACATGTATGTATGCGGTATGCCTTGTATCTGTCCATTCTTGTCCAACCTGTCGTGTGCTTTTGCATGCTAGTGACATTGGCGTTTATGGATATGAATAGTTAATGTAATGTTGTAATAGCAAAATTTGCTTTTAATTGATTTAATTTTTTTTTAAACAATGATATGGCGTTTAGCTTTGTTTGCCAATTGGTTCTTGAAGTTTCAAGATTTTAAATGATCAATCCATGTATTTAATATGAATTTTAATGGATACAACCTTCAATCTCGGTTGAAATGTTTGGAATTTTGGACCCTCAAAGCTCTTGACCATGGAGTGGACGAACCTTGAAACTCCAAGATTTACCGCAAAACCCCCACACCACATACATCCTTCATTCCTTCTAAAATTTATATAAACTTCTCGAAAAAATATATATTCTTTATAGCCAAGCATATTAACCTTAACAGTTGCTATTCTTCACAACCACATAGATGAATCACAAGCGCTTCTCAATATCACTTAGTCAATGGGGTTAATACACGTTCGTAAGAAATCAACAATACTACATTGTAGCTACTAACCCCCAGAATACCATGGATTTATTTAGAGCTTAATGCTCAGCCTCACATCACAACAATAATAAACAATGATGATTCAAAAGTTTTAGTGTGTCTACTTAAATATTTGAACCCAAAGAAGGGGCTTTATTGGTGATTGTCGATAATGCCGTTGCCGGAGACGAGCAACAACCAGGAAATAATGATGCGGAGGACAAAGTCGTCGGAAATGAGGTTGTCAAGAAAGTTTATCAGCTGATAATCTTAAGTATTGCTGCTTGTTCATATCATGGGTATCATACACAACATGCTATTAGATGGCCAACAATATTTCTCTCATCTTGTCAAACAACATTGGTATTTTCAATTACTTGCAATAATACTCAGTTTTGTATTTGCTGTCATTTTGTCCTTTTTCCGATTTTTACTTGGTTTTTCAACAAACTATTTGCGGACGAGAATGAGGGAAATAATCCATGAAAAAATTGCAGAAATGCTTACTACAGGACGAACTAATGATGTTTTTCTGTTTTTTTTTTCTTTAGTGTTACTAGAGATAAAGTCATGTTTCTAGTCAATGTGTTAGAGTAAGTCTAGATTGAAGGTATGTATTAGACAGTACTTTTGTGGATAATTCTTTGTATTTTAGTAATTGTAAATTTTAGTTTTGATTTTATGTACTTTCTATGATTGTAATAATGATAGATGTTATAACAGTAAACGACGAGTCTGTCGATTCTAGTTAAACTGATTTGTAAGATTTGCTGCAAAAAATATGTTGAAATTAGATATAAAGAAAAAATTCACTTCAAATAACTGCAAATATCTATAAATAAATCAATCAATTCTTCCATTAATGTCATAGCAAATTTTAAAGTGCTACCAAGAGATACCGAAATTGCTGATATGCAAGTAACTAGGGTATGTGAGTGATGACTATTGGTTGGAAATGAATTTTGCTCAAATCAATTGGAGGAGTATTTTCTGGTCTTTGTAATGGGATATTTGGTGGGTCTTTTATCGAATCCGGGTTGTTGATTCGATTCAGAAAGCTATGATATAGTTGGGGGGGTATGACTGTATGAGAAGGCAAAGGAGATAGTTCCCACTGCTCTTACAGCCCCTGCACCTATAAGCCGGAGTGTGGGTACTACAAGATAAACACTGATGCAGCGTGTTTCGAGTATGGTACGACTGGTTTGGGTGGTATAATGCATGACTACCTAGGAGATGACATGGCAGCAACTTGTGTGCTTAGGAAGGGATAAGTTTAGTGTCTATGTCGCCGAAGCTCTGACAGCAAGGCACTCCTTAAGCATAGCGATTGAAGCTGGTCTGAGAAGTGTGGTGCTCGAAACGAACATAAAACTGTTTAATCACCTACATAAAAAGAAAGGAGAAAGCAGCAGCTTTGGTAGTATTGTTAATGATATTTTAAAACTCCCTAATCTTTGTGATTTTATTTCTTTTGCTCATGTAGGGAGGAGGGAAAATAGGGTAGCTCACAAGCTAGCAAATCTTGGCAAAATTTACGTTGAGCTTTGTTAGTGGATTGAAAACTTCCCTCATGAAGTTTATAAATGACTAGTTTATAACTTCATACTAGAAACAACAGGCATTTGAGAAAAGGCATCAACTTAAGACATTTTTACAACATCTTTTTGAAACAAAGCTCCACATCTGGGATCTTCATGCTACCCCTACAATCAAATTCTTCCTATGGCAGGCTTTCTGGGATAGGCTACCCACTGCCATGTCTATACCTAAAACATATCATACTATCACCCTATTGCACCCTTTGCCCTGGGACACAGGAGGATGCCCTTCATGTCTTTTATTTCTGCCCTAGAGCCAGTAAGGTGTGGAAGGAGTTACAACAATCTCCTTTACCCCTGAATACTTCTTGCATCCAAAATTGGATTGCTGAAAACCTGCAAATTACCTCAATTTCCCCACCCTTTAATGCTCCTTGGAACCTAACTTTTGCAGTCCTACTGTGGAAAATATGGACTAGGAGGAACTGGTGGGTGTTTAACCAGAAATCCTCACCTTATGACTAGTGGTTTAAAGGGGTGAAGTCCACTATTCAGGAGATTACACTCCTTTGTGAGCATGGTACCAGGTCCAAAAAAACCTTTAGTCAGCAAACTTATTCCATCCCTCCAATTGTCCTTGGTTGTGGATGCTTCTTTCTGTCCAACTTCTTCTGCTCGTATAGCCTGCTTATGTAGGAATGCCAATGGAGATTGGGTCCAGGGAGTGGGGGCTCATATACCAGCTGTTAATGCTTTCTAAGTTGAATTGCTTGCAACTTTAGCTGCTATGACCTTGTGTTCTAATATGGGATGGACCTCTATCTGCATTTATTCTGACTGTCAAAGAGGGGTTTTGGGAATAAATTCCAAATAAACTCCAACTGATGAAGCTTATTTCTTGTATGACATTTGCAAGGACCTAGCTCAAGCAAATCCATCTATATTGCTAATGAATGTGCCGAGGAAGAAGGTGAATGAAGCAGATTTTCTAGCCAAAGAAGCAAGGAGGTAACTCTGTCTGATGTGTTTTGCAACAATCTTTTGTGTATGGATCGATTTCATGTAATATATGCTCCTCCAGATCCATCTACTTTTGTAGGGGTGAACAATAGATCCCATTTTGGTCCTATAATGGGCACTAACTCTAGCTAGTTCTCTACTGCTATTTACTATGATCTATAATTATTTAACGTTTAGTTTTAAGCCTATGAGGGCGTAATATATTGTTCCTTTTCACCACCAAAAAAAAAAAGCTCCAACAGAAGATTGACATTCATAAAGTTGCTTGAAAATAAAAAATGCAGTTATTGTTTTAGCATTTGACAGGTCAATTATCAAAGAAATTAATGCCACAAATAATACCTACTCCAAGAATTCTCTATCTGTTTTAAGATAAAACAGAGTTTACTCAACTCTTGTGTAAACTCTACTACAAATTTAACAGGAGAACACCCAAATTTGATCTGGGAACTCAGGGTCAAAAGATGGGCTCATATTGACATCATTTTCTTTCCACAATAACACTCAAACTAACACGCACAAACAAATACACACACTGACACCCTCACATCAATACGGGCACAAATAAACACTCACACACAGACTAACATGCACTAACGAGCACACTCACTTACAAGCACAAATAAAAACACACACAAACATACTTGCACGCACGCGCAAAGCCACAAAGACCCACACACAACGTACAAGCACACACACAAACATATGCTAGCTAATAGCAGGGCTTAGCATACTGCAAACCTTAACAGAAAACAAAATATAGTGAAGAAAAATAGACTTTTTTTCGGATCAAAGTAAAAAAAAAAAAAATTATCAAGTAAACAAAATACACCAAAGATACTTTGACATGAATGTGCAATATATAGAAGATTCTCTCAACAAAGGATTCTCTTGTATTAAACCTTTATAAGGGTCAAGTACCTTTGATAAAAATACAGCTACAAGAACAAAGTCCAAGTCATAAGAAGAGAGGTTTAAAATAGAAACAAGTCAAACAACACATGACCAATTTCAAGACCAAAACCCCATATACAAAACTTACCAAAGAGTAACTTGATTGACGGCCTCTTAGCCTTCTTGTCTTTCTCATCAATTTAACCACAAATATTCACAAGAGTTCCAACATCAAGGGTCATTCTTAAACGAAAAATATTAGCCAATGCAGTAAAATACATTTAGGAAGAAAGTAAGCCACGATACAAACATTAAACAAACCTTTACAAGTCTGGCTAAGGTAGTAAGGTTACTTAATTTCATAAATTCCAGACTTGAAAATAATGCAGCATCACTTCAGCACCCACCATAATATTATTGAAACAGAGAATGTTATCCTGCTCTAGTTTATTGTTGGCCAACAGGATGTCAAACATGAAATCCTAAATCTTTCATTTTCCAAAACATGAATAAGAAAGTGACACTAATTTAATCTAAATATCCAAGAACCTACCAGGCTACCACATACACAACTTTTTATATTTCAAAGCTCAAAACTAAAATAAAAACACTCCCTGTGACAAAACATAGTTCCTCACTTTAAACACGCATACACCCTATGTTACTTTGACTCTTCATTTCACCTCACGTACCCGTGTCAAACCCTCGAGACTCGGACATGGGTATGACACTTTGACACTTCACTTTTAGTTCAAAATCATGGACTTTTTTTCGCAAAATAGCCAAGTCAGACGCTTAGACACGTACCCGTGTTGGATATGTGTACCCGAGTCCAAGTAACATAGCATTCACCAATACGAATCCATGGGGCTTTATACCAGTTAATTGCTTGCAAATTTGCCATTATTTGAAATATAGATAACATTAGAAGCATTTACTCCAAACTACCAACTTTAAAGGGAATGGATGTATGGATGTAATAAAACGTCTTATAATAGATATTGAAGAAAAGGGTTAGCATTTAATCCAAACTACCAACTTTTGAATTACAATCGCTATTAGGTGCACACACAGAGTCACAAAGTAGCACTTGCAAAAGTAACTACGCAAATTATGGCTCCACCAAAAAAAAATTGATGAATTATAGAAGTTGAAGATGCCTTCAAAAGTCATTGGGCTGATTGGCACAACCCAAACTCATCTCTTATCAGATTCATGTACCATTAATAGAACTGAAGTTGAGAAAGCCTTCAAAAGTCTACAAATTTATACATGTAACAACTGAACAGAATTTTGAAAATTAAGTACACATACTTTTAGCAACTAATGACTAAAGACAAATATAAATTCATTATAATGCTATTATACCTTGATTAATTTTTACACTTACTGAAGCTAATATTATACGTACTTTTTTACACAGAAACTGGTCCATAAACATAGAGAAAGTGACAAATACAAATAAACTACTTGTAAGTTATTCCTAAAACCACAAATTCGTCAATATTTCAACCAATTAATTTTTCAGGGGCAAAGGAGACTCACATGAATACATGATAGCAGTATCCAATTCGATTATAACTTGTTTATTTGATCATAGCTCCAACATTCAATATACATCCCCTTTCAATCAAAATTGTCAAGGAATTGAACCATCAAAAGCATAAAATCAGCAAAATAATTAAGAGATAAGAATCAGACGGCAAATGGTAAATTAAATGAAATCAAAATTCAAAACCCTAAGTTGAAGCAATTGTTGGCATCAGTGAAGCGTTTGACGGCGATTCAGTGCGGAATAAGGATGGAACGAATAAGTAGAACATGCGAAGGGAAGAAGGGAAGGGGAGTGTCAAGAGTGTTTGGAATTTGGATGCCGACTATCGACTCGCAATTACTATACCGGTAGTATCTGTTCTTTTTTTTTTTCAATTTCTTATGCTGTAAATTTAAGGCTAATTTGATTTTTGCTATCATTAAAATATACGCCCCTAGTCCCTTAATTAGAATTCTACATCTATTTATTATGTGAGGAATAAATGGTAGAAATAGGAATCTAATAAAGAAACGGAGGGGGAACTGTTTTAACTTTAGCCATTTAATTAAATTTTTATTTTAATTTACTACCACCTAAAAGCAAAAAAAAAACATAGTTTTTGCTACCCTTTATAGAATTGTTAACTATCTACGTTAGTGGGGCCTAACCACCGTCCAACCACCACTCCCTCCTCAGCCACCCTCACCACCAGCCCTCATCCTCCCTAGGGTTGAGTAAAATTCTCCGAAAATCCGAAACTCGAAAATTCAAACCGTAACCGACCCGAAAGTTAAAGTACCCGTTCCAATAACCATAACGGTTCGGATACCCGATCAGATTATTTGTTATCGGGTACAATTATTGTGTATCATTTTAAAATTAACGGTTACCCTTCCGATAAGTAAATTTTTCTTTTTTTTTCCTACTTAAATCTATTTATCCAAAATCTAAACTAGTACTTTACTTCATAATTAAAATGATTAGTAATATTATTAGTAATTTGGTCATGATCATGTGATATTATTATTAATTCGTGTTGAATGATATCATAATAACTAAATTTTAAAGTCTAAATTTTCGTTATTGGATATCATATTGGATCCATCCGAAATTCCGGATACCCGAAGTTCGATCGGGTACCCAAACTTATTGGTTCGGTTAATGAATATCATTTTTAATGTTATTGATTATCGGGGATTATCGGGTACCCAAACCGTTAGTGATGTTCACGATACAGGTACCCGACCCATGCTCACCCCTACTCCTCCCTATGGTTGTTGTCAGCGCCCAAATGATCCTGTGGCACCGGTGAACCCACCCCCTCCCTTTCCCTTACCCACGCCGCGCTGTCTATCCCCCTCTCATTTCCCACTCTCGACTGCCCCTAACGTGACTGTCACGTGACCTTAAAAATGACACTTCCCTTACTTTTTTTTCCATGTTTTCCTTCCATTACCCCCTTTTCCCCAAATCTTTCTCTCTCTCCTCAAGATGTTGTTCCAAAGTAAGGGTATGGTCATTTTTTAAGGTTATGTGTGAGGTCAATGTCAAAGGAAAAAAGTCAATGGTCGGATTCCGATCTAAATGTCTCCCAAAACAAGAAAATAGACTTATACGGTCCTTTTTCACCACTTTAAATTTTTAAGATCCTTCTAAACAAACAAGTGAACATATATGTCCCTTTCTACTTACTAATCAATACTACTTACTAGTTACTAACTATGAATTTTGTAGAGAAGATTTTTCTAATTTTTGTATTTCTTTCTTCAAATATAGATCAGATATATTTCACCAGGTTAGATCATGTGTCATGCACGATAATTTTCACTATTTATCATTAGTTTAACATTTTAATTATTAATTGCAAAATAAGGTGAAAATTTTGTAATTACAAAACAAAAAGGAAAGTATATCAAATTAAAAAAAAATAATTTAAAACTTAGGAATTATTGCATGCACCACAATTATAAATAATTATGGATTGCATCACAAAGTTATAGATTGAAAAAATTTATTGATTGTATAGTATGTATTGTATACTACCTCCGTTACATATTATTTGCAACGATTAGACATTTTTCCTCTCTATTTTATGTCAAATCGTTGCAAATAATATGTAACGGAGGTAGTAGAAGAATAACACACAATTGTGAAATATGTTTAAATGAAATATACTTAACAAATATTATTGGATATAAGGTAGGAAGCTTTGGAAAATATATTATCTTTTATTACTTAATACAAAGTACTTACCAATAAATAATTATAAAATGAATACTTTTTTACAGAGTATATACCAGGAATAATGTCTTGAGTAATATTTTTTTCAATAGTCAATTGTAACCATTAACAGGGCGTTTGGCATGGGGGAATAAAGAGTGAGAATGGGATTGGGAATTGATAAAATATGTCAATTACCTTGTTTGGTAGCAAAGTGAGAATATGTAGGGAATAAATAACAAATTTACTAAAATATCCTTACTAATATTTCTTTCACACCCCTTTTCATTAATGGCAATATTGTCATTTTATCCATTTTTCAATTCCCATCCCTTAATACCACCCCCTACCAAGTATTATTTTAATGGGAATTCAAGCTTTTTATTTCCAATCTCATTCCCTCCTCACAACTTAATTCCCATCAAACAAACATGGGATTTTATGATAAATGGGATTTAAATTCCCATTCCCATCTTCTATTCCCACTGACAAAACACCCCCTAAGGGTAATATCAACATACATTGGTAGGGGTGTACATAATCAGGACCGGACCTGAAAACCGACCTGATCCGGACCTGTTGGGACCGGACCTGACCCGGACCTATAGATTCAGGTCCGGTCCCGGTCCTTGGAATTCAAGGTTTCCGGTCCCGGTCCAGATCAAGTTAAAAACCGGGGTTTTCAGGTCTGGACATGAAACCCAGTAAAATTGAGGTTTTTTTTATAAAAAAAAAGTTTTTTTTTTCAAAAATCAGATTCATTTGTTACCCTAATTTAACTCCCTCACTCTTTAACTCTCTTAGCCGACACTCTCAAGCCTCAATCCCTCACGCAGTCACGTTGCCCTGCCTCGGCTGCACGCTCCCCTCAGGCAACCACTAGTCCACCACACTAGGCGCCCACCGCAAAACCCCCCTGCATGTTGCATCAGCCACCGCGTGCAAAATCCACGGCAACCAGATCGCGCGATTGAAGAGACCATGGCCACCGCGGTTCCAACGACCGCAACCACCAGAACGCATGGCTCTAGCAATTGCGAGATTCGCGACCACGAATGCGTGACCCGGCGACCCAACAATCACAATATATGGGCTTAAAGTTCCTGCCGCGGTGCTCTGATAACTGCTTCCTATTCTTTTTTTTTGAAGGGGGGGAGATTAAAGTTCATTAATAATAAGCCATACGACACTTACATAAGAAATCGTAATCGAACAATACAAAGACAAAAGAACCAATTACAAGTTCGAAATAAAGGAAACTACAATTACACGCGCAAAATGACTTTCTGAAATACCCTTGGCTCATATAACGCTGTCTTATGCAGCCTCTTGCAAGGGGGTCTGGCAATATGTTGTAGTTTCTGACGAGAACCTTCATTGGCTCAGAATCCTGTACTCCTCGACCTGATATCAAAATTGGTGTCGTACACTTCACCATTGACAAGACAATCTTCGTTTTAAACACGGATATCGGCATGGAAGCATAACCCTTTAGCCCGAACCAACAGAAGATCAAACCAAAGCCCCATAGCCAACAAACCCGGCTCAAATCCTGCACCAGAAGATCGGTACACCGATCTGCACACCCCATAGCACACCAACACACCACACAAAAAGAAAAAATAACAAACCTAAATAACACACAAAGACGGAAACAGGAAACCCAAACACTACACACACCACTAATAGAAAAAACAGGAAGAAACTTAAAAACAAGAACTACGAACGGAACCCTAACAACCCACCCCGCCGCCACTCCGAGCACAACCACCAAAGCTCCTATTCTTTTTTTTCATTTATTTTTTGTTTTAATTTCTAGATTGAATTTATTATTATTATTATTTTTTTTTGAAGAAGAAGAATCTGAAACTGAAATTAATAGTAGTATTAAACATCAATATAAAGCTATTGAATTTGGTTAACATGTATTTTTTTTATTTTAAAATTGATTTTTTTTTAAGTAAAAAAAAAAAAAAACAGGACCAATCAGGTCCAAAACCGGACTGGACCTGTTTTTCCAGGTCTGGTCCGGAACCGGACCTGTTGATTCAGGTCCGGTCCCCGGTCCTCGAAAAATACAGATTCAGGTCCCGGTCCCAACAGGTCCGGTCTAGGTCCGGTCCGGTTTTGGACCGGTGTACAGCCCTATACATTGGTCATATCTTACCTCAGGATTCATTGGACGCATCAATCACTATGATAAGCTTGGGATCAAAACCATTTCACAACTTTCTTGAAATAATTGGCTGGTTAAGAAATTGAAAGTTACAAGAATAGATCTTGTTATGCCTATATGTGATCCCTATAAGTTCCTAACTACATTGCCAAAGAACTATTTAAAGTTGGACAAAATCCCTCATTTAGATGAACAAAACTCTCCTTTACATGAATCAAATAATTAAAAATTAAGATAACATCATTAAAGCCAACTTTATTAATCCAAACAATACCATACATATTGAATTATTATACCATGGTCTATTGCCCCCACATCACATGTTCTCTTGCCTAAAACCTCTCCCACCTCTTACTTTCCTTCCCCTGCTTTTTGGGTTTTGTACATAGGAATTGCAAACTTTACATCTCGGTTAAAAAGGGATGTGTTTCCTCTCTACTTACATGGAAAGGGAAACAAATGAAACTTCAAAAAGTTGATGAAATCATGATTCCCATTTTACACATTAAAAAAAATACCATCCATATTCGCATAATTAATTAGTTAGACAACTAATACGAGGTGAGATCTGGTTGATGTTTTTACTAATGTGATTAAATAATATCCAAATTTTAGTTAAAGGGTAATCTCGACACCTCTTCCATTATTTATGTATTATCTATCCGCCTATTAGGCAACAAGTCGGACTACTATTATTTAAAAAAACCAAAATCGGCCTCGAACAACGAAAATAAAAAAGAGAAGGTTTGTTACAATAACTGATTTTCTACTCCGTATATCACTGTTTACCACTATATATCATACCTTGCCAGTTGGAAAATTATGGTTAGATTCCTATTCATTTAACATTGAGGCCAAGATCATATCCTTTTGGCAGCATCCAGGATAACATCTTGCTGGTAAGATTGATTAGCAGCGTTACACTTTTCTTCCCTTCTTTCTAAATATAAATCTTTTTATTATAGCTACTACTATAACATACTATTGTTAAACCCTTTTATATGATCATCACTTTGCAATTTGCATTATTGGTTATATTTTTTTGTGTGACATTAAAAAAAAATGATGCATGAGCCTATTAGCATCCCAACTTGTTTTTCATCATCCCCTATTGAGCATGATCTTTCACCGGCACGGGCGTGCGCGACACCGGCAACCTCGATCACCACCACAACCACCACCGCCACCAACGCCAACACGGCATTAATACGATCAGCCTCGGGGTCACCCCAGAGTCTGATCATGTCCGTGTATAGGACCAAGATTGCTAGCCAACCGCGATTAGTCACCATTACATGGTGCAAGAATCTCCTCCTACACGGCCTCTCCGTGTCCGTGGACGGGCCTCAAGGTCATGATCATTATCATAGCAAGGTGGAGCTTAAGCCTTGGTACTTTTGGAGGAAACAAGGGTGTAAACAATTTGAGGTAGATGGTAAAATCATTGGCATTGTTTGGGATCTTAAGGCTGCTAAGTTTAACGGTGAGGTTGAGCCTCAATCGGACTATTACGTCGCGATTGTGTCCGAGGAGGAGGTTGTTCTAGTGGTTGGAGACATGAAGAAGGACGCGTTCCGGAGAACCGGGTGTAGGCCAGCTCTTATTGATCCTCTATTAGTCTCTAGGAAGGAGCACATTTTTGGTAAGAAAAGGTTTTCAACAAAGGTTAAATTTCATGAAAGAGGCAAATGTCATGAAATTTGTGTTGAGTGTAACAATAATATTAAGGGTGATTTAGAAGGGATTATTAGTCATGAAATGGATATTAAAATTGATGGGAAGTTAGCTACTCAAGTTAAACATCTACAATGGAAGTTTAGAGGGAATGAATCTATTGATGTTAAGGAGGCTAAACTTGAAGTGTATTGGGATGTTCATGATTGGATTTTCGGGTCCGGTCCTAGACATGCTATGTTCTTATTCAAGTCATCGGCAACACCACCATCCTCGTCGTCGTCGGTATCGTTTCATGCGGATGATCCTACATGTAGTAGGGAGGATGATTGGTGTAGTAATGGATCATCAGAGTTTAAGTTGTTTCTTTATGCTTGGAAAGTTGAATGATGCATGTACATGATGATCATGATGTGATGATCATATTATGATTATGTATCATAGTATGAGCTTCAATTATTCAAAGATTTTGGAGGTATTTTCATGGATGTTGTTTTGGGAACAAAGGTTGGTCATACCACATGGAATTATTAAAAGGAGCCCACATTAAGAAAGGGAGTTAACGTTTGTAAGAGTTGTGACAATATGGGACTGAATAAATATAAGGATGGGACGACCATTTTATGTATTTATTATGGGCATATATAAAGAGTATTTTTGTGTCTTGAATAATTCCATTTTATAAGAAATTTTTGTGCAAAATTCCATCCGTTTTGGTGTATTGAATTATTATCTTCTTCTCCTATATTGTCGCTCTTGAATAATTTTGATGTAAATTGTATGTGTAGCCTTTACTGATATACAAATATATGCTAATAAATGAGTGTTTTTGTGTGCGTATTCTCTAGCTATATCTCTTCGTTGGAACTTGATATTATTAGTACCTTAGTATTTTAATTGATATTAACCCTCTACCTTAAGAAAAAATTTTACATTTTTAATTTCTGTACAATAAATCAATTGAACGTAACTAAACAAGAAATCATAGTGTTAAATGATATTTATATGTTGGAATGGACAATATATACACAACAAGTCATCCTATAGATAGGCTAGCTTGATGAAATTGACTAAATTGAGGGATCAATTAAAGTCTAAAAATTCCTTTATTCCATCTGTGGTAATTAACAAGCCATCCCATACCTAAGCTAACTTCATTGATAAATTGGTGAAAGGCTTTTTCATCATCAAGAAATCAAGTTACCCACCATCATTACAACTATATTATTGATCTCGAGTCTCGACTAGTCTATTTAACTTTGTGCCTTTGTTAGAGCTGTCAGTTTCTAACCCGAACCGTTAAATCTGACTGTTTCGAACTGATCCGAAAAGGAACTGAACTGTTTAAAACCCTTTTTTGGAAATCGAAAACTGACCCGACCCAATTTTTTCCAAACCGAAACTGAACTTAACCGAATTTGTGCAAACCGTTACTAACCCGACCCGTTATCAAGCCAAACCGTTACAACCCGAAACTGAAAGAAACCCAAACCGATTACGTTTAAACCCGATAGTAACCCGACCCGTTTTAAACCGAAAACCGTTAAAACCCGATAAAAATCCGATAAACCTAAATCGTTCCAACCCGTAACCTGTTGTGACCGAACCGGTTATAATCTGTAACCCGTTGTGACCGAACCGTTTACGACCCGTAGCCCGTTATGACCAAACCGTTTAAAACCCGTAACCCGTTATGACTGAGTCATTACAACCTGTTACCCAATATGTTTATGATCTAATCTGTTTCAACCCACTACTCGATAAACCCAACTTATTTATGACTTGACTTGATTATAACATGACTCGTTCCTACCCATTATCTGACTAATTTGACTCGATAATCATCCGACTCAATTTTAACCCGATATGATTTTGATTAGAAACCCGTTTCAAATTGGGTAAACTCGTTTTCAAACCAACCAAGTTCAATCTAAACCGATTATAACCGAAACAATAATGGTTGGACCCGATTTCACCCGATCTATTTTGAACCGAAACCCATTTTCGAACCGACCCAGTTAAACCCAAACTGATTATGACCCGAACCAATTACGACCCGTCCTAATTAAGACCCGAACTGTTTTTAACCGAAACCCACATTAAATGGGCTAAACCCGTTTTCAAACCGACCCAGTTCAACCCAAATTGATTATGACCCGAACCGACTAGAACCCGACCCGATAAGGACCCGAACCGAATAGAAAATGCAATTAAAAAAACCAAACCGAACTGGCCTGGTAATTTTCAAAACCGACCCAAACCGACCCGCTTATTATTTCAATCCGTTATAAACCGACCCGTTATAACCCAAAACTGATAAACCCAACCCAAATCCGAACTGTTTAACCGAATTGACACCCCTAGCCTTTGTGTAATACTAGCCTAATTAACCAAAAAAACAAAAGAAGTTCAAAATAATGAGAGCCCACCAAAACATGTGAAAGATGAAGGAAAAAGTTAGGAGATAATTGATGAGGATAATGGGGAACACAATACCAGAAAAGAGGTCAAACATAGTCAATGACACGAGAGTGATTTACCTAAAAAAGCTAAAAGGCTTTGTAAAAGGTTTCTAGTAATGGTGAAAGAAGCCCACAAAAGGAAAGAAGATAGGGTAATTTAATGAAATTAGAGCATGTTGTAATTTCTAGGACTAGAACTAGGACTAGGATGAGTGGATGACTAAGGGTGGGGTGGTCCAACTTTTAAATTTATGATTAGCTAATTTCTAGGAAATGGATGGGTCTAAAGTAGCTAAAAAAAATTCACCATTTTGATTGAATGTAACATCATAATGTAACAAAAGTATGTGCAATTGTGCATGACACGACACGTAGAGGTGGTTATTGGGTAGGGTAGTTCAATGATAATAGGGTTAGGGTCAACTTTAAAGGGCTTTTAATGGACAAAGTCTTTAATGGACAGGACCCTTATTGGACATAGTCAATATAGAGTCAAAATGTTTTTTCAATTTAATTGATAAAGAAAATAGATAATGTAAAAATAATTACATACATAAATATATATTCATCTAGCATAATAATAGCTTTGTCCAATATTTTTTTTAATTGATATTTTGTAGGCCCGCCCATTATCAACCCGCTATTGACCCGCGATCCGCATTGGCCGAACCCAATATTGAACCTATAAAATATGACCCTCTTTGACCCGACGTGCAACCGACCCGCACCAACCATGATCCGACCCGCCCAATAACCAGGTCTAATGACACTATATAGAAAGCTTAAACAAACAAAAAGATGTCATGCTCACTGGTTCAATTAATAAGGAATTTGGGTGGTTTTAATTTGGGATCATAACTTGATTACGACCATTATGTTATATTGTTATTTCATTTTCAAGTCACTCATAAATGTTTTTCTTTTTATTAAATAAAAAAATGATAGGGTTAGGATTTGAGAGTTGAGAATTCAAACCTTATTGGCTTAAATAAAAAAAAAAAAAAATCAAACCTTATTGACTTGTTGTTTAAGACTTAGGAGATGATCATATCTACACCATTAGAATTTAACTTGGTTTGAGACTTTGAGCTAAATTTATGAATGGATCGGAGGTGTCAAAACCTTAAAACGCCGCCATTCACCATTGGAAATTTACTTATCTAGCTAAATTTTATGATTGGAAGTGTCAAAACCTTATTGATACACCATTTAAAGACGGATCTATAAATTTTGTATAGAGCAGGTTGTATGAGTAACAAGAACAAATATTTTTTTAAGGAAAAAAAAACAAAATTAAAAGTTGTGTCTTTAAAAAAAAGGGAAATTATCAATGATACCCTTCAGGTTTTGGCTTTTATCAATGGTACCCTTCATTAAACTTTCATTATCAGTGGTACCCTTACAACTTTACCTAAATTGCTACAGTAATCTCGACGTTAAACAAACGTTTAGTATGTTTAGTTAACACGGATAATGGGCTATTTGACACTAGCTTGAGTTGACAAAATTCCCCCCCTCATTAATACCCCCCAGGCCCAACCAACACCATTTAATAGTTCCAAATTTTTTGATCGTTCAACGTCTGTCACATTCTCCCCTGTTCTTCTTCTTCTGAGCAACCCTAACTGATGCAAGAGTGAAGGACGATCGTTGAAGATTAAGCGTTTTTCTGCAATTCTAAAGGTTAGTTCTTATTTCTTATTTGAATTTTGGGAATTTTGGTTTAAATTGTTAAGTTTAAGTATGTATGTTTGAGAAATGTGTTTGATTTGGTGGAGAATTTCGAAGTGGTGTAGGATTTAGCTCTGAATTATGCTCAATTTACATAGTATAACTACTAGGTTGCTAAAGTTTTATTCTTTTCATATATTAATATGCATAAGTCAGACATTTTCATGGATTGTGGGTACATGCACAGTGTAGCTTGTGATGTTGCTCAGTGTTTGCTTAAATTATAATCTTTAAAGATATGTAAATTGGTGTTTAGTGTGTAATTGATGATGAGTTTCTGAACAAAGTGATTGTGTACTGATTTTGCAGAATGACTGAGCATGATAGGGTTGTGTTTCGATTTAAGTATAAGGTGCATAAAATTGATATTGAAGTGGACCCTGATCAATGTAACTTAATGGATTTAGTCATAGAGTTTGAGGATAGGTTACAAAAAAAGGGAGTAGTTATACTTAACCCTATATTTGCTTATGCTTATAGAGGTAAGCACTGGCCAATAAATGATGATGGTGGCATACATAGGTTTTTTAGAACATTTCCACAAGCTAATGTGTATGAGATTTTAGTTGGTACTACTATGAATTCAACCTACCTGAATGATCTAGTGTCTGAATTTAGGAGGAACAAAATAGTTGCTGAAAGAGCTATGCAAGCAATTGGACATGCACCTCCACCAATTTATGACCCACCACTTGTTAATGAACCAATTCTTGAACCTCAAGCTGAAAATGAACCAATTCTTGAACCTAAAGCTGAAAATGAACTAATTCTTGAACAAGCTGAAAATGAATTCATTCTTGAACCTCCTATTAAAATTGAACAAGAAGCCAACCCTTTTGAAGCTACTCCTTCTGGGAGCAGCAAGCTAAAACCTAGGAGGAGATTGGTGCTTAAATACCAATCAGAACCTCAACCAACAAGCCCTGTCTCTTCTGTTAACCCTTCAGTAGAAGACTCTGACCCTAGGATTATAAACTATGACCCAGATGCTACTTTTATGGATATTGAAGACCTGTATGAACAGAATAGTGCTAAGCAGACTGAAAAAGAGTACAGAAGGGGGAGAAAGGAGTTTGAAAAGTACATGGACAAGGAAAAGGGTAAGGGTAAGTGTCAAGATAAGGCTGAGGGAGAAGATGTAGGTGGTGGTAAGGGAAGTGGGAAAAAGGGCAAGGCAAAGGGCAAGGGCAATGGTAAGGGTAAGAGTAAGCTATTAGTTTTTGGTGGTGAGAAGTTACCCCCATCTCCCATTTCCCCACACACTGTCTTTAAGACATTACCTGTTAGGAGAAGCCCTAGGTTTTCCCCTATTCAAACTAATACCAAGCAACCCACCACTGTACTCTCAAATAGTCCAAACACAAGAGGTCCAAATCCAACCACTAATCCCACACTTTTTGGTAGAAAAATGCCTAAGAGTACAACTGTTAGGAAAGGGCTATGGGTTAAGGGTAAGGGTAGAGAGTTGCATAAGCCAAATGAGAGTGGGGAAGGTAGTCAACCAACTGCTAGAAGACAAGTCATTTTTTATGGTGATGGTGATGGTGGGGATGATCCTAGTGATTCTAGTGATTCAAGTGAGTCAAGTGAGGATGCTGATGGTGGAGGTTTTGGGGATGAGCTTGATGATTTAGATGGTGAGGTGATCCCAGATGGTGATGTGCCAGCAGATGAGAGGGAAGACATAGGACAACTTCCCCACATTGAAGACAATTGGGAGCAGGGGTTCTGGTCTGGATTCATAGATGATGATGATGATGATGATAATTACTTCCAACAACTTTATGGTAATGGTGAAATGTATGAGGGTGTGGGGTTTGGGAAGATTGTTCTTAGACCTTGGATGCTGTTCATAGACAAGGCACACTTAAGGAGACTTTGAAGGATTATGCAGTCCAGGAAGGTTTTGCTCTGAATGTTGTAGCTGCAGATAACACCAGATACACAGTGACATGCTATGCTGAATGTTGTGAGTGGAGGCTGCATGCCAGTAGGTTAATTGATGGAAAAACTTGGGCTATCAAGAAAATATGGCCAGATGTACACAACTGTAGGGGCTTGGAAACATATAATCCTATATGTACTGTGAAATGGGCTGCCCCAAAAGTAATGGAAGATATTAGGGTTGCCCCTGATATTCCAGGAAAAGCATTGAATGAATCGTTGTTTCAGAGGTATGGGATATACATGAAACAAGCTTCCTTATATAGGCTGAAAAGGTATGTGATTCAAGAGCTGTTTGGTGGACATGATGAGTCCTACTCATTGATGCCAAGGTATGCTGACATGATTTGCCAGACTAATCCTGAGTCAAAGGCATTTGTAGCATGGCAGCTTAGTGAGAGCATTCCTAGAGTGAATTTGTTTACAAGTGTGTTTATCAGTTTTGCTGGGCAATGGAAGGGTTTTCTGGCTGGTTGCAGACCCTTAATTGGAGTTGATGGGGCTCATCTAAAGGGAAATTATGGTGGAATCCTCTTGTCTGCAGTTGGGTTAGATGGCAACAATGAAATTTACCCAATAGCATTTGCCATTGTGAGTGTTGAAGACAAGGAAAGTTGGTCTTACTTCTTCTGGCATCTGTACAACATAGTGAAGCAATCCAACAGGCAACATTGGACAATTATATCTGACAGACAAAAGGTAAACATTTTACTTACACTAACACTATTAGCATTATATTACTTGCATTATATTACTTGCACTAACATTATATTTGTAATATAGTACTTGCACTAACATTACTTGCATTAACAGGGGGTTTGATCTAGCCCTAAAAGATGTATGGCCTGATGCCAAGAGGAGATACTGCTGCAGAGACTTGAGCAGAAACTACAAGAAAGAATTCCCAGGCCCTTTGATGTACACACTATTCTGGAGGGCATGCAATGCAACCAACAAGTTCACTTTCAGGAAAGCAATGGAGAGATTGCAGAAGGAAGGAGGAGAGGATGTTATGGTGTGGTTTGCAAACTTAGGTGATCAATCAAAATGGAGCAAGCACAAATTTGATCCTAATGTATGCAATGACTCAAACACCTCTAACTTTGTGGAGAGTTTTAACTCCACTTTGGGAGTTGACAAGTGCAGACCTGTTTTGACACTTCTTGAAGGTATAATTTTATTTTTTTTTTTGTTTTTTTTTTCAGTTAAGACACAACTCTTATGGTTAGATTTACTTATGCATCTTATATGGTTGATTGGCAGGGATTAGAAGAGTGTGTATGGTGAGGATTGCTTCAAGGCATGAAAGAGCACAAGGCTGGGAGGATAATGACTTATGCCCCAAAATTGCAAAGTTGGTCAGGGACATTAGCAAAGCAACCTCTACCTGCAGAGCCTTCCAGTCAAGTCCAGGTGAATATGAGATACATGAGGGGAGGTCTCAGTTCCCTCTAAGCCTAAACCAAAAAATATGCTCATGTGGGGCTTGGCAGCTGTCTGGTATACAATGCAGACATGCAGTGAGGGCAATGCTACATGCCAAAGTTGATCCCCACAATTATGTGAGCTCATGGTACTCTGCTAGAACCTACAAGCAAGTGTACAATTTTGTGATTCACCCAATTCCTGATTCAAGTCAATGGCCACCTATTGATGCTACCCACCCTCAGCACATCCACCCACCAAAAATGAAGAGAGGTGTAGGTTGGCCAAGTAGAAACAAGAAAAGAGAAGAGGGTGAAGACCAACCAGGGAAGAGGTCTAGAACAGTAGATGCAGCAACTGTGGGAATTTAGACCACAACAAAGCAACTTGCAAGGGTGGTTTGACTGGAAAGGAGTTGGAGTCAGTGAAGGCAATGGTTGTTAGGAACATAAGATCAAGAGATCAGTCAAATGCAGCTAAGGAGGCTAGAGCTATGTCTGCTGCAACAGAGATCTCTTCTTCACAGTTGGTTAGCCAACCACAGGACTTGTCCCAGTCACCCTGACATCTATTTGGATGCTGCAGCATTAGGCTATTAGGACTGAATTTGATGTAATGAATCAGTTTTTGAACATGTTTTACCAGTTTTTATTGATGCAAGAACTTGTCTTTTTTTTTGGGAAAGTACTTAGCTGTGAATGCTAGTACTTATTTGCTTATTAATGCAGGATACATTTCTGTAAAGTACTTAGCAGAACTAGCTGCTTTTTTGGGAAGCAATACAGCATGATTTGTTTGCATATTTATGTGAATATGTTAGTAATTATTTGCTTATTTTTATGCTCTCTCAAAAAAGTAAACTAAAGACATAAAATGCAATATAACACGAAAATAACCAACTTCCATTAATGTCAACTAGAATTTTAGTACATCATTTTCAAACCAATATCTTAAAAAGGCTACTATTTTAAAGCCACAATCAACAACACCAAATACATCACTACAGCTAATTTCACAACCATGTACACGAAATCAGCAAATTCATCAGTCTTGTGCATAAACTCTGTAAATTCTGCCCTTAATGCATGAACTTGGCCTACTTCTGCCATGGATCCTTGCCTCCCTCCTATGTCACTTGAAATTTGGTCTTCACTTACCCACATAAAGAATTCACATACCCTACACTTATAATATGGCCTTCTAGGATTCGCAATTGAGTTTGAAAACCTAATATCCGCAACTCTTGGTGGTTCACAATTGCAATTCATGGCTCTAAACCATGTAACTCCCCCATTCAAATTGCTTGAAGATGAAGCCCTTCCAGAAGAAGCCATTACTATAAAACCCTGGAAACCCTTGACAAAACTGCAGAGTAGAGAAAAAAAGAAAAGAAAATTCAGAAATTAATGGAAACAGGGAAGAGAGGGGTGAGGGTTATATAGGAAATTGGAAAGAAATAAAAGGAGGGAAAAATGTTGGGATTTTTGGAGGGAGAAATAAAAGGGGCATTGAAGTCTTTTCGCGTTCCCCAGCCCATTTACCCTCCTAATTAAACATACTTAACGTTTGTTTAACGTTGAGATTACTGTAGTAATTAAGGGTAAAGTATAAGGGTACCACTGATAATGAAAGTTTAATGAAGTGTACCATTGATAAAAGCCAAAACCACAAGGGTACCATTGATAATTTCCCAAAAAAAAATTAAAAGTTGTGGATTTGAACCCTAGTCCCTAATTTGCTACACTAGTATGTAATTTGCTACACTAGCCATGATTACCTCAACGTATGGTATATAAAACACACAAACAATATGAGTAAACAATTTGGCAATTCATTGGAGCACTATATAATTAACACAATCTAAATCCTTTTTACGCAACCTTAATACATTGTGGATTAAAGTTCTACTAAATCATATGAACTTTGACATAATAATAAGCACACAAGCATAAACTAGAACATACACATTAATCCCCTTTAATTAAACTTTTGACAAGCCATTTCCAATGGAATAGATGGATTTGCGTATGAAGAATCTTTCATAATTTGATCAACTATCCACTTATTAGCTGCCTCAGTGTAATGAATGCCATCCCAAATAATACGTTTGGATGGATTATCGCATGATTTCGCAACCAAAATCTCTTTGCCATCTACAATCTCTGTGCTTCCGCATCTCATTGTGTTGTTGAAGTTGTATTTTCCTCCAATACCACAACAAGCTACTAGAGGTTTCTCAAAGCCTACAACACAATATTGTTTCATATACAAGTTTAATTCATCGAAATTCTTGTGTTGAAATCCTAAATAACAAGCAATATCTCTTTTGAAAGATCGTATCCTTGTTAAAATTCTATCAAGGATGAAGGATAGACAAGGAAGAATAAAATTTCCATGAACATAACTGATCTGAGTAAAGATCCATCCTAAATTCAATTGACAATATGAGTACGTAGTGAGCTAGCTTAGTGACAAACTAACAATAGTGAATAGTCTAGTTTGAAGTTTTTTTTGTTACATCTTTGTGGAGCAAACATACTCTCACAAAGTCACAAGTATAGCTAACTATTACTAGCTAGTAAGCAACGTTCCTGTTCTGATGGCCTGTTCTGATTTACTAAACTGAGCTGAACTGAACTGACTGGAGCTGAACTGAACTAAAATGGATATTTTATGAGAGAATGACATTGGAAACTGAACTGAGCTGAGCTAAGCTGAAATTAAGTTGTTTCTAAAAACTACATAAATGATTGTTTTGTGTCAATAAATTGTAGAACTATATCTATAACCCATCTACCACATAATAAAACGTGAAGCAACACATAATAACACGTTGTGCAAAAGAAATTATTGGCAATATTTTTTTATTAATTTTTTTTTAAAAAAGGCTTACCATATTTTTTGGCTTGGGTGATGAGCTTAAGTTTGATAGAGTATATATCAACAAAAGTAATTGAAGCCGAAGGCAAATCCATCCTTAGCTGAGTAACAATATCCTTTAGCTGACTGTTGTAGTACTGGGAAACCTCATTCAATGGGCTTGCACATCCGTATTCATCGACTTGGGCCGCTGTTAGGAGAAAATGGTCCAACATATATGGTAAGCAGCCCAATGGACCTGTGTTGTGGATCCAGAATGACCTTCCTCCTTGTGCATACACACCCTACATAAAGCAAACAACAAAGACATGATAACTTTGTTTAGGGAGGCACATCAATGTGCAACAAGTTGAGTTGAGTTTAGTTGAGTCGAGCTTAGACATTTCTAAGATCAATTCGGCTAGTAACTCAACTCGGGTTTAATTTGTGAAAAGAGACAGTAAATTAGAGAAAAGAAGCATATAACTATGTTACGTACCCTAACAACTTTGGCGAATTGACTAATAATATCAGGTATGCTGGCCTTGACCTGCTCTGTAGTCAAGTTTAGTTTGTAACCAGCAGTGATGTCATTTTGGCCAATGTCGAAAGTGTATATAGCACGAGTGAAGTAATCTTCTTTCGGTAACAGCTCCTCAAAAACTCCTCCTACATCGACATTTCATAGATAAGATTACTTCAATCAGATTACGGCTTAACCAATAGCAACATCTATGTAAATTCAAGGGTAATTAAAGAAAGGTACACTCGACAATACACAAAGTGACATTAGGCACGTGACATGACTAGGAGCATAAATGTACGATACAGGGTACAAGTAACAAGTACAAAAGACCTTGTCGATTAATGATTACCTTGTTTACGAACAACTTGGGACTCCTTGTAAAATTTGGAGTACTCAGCGAATTGGATGTCCAAAGAGATGGGACTGTATCCGCTCTGAGATATAGTGGTGTTTTGAGGTCTAATCGTCGAACCCGCGGTTGCGAAGTTGGCTCCGTGGCTAAAATTTGACCCTATTGAGTTTAGGTACGCACTTAGATACGGTAATCCCAAACTTTCAGCTGTATCAAGTGAAAATTCAGATAATTAGCCGTTATTTCATCAGCTTGCTTGGTAAAAAATTAAAGGAGTTATTTTACAACAAATAAAACGGCCAATTTATCAATGTTGACAAAATATGATAAATAGGAGATAAAGACATGCTAATTGTAATCCAATCCGTAAAGCAAGAATCTATGACGACAAATCATACTTAGGGTCTGTTCTCATTGACTGAACTCAGCTGAACTAAACTGAACTGAACTGAATTGAGCTGAACTGAACTGAACTGAGCTGAAGTGAACTGAAGTGAACTGAAATGAGCTGAATTGAGCTGAACTGAACTGAACTGAAGTGAACTGAAATGAATATTTTATAAAAGAAGGAAATTAGGAGATGAGCTGAACTGAACTGAATTTCAACGTAAGAGAACAGACCCTTATAATAATATAATAAAACTAAATTACTAAAAGTTGTAATCTAATCCTATAAGTTAGACTTGTGAATAAAAAAAAATATTAGACCCTGTTCATTTCACCTTAAAAAAATAATATTTAGTAAAAATAATTTCAGTTTAGCAAAAATAATTCCGTTAAATAAAAGTAGACTTATGGTCTTTTCTCAAAAAAAAAAAAAATCTTTAATTTAATAATTTAAATTTCAGGGGTGAGTCTGACGTAATTGTAAAATAGAGTACCTTAGGATAATTTGGTACTATGGTAGGACTGCCAATTTCACTTTTGCGGCATTAATATTTTGACATAATTTCACTTTAGAGCCTATTAATCTTTACTAATTTTACTTCAATGCAATCATAATATGTAGTATATCTTTGTTGTCATTTTTAATTTGTTTTTAAGTGTCACAATTTAATGTCCCCTAAATATTTTTTTATTTTTTTTTAGTGAAACATAACACTTTTTACACTATTCAATCACCTAATTCACACAGACTAATATAAATAATTCGACCCTATGAATATTGATTGAAATCGTTTCAATAATTTATTTATATATTATTGGTCAAAAACTCAAAATTTAACACTAACATATGTGCCTATGAAAAATGTTTATTGATTACTAGTTGCAACTTGCAAATGCATCAAACTTGACTTTTCACTATTAATTAATTAATGTGTTCATTGACCATTATAATAACAATGGTCTTGGTAGAATGCTAGTAACGTTAACTCGTTAAGTAATGCATTCATTCTGAAACGAGGGAGTAAAACAGACATAAGAAATTATAACATGATATGATAGAGTATATAACATATTTTAAGCTTATGGTTGAGTTGATTCTCTAACATAATAGCGAAGCCAGCATGACATAAAGGTCACGGATTTAAATCTCATCCACCACTCCTTTAAAGTGGAATGATATGTGTCAATCCCATCATAAACCGCATCTTTAGCAAAAGGACAAAAGAAAAAGATTGAAGATAAAAGAGGAGTACCTAAGAAATCGATGACGAGGCGGCCGTCGCAGAAACGACCAGCAGGTTTACCAAAAAAGGTTTGACCATTGGGAGGAAGTGCCTGGCCATACAACGCGGTAAGGCCGCCGGTGTCGGAGTTGGAATCACCAAAGTTGAAAATAGCCGGAAACTCGCAATTATCTTTGTTTTGAGAAGAGTTGTTAGTCAATGCTACTGTCAACCCCAAATTAGATGCTATCAGAAACACACATATCATGAGATTAATCAGCTTCAATCTCATTTCCCTCTTTTTCATTCTACACATGGTTTCTGTTTACTCTCCTGTTATTTGTTTAGTGTGAGGGAAATGAGGAACTGAAAGATTGGTTAATACATGGATCAACTAAATATTTATGGACTTTTTAATGTTGTGCAGCTGTGATTTAGGCTGTGTTTAGTTGAATTGTCTTTTTACTTGCTTTGTTGTTTGTTTTAATGTGACTTGACTAGATTACTAATGTTGGAAAATGTTATACATATCCTTTGGACCTATATATATATAAGCATTAAATGCACACTAGAAAATTATACTCTGTCCCTATTTGATTGTCACTTTTATCATTTTGGGTGTTTCTAAATGTTTGTCACATTTTATGTTTAGATTAAATAATACACGTTAAATAACAATTTTAACCTCATAATTTTTTGTCCTTATTATAAGAGCTTCCTATTTTACCCTCATATTTTTTGCCCTCTTTAATTGTAGGTTCCCCTTTGATATTTGTAACTAGGGATGACAATTTAATCCGAGTTCGATTCGAATCCGATCCGATTCGAAGGAAAAAAAATCCAATTCGAATCCGTTTAAAATTAGTCCGAATCCGATAAAATAAATCCGAATTTGAATAGGAGGTGGATCGGACTTGGACCCTACGCAAAGTCCGACGGAGTCTGATCCGAGTCCGAATCTGAGAGTATAATAAGCATATGCTTTATAACTTGGGACAATTATTTGCTTGTTTTGTAGCAAAATTTTGTTATGTAACTTAGTTTATAATTTAAATATGTTATGTTTATAATTTAATTGGTATGACAATACAAGCAATTATAGGTATATGACATTATAAAAAATAAAAATTAAAAAAAATATTCGGATCATTTCGGAGGTCCGTATAAACGGACCGGATTTGGATCCGAAAATTACGATTCATATCCGATTCGGACTCGGACTCGGACTTTTCGGATTCGGGCTCGAATTCGGATCCAAGTCCAGGGTCCGTTTACTAAACGGAACGGATTCGGATTTAGCCACATCCGACCCTAATTCGATCCGTTGTCATTCCTATTTGTAACTATGACTTTTTCTCTCTCTATCAAACATTTTTAGCTTAGTCATAAATATGTGTAGTTGTAGGGAATGATTTCAAGCCTTTAAAAATCCCACTAGCTTGAACCCCACTGTGATCATACACTAAAGTACGGTGGCGTCCAAAAGGGAAGAAGATAGAGCAAAAGAGTCGCCAACAAGTTTTTAAGGAACTTGTAAACCGTTCACGAGGTGAAGGTTACACCCCTTAACGATCCAAGAGATCGTCAACTCCATAAGGTCATGAACCAAATAAGGGTTCGGGGATGATGGTACAAATCCAACCTAAAAGAGATTGAACCTGCCCTAATAATAGGCCCCTACTTTATTCTGCTCGTATTCATGTGCGCTTTCTGACTATCATACAATCAATAGGATTAACCCTAAACCTGTTTAATCTATGTTGGTTGAATTTAATGCACAAATAAACTATTATTGGCAATCACTTGAATTATAATCACAGTTAACCTAACAAGATTATTAATTATCTTATTAAGCGTGGTTGCAAGTACCAATTCCCTTTAAACATGCAATAAAAGGTGATCAAGAAATAAAATAATAATCAAGCAACATAAATAAATAATCAATAACAATATCAATCATAATCATAATCATAATCATGTTAAAGCATAGCAAGATCCTAGGCATGATACTAACAAGATTAATAACAAACCCTAGCATGTCACTAAACAATAAAAATCAAATCTTTAACCCTAACATGATACTAACATGAATTAACATTAGGAAGAATATAGAAAGCATCGTACTTTTAATCATACTTGATATTAAAGTTACCCTAGACATGATACTAGGAATCAAAATAATAATCTAAGCATGATTTCTACATCATAATATCAATTAAACCATTAAAGTACTTACTTGGATGCCTCGTACCTCTTTCTAATAACAAAATACACACGTTAGTAACTTCAAGGAAAATAATAATCAAAGCAATTAAATTAAATAATTGAAAGAGAGATTTGGGACCAAACCCTCAGAAATTAAAACCTTTCACGTCTAGGGCGAAGGCAACTTCAAATATGGCTAGGTGTTTCTAGATCTTGTGAATGCGGAATTTTGTGTTAAAAAGCAAAGTTTAGAAAAGAATGAAGAGATGAATGAAAAGGATTATTTGACTGTAGATGAATGCTAATTGGTGAATGATGAAGATAGTTGATGAAGACTTAAGAATAAGGAGAATTCGTGAATGATAGATGTAGATGATGAATACTTAAGAATAAGGAGAATTCGTGAATGATAACGGAGTTTTTGATACAATATTCATAGAGAAAATCATCCAAAAAAGATAATTTAACAAAATAGAGTCTGAAGACTACAAAACCACCTTGGCGCCAGCCCTGGCTCATTGGCGCCAGGACCAGTGGCTAGCGCCAGGTGCCAATGGCTGGCGTCTAGCGCCAATCCTGGTTCCAGGCGCCAAGGCCTGGGGTTGGACGCCAAATTGGATTTCAACACGTTTTCGAAAATCTGATAAATTTCCGTACCGAAATATAAAATAATATAATTTCAGTCGAAAATGCTATTTGATCTTGATTAAAGCTCTGAAGAGTCCTAATTGAATTAAGAATGAAAAGAACCTTCTAGAATATTCTAGAAAACTAAAACCATTCCTAATTTCATTAGGAATGATAAATTATATTAGGCCCTCCCCTAGATCATTGGGCCGTACTTAAAACTCAAACCGAGTCCAGTTTAGTAAATTGGCCATAACTTCCTCAATATTCATCAGAATTGGGCTTATAATATATCGTTGGAAAGGTCTTTGCAAACCCCATCCAACTACCCCACTATTGGACCCATATCATGGACCAACCAAACTGGATTGACTATTTTCTTAAAATAAAGTTTTCAAAAACAGAGAGAAGAGAAAAGAAATAAAACTTTCCGCAACACTAGACCTTTCCACACTTTCGTTTCATTCGATTATGATTCAACGTGAAAGGCACGCATCACTGGGTTTGGTTTTGGGGAGACACAAATGGGTGTCTACAGAAGCCCCCACTTTGACTGAGTTTGGAGAAACGCAAGTTTTAAAAACGAAAGCCAAAGTATCGATAGGGACGGAGAATGATTCAGAACGTTCTGCGATCCTAAATCAATCTTATAACACCGATACCTGCAAAACTAACGTTAGTTAAACAGATAGAAGAGTTAAGAAACGCGTATCTTGCACCGTCGAGCACACGTCTCTGAAAGTAACCATATGTTGCTGCTATTGTTTTGATGACCCCCTGCAAGCTAGAGAATGTCATCCCGCCTGAAAACCGCTACGCCTTGTAACTGCTTCCAAATTAGAAGATTGTTTAGCCTGAAACTACCTTCTCCGCTGTGATAATAATCCACGTCCAAGGGAATATCATCGAAAATTATTTCTCTTGAAATAATTCTCATCCGCATTATGATCATCTTCCATGCCTCAGGAATTATGATCGAAGACAATTTCGCCCTGAAATTACCTTCAGTTGTTTGTGACAACTTTCCGCAAGCTAGGGAATGATAATTTGAAGTCATCCTCATTTGATGCGATAATTTCCCAAAGGAAAATACCGAAGATCCACGCCTGTCCATCTTTAAAAGTTCGCCTGAACTTTGCCTTTGCTATGCCTGTATGTCGGCGCTCTTTTTCTTTGAACCTGTATGTCGGTGCCCTTTGCTCTTGAACCTATATGTCGGTGCTTTTTTCTAATGAGCCAATGCTTAGGCGCTTTAAGCTTAGTGAGACGATCTTTTTATCAGGTCGATCACTTTACGTAATCAAGCCGATTACCTAATCATGTCAAATTGCTTAAAGAGGCTAACTGGCGTACCAAGAAACCCAAAATATGTTGCAGAAGGCTAGCACAACCTCAACAGGTGGCTGGTTGCTTTGGCATCGCTGAAAAAAATCAGCGCCAACCTTATGGCATCAGCGCCAGGCGCTGGCATTGGCGTCTGACGCCAAGCACAGAATGTGACGCCAATGCCTAGGGACTGGCGCCAGCACGGATTCTTCTTTAAATTCAGTTTTCCGTTTTATTTCTTGCTCTGTTCGTCGCGAAACAGCCCGAGAGAAGTCCGAAAACTTCAATTGATCATTGCTCACTCATTTCTCAACCGAATTTGCTCAAATTTGTTGCAAATCAAAGCTCTTCTCATCCGTATTCCCGATCTATGTAAGTTTTCCTCCAACTCACACCGGTTTTTATGAATTATTGGCATGTTCATTCACGAATTTCATGAAAATTTGAAACTTATAATGCTCAATTTGCTTTGTTTATCAAGTTTTATGCCATGAAATTTCTTGTTTATGTTTAATTTGTATATTGCCTTGGGAGTAATTTGAGACTTGTTTGACTCAATTTGGTGAAGAAATGAGCAATCCGCCATTGTTGGACCTCTTAAGGTCGTGAAGAACAATATGACTCGTTCTTGATGTTTTTGGTAGCAATTCTTGTTCAATTTGTCGCAATAATCACTATAGTGTTGCAAGAAATTGTTTGATTGCTTGAAAAAATGTTGTCATGCTCAATTTGAATTTGTGCTCTGTTTTAGTACTACGTACTCTGTTTTTTTTTTTGCGAACATAGTATCATGCGGCTAGGTGAACCTTTAGATACTATAGAACCTTAATTTATGATGATTCTACACAATGTAGCATGGATAGACAAAGAGGCTCAAGTTCACGGTCCCGAAACACTAGACGGGAGCATGAACCCGTGGAGGAAGACACTACACCGTCCACTTCGCTTGGTCGGTTCCCAGAGTGGGATGAGAATACCTTGTTCTTTGCCCCTGTCCACCACATTTTCGAGAGGGTGAGACGGGGAACCGAGCCTGGGAGGACACGGCATCACTGCTCTGGCTGTGATGGTCTAGGCGATTTGTATAGGATGCATATCGCCAGAGACCGAGAGACAAGACTCTTATGGGAGTCTTGCGGACTCGTTGCCCTGTTCGAGACCTCCGAGGCTATGGTTGCCTCCAGCGGGGGTCACCACGTAGTACGTGCTCTGGTGGAGTTCTTCTGGGACACCACCAACACCTTTCATTTTCCATGGAGTGAGATGATGGTCACTCCTACAGACTTCAGTCTCATTACAGGACTGGAGTTCTCTTCTGTGCCGCTGCCATTTGACGGCAGTATTGATGTATTTTCTCCAGAGGTCGAGGAGCTGTTGGGGCCGATTGTTGTTCGGGCCCGAGCTGAGGTCGAGACGACTCAGTTCAGTGCTAGAGGGATTCGCCGCTCGACGCTGGCATCGGCTCTTGATGACGATGCGACCACCCGAGAGCAGCGGGTGCGCATCTTCGTGCTGATGTTGTTGTCAGGGACACTCTCCCCTGACAGGGATAGTAGGGCATTGCTTTACTACCTCCCTGCTGTTCGCGATTTCCAGCGGATCGGGACTTATGACTGGGCCAGCTAGGCCTATACTGACTTCGTTCGCGCATTGAGGGACTCGTGTCGCCATCGGTCCTTTAGGACGAACGTTGCTCTGTCTGCTTTCTGGAAAGTTGTAGAGGTAAACATTATTCCCTATAAAGTTTATCCCTATATGTTAATTAGCATTTACTCACGCGTTAGCTTTTTGTAGATCTGGTTCTATGAGTACTTTCCTTCCATTGCGCCGGCGAGACCATCGCCGAGGGGGTATCCGGTGAGCGCCTCTTGGGGCGGCCACCATGTGGACCTGTCTACTGCACGTGTCCGGAGTCGGATCATCTCGGTACGACTTTTAGTGTTTATCTTGCTCTTCGGCGACGTTTTAGACATGTTCTTACCCGATTGGTATTTTTATAGGGACCTGAGGTAGTATACCGACCATGGGGTGGTTGGACGGTCCCTGGATTAGTCGCACAGTACTCTGCTGAGCACCGCTACTTTCTGGGGACCTATGGAGCGGTTGTATACTTAGGAGAGAGAGTTGCTAGACAGCACTCTTCCGATGTTTTTGTTGTTCCTACTCCTCCACCACGTCACATGTTCGACGAGAGAGAGTTGTCGAGCATGGCTGAGGAGTCTGGTTCCCTCTGGCGGTCCCATGTGATCCTTGGGCGGAGTTATGCTGAGGAGCTACTTCCTTTGTTAGCTCCAGCCCCTGTACCGGCCGAGGACGTGGGGGTAAGATCCTCAACTTTTTTTTTCGCTGAGTAGCCCCCAAGTAATACCTTGCGGATCTCTTTCTGTTTTATCAGGATGGTCCCACTAAGTTTGTGCCACCCCGTATGTCTATCCACTACCAGGGGATGTACGGGCCGATCGAGGAGATGATTTCTCCGGCTCCTGAGGGCGAGCGATTCGTGGAGCGGTCGATTCCTCGTCACCAGACTAGGGTAAGTCTAGTTCTAATTCAGAATCTTGTATTCAGTTATCATGCATTTTTACTGACTTAACTTTTCTTGACAGTTCTCACGCGAGGTGGTTTCTGCTATGGCACGATGCATAGATGCCTTCTGGAGTCAACTCGTTCGGATGAGGAATGCGGCTACCTGTCGTCGAGACGACACTGTCCGAGAGGTAACTTTTCTTTACTTATTATTTCTGCATTATGCTTCAGTTTTTACCTTGTTTCTGATTTAATTCTTTTTGCAGGGTCAGCCGATCGCTTCTCACACCCGTACGAGGCCTGAGGGGCGGAGAGAGCCGACGAGGTCTAGCTCGAGACGTCGTTGCACTTCGTCAGGAGGTAGAGGTGGTCGTTCCGAGGCTGCTCGAGCCGATGTTGCTGAGGGCTCAGGGTCTTCTTCTGAGGGTGCTCCTACTACACCGGTAGGAGAGGCTACCTCGGCTTTCAGAGGTGGTGGGATGTACGAGGTTGGCTCGTCATCGCAGCAGCCTCCGCGGTCTCAGCCTCAGGTTGACCTTGGCTGGAGCGGTCCTGTTTTGAGTTTCCCTCCTCCTACGGAGACTGGAGCTGGTGCTGAGGTCGGAGCTGGCGGAGAGGTGACCCCTCGGACGACGCAGTTTTATAGCATAATGGGCCTACGTCCTCCGGCGCCGTAGTTCATTTCTGTATATGAATTTTATTTTGACTTTTTATAGAACTTTGCCTTTGACTTATTATTTAGACACTTTGTTTATTGTAAATTCATTATTATCTATTATTATGTTAGTGTATGTTAGTGTGTGCAAGTGTGATAACAATTTTGCGCAAAAATTCCATCATTTTCATTATTTATGGAGGGTATTTTCCGACTCTCTCCCCCAAAAGGAAAATAAAAAGGAAAAATAAAACGGAGAAAAAAGCTGATTTTTGAAAATTAATATAAAATTCAAAAAGAAATGAAAATTAACTAAAAATAATTTTCTATATGTAATTAATTAATTAAAAAAAAAGGATAGTAAAAATATTTAGGAAAAATAAAACGAGGCCATAAAGTCATTAAACCGACTCCAGTTTTAATATCAAAACGCAAGTGAGCACGCGCGGCCTCTGCTGTTTGGCGCCAGCCTGTGGCGCGTGGCGCCAGGTGCTACACCTAGCGTGTGGCGCCAGGCGCTACACCTAGCGTGTGGCGCCAGGCGCTACACCTAGCGTGTGGCGCCAAAAAATGATGGGTGACGCCAATTTCGGGTGTGTGACGCCAATTGACGCTGACTCCGTATTCCAGTCAGATTGAAATTCCTCGTAATTTGTGCATAAATAGCCCCCTTCTCAGCCGATTCTTCACATAATTCCAGCGAAAAAATTATTCTTCTCTTTAGAAAAAATAATAATCATGTCTTTAGCCACTAAAACCTTCACCCAATATTCTCATGAATGGTGTCGATCTCTCAATGCTAGAGAAAGAAAAGAATTGGATTTATTTCATTTGGGGGGAATTTGTGGCATTAAAGGGGTAGATCTAGACATAGACTTCATACATACCTCTTTGGAATATTGGAACATTGAAACACATTGTTTTAGAATAGGGTATGATGAAATTAGCCCTTTGCCAGAGGAATTTGGTGCTATTTTAGGCTTCCCTGCAATAGACCTGGTAGTAATCCCCAGAGTAGATGCATATTACTATAAGGATTTTGAGCGCTTCTTTAACTTGAAGGAAAGGGATTTATCAAAAATAGTAGATGGCAATGTAGTGAACTTAAAAGAATTCGCACGCTATCATTTTGATAAACCGCTTTATGAATCTTTTCACATATATAGAAGAAGGGCGTTTTTATTCTGCATGCTTAATCAATATTGTCTTAGTAGTGGTAAAATTAATGAGGGACAATCAATTATAACCACTGTGCTAGAAAAAATTGAATCAGGGAGAAATCCAATGCCATTGATAGTTGGAGAGACTATGATTAGTCTAGATGAATTGAAAAGGGACCTAAAAGCACCTCTTCGCGGTTCTCCAATATTATTACAGGTAGAAAAATAATATTTTTAATTACAGAAATCAAAAAAAATATTTTTTTGTATTGTAATATTAATTTATTTGCATTGGAATTTTTTACAGATGTGGCTAATGGAGAGGGTGGGATTAATTAGCCCTCCAGACGACATTGAAAATTATACGCCCACTTGTTTGTGAGACGAAAGAAACGTGTTTAGGGTATTTTTACCCTAGACACGTGGACCAATGAGAGGTCGCCACGTGTCAAGGTCAGGATGGCTCATGTGGCTCAACATCCTCTTGACACTTGGTGCCCTTAGATATGTTTTTGAATTGGCAGCTTTCAAAAGGCCCAAACTCCTAGGAGCGCCGTAAAACGGCGCAGCCCACTAAAGTCTAGGTCAAGTGACCTAGATAGGGGCGCATTTTCCAACGACCCTATAAATAGGGAGATATTTCCCCACCTTGAGGGGGACATTGAATCATTAATTACACCCTTATTCTCTTACATCAGAGAAAGACCTGAGCTTAGAATCCGAGCAGATACCCACCTAAATTTTCGTTCTCTGTATTCCGTTTCAAGTTACTGACTTGTGCGTCGGAGGCGGAGCACCATCCAACCGGTGTCTCCGTTTGTTTTGCAGGTACAGCTCACTGCGAATCAGTCTTCACGTTGTAACTCTCCCAAGGGACAAAAACACCCAAAACATTTGGCGGCGTCTGTGGGGAGAGTACCTCGAAGATGGTTCAAGAGTCTGTACCACCCCCTAACCGTCTAGGTGAAGACCCAGAAGTTTTTACAGACCATGAGGATGAAGATCCTCAGGTCGAAACTTTTACAGCCGGAGACGGCTCTCTCAAAACTAAACGCATCCGGCCTAGAGACACTCTGGAGCGGGGTGCTTCCCAGGCGGGTCCGAGCAGACCCCCTGGGCAGCCGGAAGGGGCAACCCAAACGGCAGCTGGATCAGCCCCTGTCACCCGAGACGAACTCATGAGGTTCATGACGAGTTTCAAGGGTGAAATTACAAAGCTGATTACCAAAAGCAGGGCTGGCCCAAGTAAAGGTCAGTCGGCGAAGAAGACTCCTCTAGAGAAGGGGAAGTCAGTCAGAAACCGGCAGCCCACTCCCCATCCAAAGGAGAATGCAGCCGGGACCATTGATTGGTCAAAAATTCTCCGTCTTGGAGGGAACACCAATAACACTCGCCGGCCTCAACAGCCGGTGAGAAGTAAAAAATCAACTCTTGATGCCCGGGATATTATTAACCGAAAGAGAAACCAATCGCTGTCTGAGTCGGCTTCAACGTCGAACTTTCCAGACAGCTTCAACAACATCTCTGCAGGGAGTGCACCCTCCTTGTATGAGATCCAGACAGGCGGTAATACCGTCCATTATGGCCCTCATATGATTGGAGCCGTCCCGTATGTGCCTACTTAGGCTTACGGGCAGTATCCTCCTCACTTCATGCAGCCGGCCTTTTTTGGGGGTCAGGCGGCGTATCCAAATGTCTAGCCATTGGACTGGAAGCTTCGCCTGCTGCGCCTAGGTGAACAACCTTCTGCGTTCACTCGGGAGATAACCGAGGCGGCTCAGCCGGCCAAGGTTAAGAATGTGTTGGTTGGTACCTATGATGGTACCACCAATCCGGAAGACCACCTCATGGCTTACACCAACCTCATGTATCTGCAGGGTTTGGATGATGCCACTTGGTGTCGATGCTTCCCGGCTACATTGAAGGGCATTGCCCAACAATGGTTTGGCAACCTGCCAGCCGGGTCCATAGACAGCTTCAGGAAGCTTGCCTTCCTGTTTGCTTCCAACTTCTCAATGAACATCCCTGCTAAGAAAACAAGCCTTGATTTGAGCACTGTTAAGCAGGGAGAGAGAGAAGGGCTGCGCTCATATGTCAGGCGGTTCAACCTGATCAGAATTCAGATTCAGGGACTGTCTGATGAGGTAGTTTTTACAGACTTTTTTAAAGGTCTGAGAGACGGGTCGACCTTTAAGTTCGACCTAGTCAGAAAAGGGGCTTTCACCCTACAGGCGGCCCTGAGGGAGGCGGAAAGCTACATTCAAGAAACCGACCTCTGCTCGCTTGGTAGCCAGTCGGACTCTAAGAAGTCTGACAAACATAGAGATAACCGACCTACTCAGTCGGCAAAAAGAAAGAAGAGAGCAAGAAGAGAAAAGAGGTCGGGGCGGTTAGTGACTCTGACCAGCCGTCCTAGAAGAAGAAGAAAGAATTTAAACCGTACGTCCCAAGGTACGAGTTTAACAAGGACTGCAACTCCATCCTCATGGAGATAAAGGACCGGCTGTCCCTTGAGAAGCCGAATCCAATGAAAAGTTCCGTTCAATCTAGGAACAAAAATAAATTTTGCCAATATCATGAGGAAGTTGGCCATGACACCAACGACTGCTTCAGCCTACAGCGGACGTTGGACCGTCTGGCTGACAAGGGGATGTTGAAGTCCTATATTTCCAAGTCCCCAGCCGGGGCAAAAAAGAAAAACAAGGGTCAGTCCTCCAAGACTACCCCCCAGCCTGCTAGTAGTTCAGATACCGACAAGGAGCCGGTCTACACTATAGCAGGCGGGTTTTCATGTGGTGGCCCTACCATCAGGGGCACCAAGAGCCATCTTCGAAAGATGGACAAAGATGATGATGAGCAGGCGGAAGCCAGCTCCTCCTTCCCAGACGTCTTAATCACTGAGAAGGACAGGGGCAGCGTCCGCCGCCCGCATGATGACCCGGTGGTCATTGAATGTAAGGTTGCCAACCAGCTGGTTGGATGAATCCTTATTGACACCGGCAGCTCATCAGACATCATCAGTCTCCGGTGCTTGCAGAAGCTGAAATACAATATCAGCAGCATGCATCCGGTCACCCACCCCTTGGTTGGTTTTGGGGGTGGGATGGTCTACCCAGCCGGAAGAATTGATTTACCCATCCGACTGGGGGAGAAAGGCCAGGGACGACATATTGTCGTCAGATTCTTGGTCGTTGAGGAGCTGACCGCCTCCAACATTATTTTAGGCCGGCCAACCCTTAACGTAGCCAAGGCAGTAATCATCCCATCTCTCATGCTCATCAAGTATGAGAAGGATGATGGCACTGTTGGTTCCCTGAATGGGGATCAGAAGACGGCTCGGGAGTGCTACCTCTCAGCCGTCAGGGACACTGTAACCCCAAGTGTCCAGGAACCAATAGACCTTAACAATGTCAAGGATGCCGATCCAGCACCCGCCCCACCAGCAGCCGGTAAGAAAAGAAAGGCACCTCTGCTGGTGGAGGTAAAGAAGGAGAAAAAATAGCAATCACTGACCGATGAGCGGTCAGATGAGCTCCGTGCCCAACCGGCTGGCGAAAGCATTGATCTCGTTCTGGATAACAGCCGGCCAGAACGTATTTTTAAGGTTGGGACGGTTGCTCATGCTACTTTGGGTGCAAACTTGCACCTTCTGATGAAGGAATTCAAAGACATCTTTGCCTTTGAAGTGGAAGAGATGCCAGGCGTCAGCCCGGACCTCGCTGTCCACAAACTCGCCGTGGACCCCAAAAAGAAGCCCATCCGGCAAAAGAAAAGAAACCACGGCGAGGAAAGAAGTCAGGCGGCAGCTGCCGAAGTCAAAAAGCTTCTAGACGCCAGGTTCATTCGGCCTTGTAATTTTCCCGACTGGGTGGCCAATGTGGTCCTTGTTAAGAAACCGAATGGGACCTGGCGCATGTGTGTTGATTACACAAATCTCAACAAGGCGTGTCCAAAGGACAGTTATCCGCTTCCAAAGATCGACAGTCTGGTCGACTCTATAGCCGGTCACGCCTTGATGAGTTTCATGGATGCCTACTCCGACTTCCATCAGATACCCCTGTGGAAGAAAGATCAAGAAAAGACGGCCTTCGTCACTGATAAGGGGCTATTCTGTTACACGGTGATTTCGTTTGGCTTGAAAAATGCGCCGGCTACATTCCAACAGATGATTAACACTATCTTTGTTAATCAAATTGGGAGGAATGTAGAGGCATACATTGATGACATGATAGTCAAATCCAAACAGCAGACGGATCACCTTGCTGATCTACGAGAAACCTTCACCACACTCAGGCGGCATAAGGTCATGTTAAATCCTAAGAAATGCGTCTTTGGTGTTGAGTCTGGGAAGTTTCTCGGATTCCTGATTGATCAAAGGGGGATAGAGGCTAACCCTGAGAAGATACAGGCGGTGATTGACATGAAGTCACCCCGCACTGTCAAGGAAGCACTGAGACTAACCAGTTGCCTGGCCGCTCTGGGGAGATTCCTCAGCCGGTCAGGTGACAAATGCCTTTACTTCTTCCAGGCAATCAGGAAGAAAACCAGATTTGAATGGGGGGATGAGGCTGAAGCGGCCTTTCAACGGCTAAAAGAACACCTCTACTCTTTGCCAAGACTTGTTAGTCCATTGCCTAGGGAGGTGTTATACATGTACTTAGCTGTCTCAGATCATGCCCTCAGTGCCGTTCTCCTTGTTGAGAGAGACGGTGTTCAGCTTCCGGTCTATTTCATTAGCCATGTCTTAAAAAATGCTGAGCTCCGGTACCCCATGGTAGAAAAATTTAGCCTTGCCCTGTATATGGCTTTCATGAAATTGAAGCCATACTTCCTGGCCCATCCGGTGGTAATCTACACTGACCAGCCCCTCAAGCAGCCAATGTCTACCCTGGAGTCATCCTGAAGAATGTTGAAATGGGTTATTGAAATGCAAAGTCTTGAAATCACTTTTGAACCTAGGAAAGTAGTGAAAGGTCAGGCGTTTGCCGACTTCATTGTTGAAATGACCCGACCGGCGCAACCGGAAAATCTTGACCGGGTTTGGAAAGTGTATGTAGATGGAAGCTCAACAAAGAACGGTTGTGGTGTAGGAATTATATATGAATCCCCAGAGGGGGACAAATTTGAATATGCACTACGGTTTAAGTTTCAAGCCTCAAATAATGAGGCAGAATATGAAGCCCTGCTAGCTGGAATCCGCATGTGTAAGGCGGCAGGGGCAATGAAGATTGACGCCTATTCTGATTCACAGTTGGTCGTTAGCCAGTATGAGGGAGCATATGAGGCAACTCATCCGGCTATGATCAAATATCTTCAAGCAGTCAAGGAAGAGACTGGGGCACTTGAGGAATTCCATCTGAATCAAGTGCCCAGGTCAGATAACAACCAGGCGGATGCCTTGTCCAAATTAGCTTCATCCGCCTGCTATGATACTCCTCGGTCGGTTTTTTGGGAAGTTCTTGAAAAAAGAAGCATACATGAAGAGCCCATTGGAACCTTAGACCGAGGCTCCACTTGGATGGATGCCATCCGGGCTTACCTTTCAGACACCGCGCTCCCTGATTCACCACAGGAAGCAGCCGTCCTGAAAAAGCGAGCCGCAAGCTTCGAGTTGAAAAATGGAGAACTCTTCAAAGCGGGATTTCTTAAACCCCTGTTGAAGTGTGTCACCCCAGAAAAGGGGAAGGAAGTTCTCGAAGACTTACACTCGGGATTCTGCGCCTCTCATATAGGCGGTAGGTCCCTAGCCGTCAGAGCCAGACGACATTACTTTTGGCCCACTCTTGAGGCAGACGCCAAAGAGTTGGTGAAGAAATGTGACAAGTGCCAAAAATTTGGCAAACTTATTCACCGACCGGCTACTGATCTGACGGCCATCCACAGCCCAATCCCGTTTGCAAAATGGGGAATGGACATTCTAGGTCCTTACATGCCTGCTCCAGGCGGAAAGCGCTACATCTTGGTGGCTGTGGATTACTTCACCAAGTGGGTGGAGGATGAGGCGGTCAAAAACATCAAAACCTCAGACGTAATTTCCTTCATTTGGAAGAACATTATCACCCGGTACGGGGTACCTATGTCTATGGTGTTTGATAATGGTCCTCAGTTTGAGACGCCTCAACTAAAAACTTGGTGTGGAGATCAGGGGATCTCAAGCTATTTTGCATCTGTTGGCCGGCCCCAAGCAAACGACCAAGTTGAAGCCTTCAACAAACTTATCTAAGACGGCATTAAAAAGAAAATAGAAAGAGCCGGTGGCTTGGGCAGAAGAATTAATCCATGTCCTATGGGCCATCCGGACAACGGCGAAGGGGGCAACCGGCGAAACCCCATTTCTCATGGTATACGGTGCTAAAGCCATTTTGCCTATTGAGCATTATGAGCCGACTCTCAGAGTTTTGCTCTATGATGAAGAGGCAAATTAGGAGGCCATGCGGCTGGCATTGGACTCCCTCCCGGAGCGTAGGGGCAATGCTGTCCAGCGCCATGAGATATACCGTCTGAGAATGACGAGAGCCTACAACAAAAAAGTACACAAGCGTCCTTTGAAAGTTGACGACTTAGTGTTACGAAAAATGGAGGCAACCGGTAGGGCCAATGAGCTAGGAAAGCTAACTCCAAATTGGGAAGGCCCCTACCGGATCTATGAAGAAGTAAGGGATGGCACCTACCGCATGGAAACTCCAGAAGGCAGGCGCCTGCCTAGAACTTGGAATGTAGACAATCTAAAAAAGTACTACTTCTGAGAATGTAAACTTTTTGTAAACAGTGAGTCAATTAATGAAGATTCAGATTTTGTTTGCAAAATTGAGTTATCGTTTGATTATCCATCCGGGTAATATCCAGGCTGATTCCCCATTTACCTAACTGAGTTAGACACTTAGTGAAGGTTACATTTGTTTATCCGCCTGGGTAATACTCGGATCTCTTGTTTATTTAAGTTTAATACTTTGTTTATTCAACTGCCTGACACTTAGACAGACTCGTTTGCTTTAAAAACTAAGTTCAATACTTTGTGTAAATTCAATACTCTGACTAAAAACTAAGCGCAAAAACGTTTAGTGGCTATACAATCGGTCTCAAACAAGGCCAGAGGCCAAAATGGCCGGATGGTTGCTCATTTTATAAAATCGCCTGTCCCAACATGGACAAAGGCGTCCGGCGACACCCCTCCGGCTCCGGGTGCAATCGTCGCAGAGAACGGACTATTTGTCGGTTCTACCCATGCAGACGACAAAAATTGAACGACCAAATTGGTCAACTCATAGCCGTCTGACCAAAATAACCTAGGAAGAACGAATAAGTTTCCAGATACCGGATGCCCATAGGCATCAGTCGGTCATTGATAGAGATTCTTGGGTTATTTATTCCAAAGTTGCACTCACTTCCCCTATTGGGGCAAAGGATTGTGTAATGGCTACACGTTAACCTCAGACGGAATATAACCGTCTGGGTAAGAAGCTCGAAGCACCCGCTTTTATGGCCGGCTGTGCACTTGGTTTGGGGCAATCACCATTGTGATTGATTGGCCTAAAAACACTCCATACTTCTTCAAGTATCAAGTGTTTTCAAGCCAATCAATCAGCCTGACATAAAACCAACCACACAGGCGCCCAGGGGAAAGAGCACCCAGATTGCAAATTGCCGCATGATTTTTTAAGTTAAGCAAAATACTATAGAATTGCAAACAGAGGAATAAAAATTCAAATCAAAAAAACTCAAGACGTATATAAAATCCGACTGAGTCGGAATACTTCATTCATATAAAATGGCACAAAGGCCAGAATAATTGTTAACCAGACACATCCGGTGAAGAAAGAAAGTGGAAATATTAATCCAACCCCATGGTTGGTAAAAAGATAAAACAAAACACGGCATGCAAGCCGGTAAACAATATTGATTGGCATATTGCCGCAGAAAGGTGGGAGGCTCGCCTAAGGCTGAGGCGGAGTCTTCTCCGGCTGAGTTTGGCTGGCTTGGCCCTCTTGATGATCATCCGCCGGCTCCTCATCATCCGAGACTTCATATCCCTGCTCAGCAGCCTAGTCTTGGAAGCGAGGCGGAGGAGCATCACCCAGTTGCTGGGCATCATACACCTCAGTGGCATAATCATACCTCAGCTTATAGACCTCAAAGTCTATTTCTGGGTAGAGGAGGCCCCAGGTGATCTTCAGCCGGGCCAAGTTGTCCCGCTCATTCTCCTCGGTCAGCCGGGTTTGCTCCTTGGCCAGCTCATCCGCCTGCTTGTTGCGCAGGGTCATGAGCTCGAGCTTCAGGCGGTCATTGTCAGTCCGGAGTTGGGCATTCTCTTTGTCAGCATCCTCTAATGCCTTGAGATCAGACTTGGCATCCTTCAGCTGCTTGTCAAGGTCATTAGCCCGGCTGTTAGCTTCATCGTTTGCAGCCGTTAAACTCCGGATCAGCTCCTCCTGTTTCAACTCTACTGCTTTAATCTTTAAATTACACATATAATCAGAATGTTCAGCAAAGTTGAGGTTTTCTAGGGCCCTCCGTTTGGCGTCATTTACCTCTTCCTATTTCCGCCTGAAGGGGCCCCGGAGACTGTCCACTCTCACCATGGCCTGAATCAATAACAGCCGGTTTATGAGTTACTTAGTCAGAATAAAGATTAAAGACATCAAAGAGCCCATTATCCGTTCAAAGTCCACAACCTGCAGATCAGGTATGGAGGCCTTCTCAGACCGGGTGAGGGTCCTCACCATCCGCTTCGCGAAGCCGGCGAGATCCGACGGGTTAGGAAGCAGATCTGCATCAAAAGTAGGTATTTGTGAGATAGAAGCAGCGTAGCTGGCATTCATCCGTTGCCGGCTGCTGGCTGACCCTTTTGAAGAATCAACCTTAGTCTTAATTCTCATAAAATTAAGTGGCCAAGGTATTTCAATTTATTTCTTACCGTGAACTTCCAGATGGGTCTCCGGCTTGTCCTCCCCCCCAGCGGTTGCCGCACCGCCTGCAACCTTAGGTGGCTCGCCACCCTTCGAAGTCGTAGAGGCCTCCGGCGCTTTCTGCTGTTCTGAGCTTTCACTAAGTTTCTTCAGAACAGCAGGGGATTTGCCCCCAGTCGTTGGACGACCAGATTGGGCAGAACTTTGCTTCTTGGGGGGATCCTTCCTTGCGGCTTTGGCAGCCGGAGCCTTCTCCTGATCATCTCCCTGCCTCTTGAGAAGCTTGGAGAACGATCGAGGGATTCTCTTGGCGGACTCCTGAGAAAGAAGCAAAATATAAGTATACCCAACCGGTATGTTTAAAAAAATATATGCAAACATAAAGTCAGGCGGTCTTACCCCGCCTTTCTTCGTAGCCTCGACGGCTGCCTTTTTGACAAGGGCCGCCTCCTTGCGCAGTAGCGCCGCAGATTTAGCAGGAGTCTTATCCTGGTCAACCATCCTCAGGGCTTCTTCTGCAAAAACAAGAATGTCAAGTTAGAAAGAATTAAGGCAAGTTTGCAATAAAAATAAAATGACAATCATTCCGGATGAGAAGTATTCTACCCCTAGAAAACATCGTACTCAGTCCGCAGGCGGACAAGAAGCACTCATCTTTGAAGAAGTCTGGATGGGGGATCCAGTTCTTGGGAACTATGATGTGAGTCCCATCCCCCATAAGCTCAGTTGCTGTCTCAAAAAATCCTGGCTCCATGATTTGCTCCCGGGCTTTAGTAGATAGTTCCGGGGGAGGGAATTTACGTCCAAGAAGAGTCGGCTCAGTGTTGTACCGGCGTAGTGTCCGGTTGTGTCTTAGGGTTGGAGAGGAAATCAAATAGAACTTGTCCTTCCACCCGGACCACTTGGACACTTTGTCCAAAGTCATTAGATATTGGGGCAGGGTAGTCAGCGTATACCATGCCCCATGGCCGCCTGGAGCCTTGCTCAAGTAGTGCATATGAGCGAAGGCAGAGAAGCTGGGGTTCAAGTTTTGGAACTCACAGGCGGCAATGTAACTTAATATGTTCACCCACGAATTAGGGGTGAGCTGCCAAACCCCCATATCATACCCCTTGAGGATTTTCCTAATCCCGGGGTGGAGGGGGAACCGGAGGCCGGCTTCTATTACCGCCTCATAGCAGATGAAGTAGTCATCTGCATGGTCAATGTCATCCCCCAGGCCATCACAGCATCAGCCGGAGGGACAATAACTTCCCAACCCTTTCCAAATGGATGTTTCTCTTTAAAAGCCCTGAACCCGCTATTAAGAAGGGAAATATTACTCGGCAGCATCCAAGTTCTTTTGGGGTTGGGATGGTCAGCAACTTTGGGCGGCTGCTGATAGTCAGCCGCAAAATCTCCTTGGTCAGAGCCGGAGGATTCCGCTCTTGATCCCTGGCCGGCTTCAGCGTCGCCGGCTTCATTTGAGGAGGCGGCTCCTTCGCCGTCCACCTCTCTTACTCCCGATCTCCCGGAGGTAGAGGGAGCCTCCTCGTCAGATCCGCTCTCCTCCAAATTCCTCGGATCCCCTTTCGGGAAAACCTCATCGGCAGGCACTCTCATGGTGCGCCGGCTCTTAGACCGCCTGGCCGTTTGTTTCGTTCTGGCCATTGTGTCCTGCACAGACACAGAGAGGGAGGAATTCGGAGATGAGCATATTGGTTCCGACAGTCCAGAAGAGGCACCCCCTGTTCTAGACTCAGCCGTTCCTAGGGATCGACTGAGTGTCCTAGGCAGTGCCGAGTGGGTGGATTGGGAACTCATTTATGTTTAATTAAGAAAGACGGGTATACAGGAGAAAAACGGTATGCAAATTCAAAGGGAGAAAAGCTAAAATGGTACAGGCGGTTACCTTGCTTTAACTCTGGAAAATCTGAAAACCGCTACAGCCGGTGAGCCGGGTGATGAACTTCTAGCACTCGGAAGCTTGAAACTTGTTGTTATGCAGGAGGGAGCAGAGAAAATTCTCTCTCTAGAAATCTCTCTTTTTCTCTCTCTAAAAGGTCAATATGAACGTTAAGAGTGAAAAGGAGGGGGGTAACTTTCTATTTATAGAAAGTAAAAGTGGGGGAAAATTTTGATTTGAAATTCAAAATTTTACCCGTTACTGTTCACCTATGAAAGGTGGACACGTGTCACAGGCCCCACGTGACATGCACATGCGACCTGTGAGGGGCAAATGTTTAGGGTATTTTTACCCTAGACACGTGGACCAATGAGAGGTCGCCACGTGTCAAGGTCATGATGGCTCATGTGGCTCAACCTCCTCTTGACACTTGGTGCCCTCATATATGTTTCTGAATTGGCAGCTTTCAAAAGGCCCAAACTCCTAGGACCTGATAGGGGCGCATTTTCCAACGACCCTATAAATAGGGAGATATTTCCCCACCTTGAGGGGGACATTGAATCATTAATTACACCCTTATTCTCTTACATTAGAGAAAGACCTGAGCTTGGAATCCGAGCAGATACCCACCTAAATTTTCGTTCTCTGTATTCCGTTTCAAGTTACTGACTTGTGCGTCGGAGGCGGAGCACCATCCAACCTGTGTCTCCGTTTGTTTTGCAGGTACAGCTCACTGCGGATCAGTCTTCGCGTTGTAACTCTCCCAAGGGACAAAAACACCAAAAACAAAATGCATTCCCAAAATTGGGAGCCATGGGTGGAAGAAAGTCTTTGAATCACGTGATTTCTCTATCAAGTGGGTCATCCCATGGTGGAAAATAAAAAGGATGGTTGGTATTAACAAGCAACCAATCTGTCATCTTCCAAGCTTGTCTCGTGTGACATATTATTATTCCTGCAGAGTAAGGAGACAATATGGCTTGCTTCAAAATATTCCTTCCGGGGATCTTCGTCCTCCCTATGAGTATCCCATATCTCAAGAAGTAGATAAATTTGACACTTACTGGAGCGCTAGACCTTTATGGGAAGTGATTACCCAAAAGGTTCCCCCTTCTTTACCTAATGATGTAAAGAAGTGGTTGCTGAAGAAGTCTTCAATTGATCAGGTTAGAACCGATGTGAAGAATCGTCTAGGTGACAGGGTGACACCGGCCAAGGAACGCTTAGGTGCAAGAATTGAGTTCAAGACACCTACAATGCCTAAGAAGAAGAATACTACTAAAGGCAAGGGGAAAAGGAAAGCTACAGACAAGAAGGTTTGGGTGGAAAAGAAGCATGGGGTGCTAGCTGAGGGAGAAACAATCTATTCGAAAATTGAATGTAGGTCCTCTAAAGGATGCCTACTAGCTAAAGTAATGGATGAAGAGGAGGAAACGGAAAAGAATTGGAAAAGGGCAAGGAAGGAGAAGAAAGACTAGAACATTGCTTAGCTTTAGATTTATTAGATTCTTAATTTTTATTTAAAGTTAATTTATTTCAGCCTTATTTGAATTCCATTAACAATGCAATTTTATTTCATTAATGAAATTTCAGCTTTCAATTAAATTGTTACTTTAAATTTATTTTATTAAAGCAATGAAAAAAACCGAAAAATTAATTTTCCTGAAATTCTTCGAGTACGGAAGTCAAAAAATTTCCGAAAAACACCGAAATTCACCCAGATTTTATTTCCGAGCTGGCGCCAGTAATTGCAGATTGGCGCCAGGTATTGAGTTCTAGCGCCAGGCGCCAATACCATCGGCTGGCGCTAACGGCCTATTGCTGGCACCAGGCTCTGTTCTGCGACGCCAGTAGCCTTTCCGACTTTTTTGTTGACTTATAGTTGATTCTGGAATGCGGAGATGTCGAAAAATAAAGTGGCCGCACCCGTAATGGGTTGTCTACGCATCCTTTCCTAAGGAATCAGGCCGAACGTAGCTCTCTTGAGTGTCCTACTCAAGTAATTATGGGTAGTATTTTTTAAGTTGGTCAAGATTGGTCATGTTTGAGAATTCCCATCCATGTCAGTTAATTTTGCTGCACCACCTGACAGGATTGTTTCGACAATGTAGGGGCCACACCAATTAGGTCTAAACTTTCCCCTTGGATCTAAAACATTTTTCCTTAGCGCTTTTAATACCAAATCTCCTACTTTGATATTTCTTGTCTTGATCTTCTTATTAAAATGTCTAGCCATACGAGTTTGATAGCACTGGGTGTGATGTAGAGCTTCTAGTCGTTTTTCGTCGAGTAGGATCAATTCTTCATATCGTGCCCTAGTCCATTCGACTTCATCGAGTTTACTCTCTAGCGCAATACGTAGAGATGGTATTTCTAGTTCGATAGGTTGTACGACATCCATTCCATATACCAAAGAAAATGGTGTATTTCCTGTTGACGTACGGATTAACAGCTTGTCAGGCCAATCCTTATAATTTTCTGTCATTTTCTCGATGATAGTCTTTAAATTCTTATTAGCTGCCTCGACTACTCCGTTTGCTTGAGGTCTATAAGGGGACGAATGATGATGTTGGATACCATATTTATGTAGCAGATCTTCACATTCGGCTTGAAAGTGAGTTCCATTGTCACTTATCATTTCATGTGGGACTCCATATCGACAAATGATATTTCTCTCGATAAAGAGCGCTACATGTTTTGCGGTAAGTTTAGCATATGATTGCGCTTCAACCCACTTTGTAAAGTAATCAATTGCTACTAGAATAAATTCATGGCCTCTTGTCCTTGGAGGAGTGATCTTGCCAATTGTTTTGGGGATTTTGTCCCTCGGGAGAGTTACAACAATGAAACTGGATTCAACTGAGGACGCCTGTACCTGCAAAGCAAACGGACCTCCGGATGGTTGGGGGTCCGCCTCCGAAGATTAAGTCAGCAAAAATTCGGAAATAAAACGTGCGGAATTAAGTTATCTGCTTGGATTCCAAGCTCAGGTAAAGTGAGATAAGGGACGTATTGTCTCGTATTGCGTGTCAAAAATTCTCTCTGTGTCATAAATGACATAATGTCCCTATTTATAGGGTCCTTTTGAAAAGTGTGCCTTCCTAGGATCTGGTGACCTAGGAATTAGGTCACGCCGTTTTGCGGCGCCTCGGGATTTGGGCCTTAAAAGGCCGCCACCCCAGGGCCAATGCCTGAGTGACACGTGTCACTGTGCCCAAAAGGATTTTGAAGCACTTTTTGTGTGACACGTGTCGCCACCTGAATGGTCCCTGCTGGACCTTCAGTCCACGTAGGACGGAGAAGAGTCCACCCTCTACGTGTCATCATTCCATAGGTCCAAATGGCACCTATACGGAGGACACGTGGCACTTTCTGATTGGGCCACCTGGCCGGGTATAAAATACCCAAATCATTTGCCCCTCACAGGGGTCACGTGCATTGCACGTGACTCTTGTGACAGGTGTCAGTATCTGAGTGGTCAGATTCAAAAATTTTTAGGAGGGAAAAAATTAGGGTTTTACCCCCTATAAATAGTGAGGTTTGACCCCCTCCCCCCTTGGATTCACACCTTGGCGAATCTCTGGAGAATCTTGGACTTTTTGACTTAAAGAATCTCAAAATTCCCTAAGCGTTTTTCAAGCATCCGACACTCGGCCAACAGTCCGACCGTTCTTTAGTCAACCAGGCGTCTTTCTCCCTTCTTCTAAAGGTAACGCCTGTATTTTCTTTTTACTCTTCATTTTTTCTTTGTTTTCGAAAAAATGGCTCCCCAATTGCATACGGCACGACGTAGGATAGTGATCAGCCGGTCACCGGGGACGGCTGAATCTAGAACTAGCAGTGCCGAATGCTTGGCCAAAGATCCTGCTTTGCGAACTTCTCCGAATCCGACCGTTTCTGTGTCTGTGCAGGACACTATGGCCAGAATCAAAAGAACAGCAAGGCAGTGTAGCTCCGATGGAGTTTTCTACCATTCGGATGGGTCGACTGTTTATTCAGACGGCTCAATAAGAGTGCCTCGAAGTGAGCTGTCGGAACACCCTGACAGCCCTTCCTATCTTCCTCCTACCCCCACCTATTACCATTTGCCCACATCTAGTGGAACTCCCAGTGATAGAATCCTGGGGGAGGCGGATGAAGAATATCAACCCGGGCCTTCTGGACAGGTGCCGGAAGAGAGTCTAGGGGAGGACCCCGCTGGCACCAGTCGACGGTCCCCCAGCTCTGATGACGAGTCGGCCTCGTCATCTTCTTCAGAGAATGCCTCTGTAACTTCAAAGGAGGCTAGATCAAACATAGATGCTGCCAGAGAGTCCCTGACAGTGGATAGGGGGGAAAGCTGGGCCGAGCCGAGTGCTTCCAGGCGCTTGGAGAGAGCCCCCTACTATCAGCATGTTCCGCCAGGCAGGCGGAGCACCATGGCATCCGGCCTTGCCAATTTTAGGCGCAAGGTCGTCCTAGGCTATGCCTACACTTTTTCGGTCCCTAACGAGGGTGACACGATAACCTGGCCGAGCCTGGCCAGCTATCAAGACAAAGCATTTGGCTGCTATGAAGCGGCCTTCCAGGCTGGCCTCCGCTTCCCTCTCTATCCGGCCGTGGAGAGGATCTTGGACGGATACCAACTAGGTATCTGGCAACTTGTACCCAACTCCTGGATCAATATTCTGGGGTACGTTGCCGCCTGTGAGATGCTACAGGTGGAGGCGAGCTTTGAAGCGTTTGCCCACATGCACTATCTGAGCAGGGCGCCTGCTAGGGGCGGTGAAGGCTGGTACACCTTGACCACTTGCAAGGGGTACATGATGGTTGTTGGCAAAGAGAACAAGTGGAAAGACTGGAGGACTAAGTTTTACATAGTCAAGTCTGCCGACAGCCGCCTGAACCAAAAGTATAACAAGTGGAATAAGGATCCACCTCTCCTAGCAGGCAGGAACGCATTGCCGCCTGTTCTTAGGCGGGCAAAGGAGGAGATCATGGACGCGGGGTTGTTTACCGTGTCCGTGTGGAAGAATGATGAGGGGGAGAAGGAGGTCACCCCTCAATGTTATCTCCCTTTGTATAAGTGGTTTGAAGAAGGAACATTCTTAGCCGCCTGTGGGCTAAGTTCTGAGATGCCGAGAGGTAGTCGGCCGTATGTTTTATATGCAATTTACTTTTGCTTTTCAGTACTTGTTTAATGATGCTAACACTTGTTCATTTTTGCAGACAAAGCAATGGAAAAGCTCTCGGCCACAAGGAAGCCGGCTGTATCTGCTGCTCGATACAGGTCGAATGTCCTAAACAGTGCAGAAGTAACCACTCACACCAAAGTGGACGAGCAGAAAACTGGCGGCACCTCCAAGGTAGAAAATTGTTATACTTTCATTTCTGACCAATATTAAATTTGCCCGAATGATTTCTAACTTGCGTGTATCTTGTGTTGATGTAGGGTGCGCCTTCCAACTCTCCTTCAAAACCATCCGACCCTAAGGTCCAAAAGACAAGGGCGGGTGATGTGAGCGCATCCGGCAAGGGCGGCCGGAAGCACATTGCTCATAGGCCCAAGAAGGGCCCAGACGCCTCTTCTCTCGAAGCTGAAAAGGAGATCAGCAAACCGGATGCCCAGAGGGCATCGAAGGTGGCTTTAAGCAACCCACCACTGCTGTCGGCTCAGAAGGAGAGAAGAGGAGCCTGGGGAGAGAGGAGGAACAGAAGGACGACGGTAAAATCCATTCGCCTCTATTGTTCTTCCATTTAGATGTACTTGAGTTATTTTTCTAACTTTCTTTCCTTCTCAGTTCCTGTGCAGAGGCCGACTGTAGTCCAGATGGCTAAGTCCATGTTGAGGGCGGTTGATCCTGACGACAAGGCGTCTGTCAGAGGAGTCGCCACCCTTGACTTGGATGGCATCTTGGGGAACCTCTGCGAGGTATGTCTTAGCTCAAGCAAATTTTTTTTATTTTTTTTATTTTTTTTTCGCCTGGTTTTAACCATTCGACTCTTTTGCAGGCCATGCTGCGCGTCCAAGGGCTTAGGCTACCCCTTAAGGAGAAGTCCAAAGAGGTAACAGTTGCCAAAGCTCGGGCCGAGTCCGCCTTGGATCGAGCTCAATTTGATATTGCTCAGAATGAGTTTCTGACGCTTGATATGATGTATTCGCAGGCGGAAGCCAATATGCAGGTGAAGAAGGACCTGAACTCGGCCCGCCTGCGCATCACTTCCCTTAAGAAAGATATTACAACTCTTAAGGAGAAGCTCGAGCCTCTTCAAGATGCCAAAGAAGAGGCCGAGAGAGCCAAGCAGAAGGTGGGCCGCCTAAAGCAGCGCCTCAGCAACCAGGAGCATCAGCTGAAGTCCAAGTTTGAGTCCGTGGCTGATCAAGAGAGAGAGGCTCTTGTTAAGCAAATGATGAGCGATTATGAAGCCATCATGCGGGACACTTGGGCGGTTGTACAGCCGGACTCGCCTTATTTAAGAGGCTGAGAATGCTGAGGCCGAGGAAAGTTCTGGGTCCGACTCTTCTGGGAAGTCGTCCTCTGGTGGCGAGGAGGAGGATCAGGCGGAGGAGCAAGAGAAAAAGGATGAAGAGCAGCCGAAGGACGACAGGCCGGATGCCACTGAAGAGGCTCTCCCCTGATCACTTAAGCTTTTATGCTTTCCTGCGGCCGAATGGCTATGTACTTTTCTTTTCCGGCCTGCGTGCCGAGTATTTGTATCTTTACCGACCGAGGGGTTGGGTAATTTGACAATCTTTCTGGCTGTGCCAGATGACAATCTTAACCAATCGTCTGGTGACGATTGGTCTTTTTTAATTTGAATCATTCGGCCATTTGGCTGAAGTTATCCATATTCTGTCCTTTGAACTGTTTGAATTTTTATTTTTCATTGCATGTTTTTGGCTAAGTATTATAACCTTTATACCATGCGAATGTTCTTGCCCCTGGACGGATGTCGAGTGGTTTCGGTTTATCGGATTGATTGACTTAGAAATCATTGATACTTAGAAGGGTATGCATGGTTTATAAGTCAATCAATCACTTATGGTGATTGCCCCAAACCACTCGGCAGTCGTCCATCTAAAACAGGCATCTTAAAGCCTTCATTCGGCCATTGGCTCGAACAAAACTCAAATTTCCAACTTAACAAATTTGCTAAGAGAGAACCTCCGTCTGTTTTGCCCCATAAGCAAAAACAGGCGTCTCTGGCCATAGGCCTCTTTGAGATAAATTGGCCAAGTTTGTAACTTAGCTAATTTTCTTTTAAAAATGATTGCCCGCCTGTTTTGCCCCATAGGCAAGGTTCAAGCGTCATCCGGCCAATGGCCTCAATAAGCGCCAAGTAGTTGACTTAACTCTTTTATTAATCAAATTTTCCGCCTGTTTTGCCCCCGAGCAATAACAGACGCATCCGGCTTTATGCCTCGTTTAGCTTCTACTTATGAGAACAGTGACCATTTCTGAACTGTACGAGAGCAGTTAGAAAATTCGAGTCTCTTTAGATCTCACTTTCGGTTAAAACAAACGACTGCGAATGCTGCCTTAGCATCCGGTAGGGCCGCTTGGTATATTCGTAGAGCAATGTGCCACCCAAATGGGAGATTCTTCTCCTCGACGAATTCGCCCGAATGGACGTCGCCGGTTATCTGACTCATGTTGGAGCGGATGGTCATACTCATATTGGAGCAGACTGTGACCATTCGGTCTCTTTTTGTTTATTAACATCCGGCCATGGGCCTCATCATGATTTTATCTGGCCTTAGGCTTCTTAAATGGTTACGTAAATATTCGTCAAGTGTTGGTGTAAACTTGATGAATTTCGTAGGAACGACTGTTCTAAAACAATCGGTTCCTTTAGAAGGATTGGAGCGTCTGCTGTTGAGACAAACGCTCTACAAACGTATTGGCCGTCTGTATTGTATACAGGCGACACTAAGAGCTTTAATAAAAAGACAAGTTGGGAAATGAAGGCATATTCTCATTTACAATACGTGAGATTTACAAAATTGAGGTTTTTACATTCGTACTTAGAAGTAGTACTTTTTCAAGTTGTCTACATTCCAAGTTCTGGGCAGCTGCCTGCCGTCTGGGTCGTCTAGGCGGTAGGTGCCGTCTTTTACTTCCTCATAGATTCGGTAGGGTCCTTCCCAATTTGGGGTTAGCTTTCCCTGTTCGTTCGCCCTACCGACTGCCTCCATTTTCCGTAGCACAAAGTCCCCCACTTTGAGAGGACGCTTGTGTACTCTTTTGTTGTATGCCCGAGTCATTCTCAGACGGTATATCTCATGACGCAAGACAGCATTGCCCCTGCGCTCTGGAAGTGAGTCCAATGCTAGGCGCATGGCCTCCCAATTCGCCTCTTCATCATACAACATGATTCGAAGGGTCGGCTCATAGTGCTCAATGGGCAGAACAGCTTCTGCACCATACACCATTAGGAATGGGGTTTCTCCCGTTGCCCCTTTAGCAGTCGTTCTGATGGACCAAAGGTGTGTGGTAATTCATCCGCCCAAAGGCCACCAGCCCGCTCAATTTTCTTTTTAATCCCGTCTGAGATTAACTTGTTGAAGGCTTCGACCTGGCCGTTTGCTTGCGGCCGGCCGACTGATGCGAAGAAGCTTGAGACCCCCTGGTCTCCCAGCCAAGTCTTGAGTTGAGGCGTCTCAAATTGAGGACCATTGTCAAAAACCATAGACATGGGCACCCCAAAACGAGTGATTATATTCCTCCAGATAAAGGAAATGACGTCTTTAGTCTTGATGTTTTTGACTGCCTCAGCCTCTACCCACTTGGTAAAGTAATCCACAGCCACCAATATATAGCGCTTGCCGCCTGGTGCAATTGTATATGGCCCCAGAATGTCCATGCCCCATTTGGCAAAGGGTATTGGGCTGTGGATGGCCTTCAGGTCTGTTTATCATGGCCGGATGAGTGGCCTCGTACGTTCCATTAACCTGGAGTACGACCAATTGAGAATCAGAGTAGGCGGATATCTTCTTCGCCCCTGCAGCCTTGCAATACCGGATGCCGGCCAGCAGGGCCTCATACTCGGCCTCATTATTAGAGACCTGAAACTTGAACCGTAGTGCGTATTCGTACTTATCTCCTTCAGGAGATTGACAGATAATCCCCGCACCACAGCCGTTCACAGTGGAGCTCCCATCCACATACACTTTCCAAACCTGGTCTGTATTGTTCAGAACAACCGGCCTTGTCATTTCGACAATAAAGTCAGCGAATGCTTGTCCCTTTACTGCCTTCCTTGGTTCGTAAGTGATTTCTAATCCTTGCATTTCAATCGCCCATTTGAGCATTAGTCCAGAAGACTCCAAGGTTGTGAGTGGCCATTTGATCGGTTGGTCAGTATAGACCTCTACAGCATGCGCCAAGAAGTAAGGTTTAAGCTTCTTGATGGCCATGTAAAGGGGAAGGCCGAATTTCTCAACCATGGGGTACCGAAGCTCCGCGTTTCTCAGAACATGGCTTATGAAATACACCGGGAGCTGGGTGCCGTCTCTTTCAGCTAAGAGAACGGCACTGAGGGCATGATCAGAGACGGCTAAGTACATGAAGAGCTTCTCTTTAGGCATGGGGCTGACAAGCCTCGGCAAAGAGTGCAGATGAGTTTTTATCCTTTGAAAGGCCGCCTCTGCATCATCCCCCCATTCAAAGTTTTTCTTCTTTTTGTTTGCTTGGAAAAAGTAGAGACACTTGTCGCCTGACCGGCTGAGGAATCTCCCCAAGGCCGCCAGACAACCTGTTAGTTTTTGCACTTCATTCACAGTACGGGGCGACTGCATGTCGATCACCGCCTGTATTTTCTCAGGGTTGGCCTCTATTCCCCTTTGGTCAATCAAAAATCCGAGAAACTTCGTAGACTCAACACCAAAGACACACTTTTTTGGGTTAAGCATGACCTTGTGCCGCCTGAGTGTGGCGAATTTTTCTCAGAGATCAGCAAGGTGATCCGCCTGCTGTTTGGATTTGACTATCATATCATCAATGTGTGCCTCTACATTCCTTCCGATTTGATTAATGAAGACCGTATTAATCATTCGTTGGAAGGTAGCAGGCGCATTCTTCAAACCAAACGGCATCACCGTATAACAGAACAACCCCTGATCAGTGACGAATGCCGTCTTTTCTTGATCTTTTTTCCACAGGGGGATCTGATGGAAACCTGAATAGGAGTCCATGAAACTCATCAGGGCATGTCCGGCTGTTGAGTCGACCAGACTGTCGATCTTAGGCAGTGGATAGCTATCCTTTGGACATGCCTTGTTGAGGTCTGTGTAATCAACACACATCCGCCAAGTTCCATTCGGCTTTTTTACTAACACAACGTTAGCTACCCACTTAGGGAAGTTGCACGGCCGAATGAACTTGGCATCTAACAGCTTTTTTACTTCGGCAGCTGCCGCCTGACTTCTTTCTTCGCCGTGGTTTCTTTTCTTTTGCCGGATGGGCTTCTTTTTAGGATCCACGGCGAATTTGTGGACAGCGAGATCCGGGCTGATGCCTGGCATCTCCTCCACTTCAAAGGCAAAGATGTCTTTGAATTCCTTGAGCATCTGGTGAAGGTTTTCACCCAACTTTGCAAAGGCAATCGTCCCCACCTTAACAGTCCGCTCTGGACGGCTATCATCCAGAGGGATATCAATGTGCTCACCAGTAGGCTGGGGACGAAGATCATTCGACCTTTCCCCGGTCAGTGATTGCTATTGCTTTTCTTTTTTTACCACCACCAGCTGATCAGTCTTTCTTTTCTTTCCGGCTGGTGGGGCCGACTGTTCTTCCTGGACATCGTCGAGGTCAACCATTTTCTTGCCCCGGCCGGATGCTGCGGCCGCAGGCTTGACGTCCGAGAGGTAACACTCTCGAGCCGTCTTTTGGTCCCCATTAAGGGAACCAACTGTTCCATCATCCTTCTCATACTTGAGTAGCATGAGAGCAGGGATGATGACGGCCTTACACTCATTAAGAGTGGGTCGTCCAAAGATGAGGTTGTAAGCCGTGAGCTCTTCAACCACTAGGAAACGGATGGTCATGTGCCGACCGTCTCCCCTGCTTCCCAGACGGACAGGTAGGTCGACTGGGTGCACAAGTCCTCCCCCAAACCCAACTAAGGTGTGGGTAACCTCCATCATGCTATCCGATTTGTACTTGAGATTGGATAAGCATTTGAGGTTGATGAGGTCAGAGGAACTTCCTGTGTCAATCAGAATTCGGCCAACCAGTTGGTTGGCGACTTTGCACTCAATGACAACAGGGTCATCATGCGGCCGACGAACTTTGCCTCTGTCCTGTTCGGTGATGACAACTTTAGGGAAGGTGGATGTGCTAGCTGCATCCCCCTCCTCAACAGAATTGACCATCTTTCTTAGATGGTCCTTGGTACCCCGAATGGTCGGGCCACCACCGGCTAATCCGCCTGCTATGGTGTACACCGGTTCTTCATCAGTTTCGGCACTCACAGCAGGCTGGGGAGTCTTTTTCTTGGACTGCCCCGGATTTGCTTTTGAAGTCACTTTGGACTTCACATAGGACTTCAGCTGTCCTTTGTCGGCCAGACGGTCGAGCTCCCGCTTGAGACTAAAGCAGTCGTTCGTGTCATGGCCAACATCCTCATGGAAATGGCAATGCTTGTTCTTGTTCCGATTTTCAGCGGATCCTTTCATAGCAGTCGGCTTTTCAAGAGTTAGCCGATCCTTAATTTCCAAAAGGATGGAGCAGCAGTCCTTGTGGAATTCTTACCTTGGGACGTACGGTTTCCACTCTTTTTTCTTCTTTTGGGCCGGTTGATCAGAGTTATCAATGGCCCAGACTTGCTTTTTCTTTTTGCTCTCTTCTGGCTTAGGAGCCGGCTGAGCAGGCCGACTCTCTTTCTGCCGGTCGGACTTCTTATGGTCCGACTGCTTATTGGAGGAGCATAGTTCGGTCGCCTGTATGTAGGCTTCCGCCTCTCGCAAGGCTCCTTGTAGGGTAAAGATTTGTTTGCGGACGAGTTCGTACTTAAAAGTAGACCCGTCCTTCAAACCCTTAAAGAAGTCTGTGAAGGCGACCTCATCAGACAGCCCATGAATCTGGATTCGGACCAGATTGAACCGCCTGACGTAGGATCGTAAACCTTCTCTATCTCCCTGCTGTACATTTCCCAAGTCAAGACTTGTCTTTTTTGCAGGGATGTTCATAGAGAAGTTTGATGCAAACAAGAACGCAAGCGTCTTGAAGCTATTTTTGCAGCTAGCCGGCAGGTTTCCAAACCACTGTTGGGCTATGCCCTTCAGGGTGGCTGGAAAGCAACGACACCATGCGGCATCATCCAACCCCTGTAAATACATGAGGTAGGTGTATGCCAACAGGTGGTCCTCCGAGTTGGAGGTCCCGTCATAGGCTCCAACCAAAACGTTTTTAACTTTAGCTGGCTGCACGACTTCAGTTATCTCTCTGGAGAAAGCAGAGGGTTGGTCTCCAAGGTGCTGCAGCCTAAGGTGCCAGTCCATCGGCTGATAGCCGTATGCCGCCTGTCCCCCGTAGAGGGTAGGCTGCATGTAAGGTATAACTGGCGCCTGGTACAATGGTTGTGCCATGTACAACCCCTGTAAATACATGAGGTAGGTGTATGCCAACAGGTGGTCCTCCGGGTTGGAGGTCCCGTCATAGGCTCCAACCAGAACGTTTTTAACTTTAGCTGGCTGCACGACTTCAGTTATCTCTCTGGAGAAAGCAGAGGGTTGGTCTCCAAGGTGCTGCAGCCTAAGCTGCCAGTCCATCGGCTGATATCCGTATGCCGCCTGTCCCCCGTAGAGGGTAGGCTGCATGTAAGGTACAACTGGCGCCTGGTACAATGGTTGTGCCATGTACTGGGCGGACTGAATCTCATGCGGCCCAGACTGAACCCTTTGGCTGCTTGTTGGGGTCTCATGTACAGACTGGGAACACCTCACAGAGGTATTCCGAAAGCTATCATGATAAGTCGACGTTGAAGCCGACTCTGACTGCTGGGTTCTCCTCTCCTCAATGTATTGCCGAGCGTCAGAGAACGTTTTCTTGCTACCATCCGGCTGTATGTGCCGGATGGGTTTTCTTGCGCCCGTTTGTGGGAAACGGAGCCGATTGAGGTCAAATTAGGGCCGGGCCTTCTCCTTAGGAGCAGGATGAGGAGTCGGCTGACGGTCCCTGACCGACTTCTGTTTGCCAGCTTGGGCTGGCTTCTTGGCCGACTGCTCCTTTCTAGGAGTAGGCGACTTCTTTGAGGCGAGCTGCTTGATTTCACCCCTGAGGCTGCTCAGGAGTGACATTAGCTCATCCCGAGTGACGGGAGTTGATCCTGCCGCCTGGGAAGGATCAACCGGCCGCCCCGAGGGCTTCTTTGGCTGACCAGCAGTTTTTCTTGGTCCTGCTTGAACATGGGGACGCTCTCACCGTTCCTTACTGCGGATGCGTTTAGAGATGAGGGATCCATTTGGATCCACATAGGTTTCGACATCAGCGTCATCACCTGAGTCATGGTCCATTTGGACTAGTACATCATTTGGAGGCCGAATGGCCTACGGATTTGGTACAAGTTCTTGTGAAGCCATTTCAGAGGTACTCTCCCCACAGACGGCGCCAAATGTTTTGGGGTTTTTGTCCCTCGGGAGAGTTACAACACTGAAACTGGATTCAACTGAGGACGCCTGTACCTGCAAAGCAAACGGACCTCCGGATGGTTGGGGGTCCGCCTCCGAAAATTAAGTCAGCAAACGTTCGGAAATAAAACGTGCGGAAGTAAAGTTATCTGCTTGGATTCCAAGCTCAAGTAAAGTGAGATAAGGGACGTATTGTCTCGTATTACGTGTCAAAAATTCTCTCTGTGTCATAAATGACATAATGTCCCTATTTATAGGGTCCTTTTGAAAAGTGTGCCTTCCTAGGATCTGGTGACCTAGGAATTAGGTCACGCCGTTTTGCGGCACCTCGGGATTTGGGCCTTAGAAGGACGCCACCCCAGGGCCAATGCCTGAGTGACACGTGTCACTGTGCCCAAAAGGATTTTGAAGCACTTTTGTGTGACACGTGTCGCCACCTGAATGGTCCCTGCTGGACCTTCAGTCCACGTAGGACGGAGAAGAGTCCACCCTCCACGTGTCATCATTCCATAGGTCCAAATGGCACCTATACGGAGGACACGTGGCGCTTTATGATTGGGCCACCTGGCCGGGTATAAAATACCCAAATCACCAATTATGTCAATTCCCCATGTAGAGAATGGCCAAGGTGACGTGTAGTTGTAGAGCAAAGATGGAGGAACGTGTTGTAAATTGGCATAAATTTGACACTTAGGGCATCTTTTCACGTATTGATGGTAGTCCTTATTCATTGTAGTCCAATAATACCCTTCTCGCATTATTTTCTGGACTAACATTTTGCCATTTACATGAGTTCCACAGATTCCTTCGTGAACTATTCTCATTATTCTTTGTGCATCCACCTTTCCTACGCATAGGAGAGCTCGACCTTTAGTTACCCTTTTATGTAGCTCGTTGTCTATGAGTACATATTGAGAAGCCAAAAGTCTCAAGGCTCGTTTTGCTCTTTTGTCAGCACGAGGAGGGTATTCTCCATTGGTGACATAGTTGAGAATGTCTGTGTACCATGGTTCTTCTTGTTCTTCATCTTCGTCTGGGATTGGGTCGTCGTCTTCTATAGCCTAAATATATGTTGGTTTGTGCCTTTTTTCGATAGTTAGAGGCATTTGCTCGATATCCGTGGGAATCCTAACCATTGAGGCTAATCTTGCCAAGGCATCAGCAAATTGGTTTTCTTCTCTAGGTAGATATGTGTATTCTACCTTCTCTAACTGATCGGTAAGAGTTTCCAGATAAGTTTGGTAAGGGGCAAGGCTTTCGCTCCTTACTTTCCACCTTTTAGATATTTGATTGATGATTAGAGAGGAATCTTCGAATATCCTTAACTTCTTTACTCCCAATGCCAGGGCTGTTTCAAGGCCTACCACGCATGCTTCATATTCAGATGCATTGTTGGTAACGTCGAAATCAAGCTTTATTGAGATTGGGACGTGTTCTTCTTTAGGTGATACTAGTATCACTCTGACACCACATCCCTTTTGTTTTGAGGCTCCGTCGAAATACAAGGTCCAAGTATCATCTTCGGTGACCATCAAATCTTCATCTGGAAATTCATTGTCCTGTATTGGTGTCGAGTCTTCTATTGGAAAATCTGCCAGAAAGTCTGACACCACAGATCCTTTAATAGCTTTTTGTGGCATAAACCGCACATCGAACTGGGCTAAGTTGACTATCCATCTTGAAATACGTCCATTGAGCGTTGATTTCTCGAACAAGTATTTGAGTGGATCTAATCGAGATACCACGAAAACGGTATGCACCAACATGTAATGTCTCAAATTAGTTGTGGCCCACACAAAAGCGAGGCACAATTTCTCGAGTGGTGTATAGCGTGTTTCGTATTCGAGCATCTTCTTACTTAAGTAATAGATTGCATTCTCTTTGTTTCCTACCTCTTGTGCTAGCATGGCTCCCATTGTCTCTTTGGTAACCGTTAGATATAATCTAAGAGGTATTCCGGGAAGTGCTGGCGCTAATACGGGAGGATTTGCGAGATAGGCTTTGATTCGGTCAAAGGCTTTTTGACACTCATCATCCCATATTACTGGTACATTCTTCTTGATCTTTTTGAAGATTGGTTCACATATCGTTGTTAGTTTTGATATGAACCTACTTATGTATTGCAACCGGCCAATGAATCCTCGAATCTGTTTCTCGGTCTTGGGCGGTGGCATTGACATGATTGCTTTAATCTTGGTTGGATATATCTCTATTCCTCTAGAGCTTATGACGTACCCCAAGAGCTTGCCTGAGGTGACTCCAAAAGCACATTTTGATGGATTCAACCTCATATTGTATTTTCTTAATCTTTCGAAAAATTTCCTTAAGGCTACTTGATGGCCTGGACGGTCCTTTGATTTCACAATCATGTCGTCGACATATACTTCAACTTCTTTGTGCATCATGTCATGGAGCAAGGCAGTTGCTGCACGTTGGTAAGTAGCACCTGTGTTTTTCAACCCAAATGGCATTACCGTGTAACAGTAAGTGCCCCATGGTGTGATGAAATTTGTCTTCTCCATGTCTTCTTCCGCCATGAGAATCTGATTGTACCCTACGTATCCGTCCATGAATGAGAGAAGCGCGTGACTTGCTGTGTTGTCTACCAGAATATCGATGTGTGGCAAAGGGAAGTCGTCCTTTGGACTTGCCTTATTTAGATCTCGATAGTCGACACACATCCTTACCCTTCCGTCTTTCTTTAGAACTGGGACAACGTTGGCGATCCATTTGGGGTATTTGGATACCTTGATGAAACCTGCAGTTATTTGTTTTTGAACTTCTTCTTTTATCTTAAGTGCTACGTCGGGTTTCATTCGACGCAACTTTTGTTTTACAGGTTTCATTCCTGGAATTAATGGTATTGTGTGTTGAGCTATTTCTCTATTAATGCCTGGCATATCTTCATATGACCAAGCAAATACATCGATAAATTCCTTAAGCAAATTAATTAAATCGGTTCTTTCTTGTTTATTCAAGGAGAATGAGCGATATTATTATACTCTGAGATCATTACATCAAAGAGTGATATGTCCTCAGCGACTGGATCACTAACTATCCTAGGAGAGGAAATAGGAAGGGGAGGCATTATAGCTGAAGACTTAGAAGATTCTATGGGGAAAGACTCTGACTCAGATTCTGAATCTGACTCTGACGATTCTTCAAACATCGACCCTTTTCCTGTCGTGATTGATATCTTCCTTCCACTCGGAGTAATCACCTTGATAGTCTTGCGCCACCCGTGCAATAATCCTTCAACTAGAGTAATTAGCTTTGAGGGGTCGAAGTTTTCGCTTTGTAGGACCGTTTGAATGAGTGAGGAGTTATCTTCCTCATAAACTGGCTCATTCTTTTCTTGTCCAAACAGTAATCCCATGACGTTAAAGTCAAAGCATGGGGGTGTTTTCTCCTTATGGACGGGAGTTGGGACTTCGTCGGCGAAATAGCAATCCAAGAAAATCTCGAATCCTGGTTGTCGTATGCCATTTACAACAAATGGTTCGGGAAATTCATGGCATGGATAGTCCTCTCCTTCTTTTATAAACTGACCATTAAGCGTAAGAGGGTACTCATCCCTTGGAATTGCTTTCTTTTGAATGCGAGCGTCCCTACGTGCTTTCAATTTGTCCTGGGCTCGCTTAAGATCTTTTCGAGTCAGTTCGAAACCAAGTCCGAAAGTATCTAGTTTAGGGAGGCCAGGTGACTCTATCGATTTTGCTATCCCATTCTTCTTTCCTAAGGTCATCCCAGGGAAGTGTCCTTGTTTCTTTAGCATAGTATTGATAATCATGTTGGAATGGGGGTCGTGGCAAAGAGATGTCCTTTCATCCTCTTAGATTAAGGAGACTTCTTCGTTAAAGCCCCATAGGTCTTCATCATCTTCGTCGTGCTCCACGTTGATGATTGGATTCTCTATTGATTTGATCCTCATTGGCGAAGCATCAATAGTGATGGGGATTCCTCCAACTATGGCTTTCACTTGTTTGTGGAGAGATGAAGGGACGACCTTTAGATCATGGAGCCAAGGGCGTCCTAATAACAGATTGAATGAGGCTTTGATGTCTACCACTTGAAAAGTAGTAGCATGTTCTATTGCTCCTGCCGTCACATTTAGGGTAATTTTGCCAAGAGCTTGACGTCGAGTATTATCGTAAGCTCTTATTCCTTGTGTGGACGGAGTTAAATCCTCATCCTTTATGCCGAGCATCCTCGCAGTCCTAAGTGGACAGACATTAATAGCCGATCCATTGTCTACAAGAGTCATGGGGACATTCATTCTTTTGCAGACTACTATAAGGTTTAATGCTTTGTGGTGCTTGTCACCTTCCGGGGGTAAATCTTTATCAGAGAAGGTGATTATATTAATTGGACTAGGGAGATCACTCATGAGGAAGTTAGCTAGTCCCTCAGGAGTGGTGTCAGAATCTATCTCGATTTTATCCTAGGCATTCATCACAGCTAACCTATGTTCTCGAGATGTTGCCAGAAGCTTCCATACGTTCATCTCAACTTTTGTCTTCTTGAATTGTTTAACGATGTCATTGTCTTTGATGGAAGGTATGGGAACTTGTTGTATAGTAGGCATAGGTTGTGTTGAAACGGGAGGTTGTATTCTCCCGGATCTTGTGAGGACGTCTATTGATGAATCTTCTTCAACCCAAATGTCGTCTGTGGTGTATGATACAGAAGGTGAAGGTCCTACTATGTCTTTTAGATAGACATCTTCTTCATCACTGTCCCATACTCCATTAACATTTATGTCCTCTTCTTGTTGAACTTGGACTAATTCCTTTCTATCAATAATTTTCTGCACCAAATCCTTGAACTTGAAGCAGTTTTCTAGGGTGTGTCCTCCTGACTGATGGTATTGACAGTAATATCTATCTGTCCTTTTTAATGATTCAAATGGTCTCGGTTCGAGAGGTTTGACCTTGCCATTCTCGGAGAGCATTTCAAACATTTGTGTATATGGGATCCCAATTGGAGTATAAACTTTATTGCTCTTCTTGGGTCTTTCGGTGACTTGTAAGGGAAAGTGTTTTGCCTCATAAGTCGTTTTTACTGGTGTGAATTCTCTCTTAGGTTCTTCATCATATTCCTTGTGAAGTTCATTCAAAATTTTGAGAGTTTCATGTAACAGTTGCAATGTCTCCCTCAGATACAGTGTGAGTATTCGTATCTCTACCTCATTTGCTGGTTCTGGAAGATTATCTTCGACATCGAAAAAGGTCTCTTCTTCTTTCTCTTCGACGTTGGTTGGTTTGACAGGTTTAATGAGAGATGGGGGGTCAACTTCGCTTTCTTCATCGGAGATAGCCAATGTGTGAGCTAGAGGTGCATTGTCAATACTCGGTTTCTTACTGGCAGGGGGCAACGGCAGCTTGTTACTGTCAATTAGGTCTTGGATAGCTTCCTTAACCTTCTAAAAGCTTTCAGTAGAATGGCCCCTACCTTGATGATATTTACAATGTGCATTGGGGTTCCAATTAGGCGACCTCTTCTCAACTGGTGGATCTCCAAATGGTCCAATGGGAGTTATAAGACCTTTTGCATTTAGCCAATCAAACGCGGTGTCATAACTCATGCCAATAGGAGTGAAGTTTCTCCTAAACGGTTTCTTTTGTCCTTGATTATTCATGGCGAGGACTTCTCCTAGATTAAAGGCGCTAACATTATTTGAGTGGGCGGATTTGGAAGAAGAAGGATTGTCGTTCTTCTTTCCTTTCTAGCCACTGTTGGAGTTATTGTTGGCAGCTTTAGATTTAGCCAAATCATCTTCGATATTAATCCCAATATCATAAACAGCCTTAAAGGTATGAAGGTTATTTTGATATTTAAGATGTTTTGAATATTTTTCTTGGAGGTTTTTAATGAACAGTCTCACGGACTCTTTTTCACTTGGTACCTCAATCAATTTAGATGAGGTTTCTCTCCACTTGTTAAAGAAATATGTGAAGCCTTCATTCTCCTTCTGCTTGAGAATTTCAAGTTCTCTATGGTCAGTTTCGACTTGAACGTTGCACTTGTACCTATCAACGAAAGCGTTTGCTATGGATTCCCAGGTAGAGGTCTTTTCTTTTTCAAGAGAAAAGAACCATTGTTGGCAAACGGTCTCGAGAGATAGCGAGAACAGAGAAGGGAAGACTTTCTTATCGATACCTTTGATACTCATTATTGTTTAAAATGCCCTTAGATGGAAGTATGGGTTGTCGATTGCCCTGAACTTTGGGATGTCGTTGGCACTGAACTTCTGCGGAAGAAGATCTTTATCCACCGAGACCCCTTGGGATGTGAGTTCTTGAAACTTGTAGTTGTTGGACAACTTTCTTAGGCTTTCTTGCATGAGGTCCATTTGTTGTTTCTTCGCGGGATCCTCGATCTTAAGTGCGAGAAGCTTCAGTGTCTCAGTTACAGTAGCCAGTTGGTTCTTGAGATCGTTAACTTCTTCCTGAGTTGCCATTATGACTCTTGCTTTCCTCTTGCGAGCTATAGGTTTGTCGAAAAGTTGGACTTGTACGAAGAGGTTATCTTTGATTAATCGTCCTTCCTTTCTTGACCACGCGGCTGTAAATTAAGTCAGTTTGCGTTTTAATTACTTGACTCGAATCAGTTTGACTTTATAGTTTTTTATAAAAATAAAAAAAAATAAAAAAAAAAGGTATGCATATTTTTAGGGAGCAATAATGTATATGTGTTTAGGGAACTTAAGTATTATTATTATTGGAGGATTAATATCCGACTTACCCCCCTAAAAAAAATGACGAAAAATGACGCGCGCACACAAGACTCCCTTAATCATGGTCAAGACATGTGTATCGGTGTGTGTATTGAGTGTAAGTGACATGCTTGGACTCTTGTGTATGACCATGGGACTTAGTGCCTAAACTCGAATATTGATTCAATTAAGCATTATTGCCAGCAAAATTAACCGAATTAAACAGGAAACTGATTAATTAGACATTAGGTGATGACTCGACAAATAAACCGAACTGTCGGCCAAGCGACAGGACTGGCGTCACAATATGGTGATTGGCGCCAGACTCTTTAGTAAATGTCTGGCTCTACACACCATACAGTGGCGCTACAGATCAGATTTTGGCACCAATATTGGAGCCTCGGTCTGGGACTGTTTTCGATATTATTAGTCAACTGGGGTATGCCTAAAGTCGTACTAGGTCAATTCCGATTAAAAGAAGAAAAAATTTTATTGACTCGAATTAAATAATTAATTAATTAGGCAAAGTTCTTTAAGTCATTAATTATAATCTCATCACAAATCAACAAACGGTTAAGAGGAGCATAGGATATATATGCATAACAAATAATGCACAATTAGTCAAGTAGGCACAACATGATGCAATGAGTTCGCAACCTAACCTTGGCTCTAGTTCTCTAAAGTTTGGGATATGGTTTAGTCAAACAGGGTCCATGGTTAATTGTCCAGATGCACCGCGTAGAAGCCTAACCGTGAAGGGTTAACGCGTGTGGATAGGACACCGTGAGTTTTTAGAAAAAACTCACTTCCATGGTTTGGTGAATTCAACCTCTCAGATGTACCCTTTGTTGCTAGGAGCGTTCAATCGGGTAGATAGAGCATGAATTCCCAGAGGGTTATGTCCATATGTAGAACACATATGGGTTTCAGAAAAGTGAGAAAAAATTCAATCAGGAAGCAGGATCGAGCAAACAATACGAAAAACCGGTCAAAATTAGAACGCATATTTCTGGCTCGGTATTGGGGGAAATTGGCGCCAGCAAACAGAGACTGGCGCCAACTTTTAACTGTAGCGTCTGGCGCCAATACTGGCGTCTGGCGCTACGGCTAAAAGTTTGGCGCCAAGCTCTGGCCCCTGATGCTATTTCCCACATGCCTCAGCAGCTTTCTGTGCTCGATAAAATCATCCAGTTTCGCGCGGTGTTATTTCAGTCCTAGTTGTGAAAGACATTTCTCAAATTTCCTACGTGTAAAATCCTATGTTTTTTACTCATTACGGATGGTCTTTCCAATGAGAACCTTTTTATGCATATGACAATAATGTTAATCAAAATTACGCACATGAAATACTTAGAACTTTTCGGGTCTAAGTCATTGCCGAAACAAATTCAGGAATTAAAATAGAAATCTTCCCCAGTGGAGTCGCCAAAAACTGTAGGGAATAATTTCAAGCCTTTAAAAATCCCACTAGCTTGAACCCCACTATGATCATACACTAAAGTACGGTGGCGTCCAAAAGGGAAAAAGATAGAGCAAAAGAGTCGCCAACAATTTTTTAAGGAACTTGTAAACCGTTCACGAGGTGAAGGTTACACCCCTTAACGATCCAAGATATCGTCAACTCCATAAGGTCATGAACCAAATAAGGGTTCGGGGATGTGGTACAAATCCAACCTAAAAGAGATTGAACCTGCCCTAATAATAGGCCTCTACTTTATTCTTCTCGTATTCATGTGTTTTCTGACTATCATACAATCATACAATCAATAGGATTAACCCTAAACCTGTTTAATCTATGTTGGTTGAATTTAATGCACAAATAAACTATTATTGGCAATCACTTGAATTATAATCACAATTAACCTAACAAGATTATTAATTATCTTATTAAGCGTGGTTGCAAGTACCAATTCCCTTTAAACATGCAATAAAAGGTGATCAAGCAATAAAATAATAATCAAGCAACATAAATAAATAATCAATAACAATATCAATCATAATCATAATCATAATCATGTTAAAGCATAGCAAGATCCTAGGCATGATACTAACAAGATTAATAACAAACCCTAGCATGTCACTAAACAATAAAAATCAAATCTTTAACCCTAACATGATACTAACATGAATTAATATTAGGAAGAATATAGGAAGCATCGTAATTTTAATCATACTTGATATTAAAGTTACCCTAGACATGATACTAGGAATCAAAATAATAATCTAAGTATGATTTCTATATCATAATATCAATTAAACCATTAAAGTACTTACTTGGATACCTCGTACCTCTTTCTAATAACAAAATACACACGTTAGTAACTTCAAGGAAAATAATAATCAAAGCAATTAAATTAAATAATTGAAAGAGAGATTTGGGACCAAACCCTCAGAAATTAAAACCTTTCACGTCTAGGGCGAAGGCAACTTCGAATATGGCTAGGTGTTTCTAGATCTTGTGAATGCGGAATTTTGTGTTAAAAAGCAAAGTTTAGAAAAGAATGAAGAGATGAATGAAAAGGATTATTTGACTGTAGATGAATGCTAATTGGTGAATGATGAAGATAGTTGATGAAGACTTAAGAATAAGGAGAATTCGTGAATGATAGATGTAGATGATGAATACTTAAGAATAAGGAGAATTCGTGAATGATAACGGAGTTTTTGATACGATATTTATAGAAAAAATCACCCAAAAAAGATAATTTAACAAAACAGAGTCTGAAGACCACAAAACCACCTTGGCGCCAGCCTTGGCTCATTGGCGCCAGGACCAGTGGCTAGCGTCAGGCGCCAATGGCTGGCGTCTGGCGCCAATGGCTGGCGTCTGGCGCCAATCCTAGTTCCAGGCGCCAAGTCCTGGGGTTGGACGCCAAATTGGATTTCAACACGTTTTTGAAAATCTGATAAATTTCCGTACCGGAAGATAAAATAATATAATTTCAGTCGAAAATGCTATTTGATCTTGATTAAAACTCTGAAGAGTCCTAATTGAATTAAGAATGAAAAGAACCTTCTAGAATATTCTAGAAAACTAAAACCATTCCTAATTGCATTAGGAATGATAAATTATATTAGGCCCTCCCCTAGATCATTGGGTCGTACTTAAAACTCAAACCGAGCCCAGTTTAGTAAATTGGCCATAACTTCCTCAATATTCATCGGAATTGGGCTTATAATATATCGTTGGAAAGGTCTTTGAAAACCCCATCCAACTACACCACTATTGGACCCATATCATGGACCAACCAAACTGGATTGACTGTTTTCTTAAAATAAAGTTTTCAAAAACAGAGAGAAGAGAAAAGAAATAAAACTTTCCGCAACACTAGACCTTTCCACACTTTCGTTTCATTCGATTATGATTCGACGTGAAAGACACTCATCACTGGGTTTGGTTTTGGGGAGACACAAATGGGTGTCTACAGTAGTGTAATTATATTGGATGATAAAACTATTTCTTTAATAATAACATGGATTACGAATGTGGTCCTTGATTTTTATTGGATTTTTAATAAATCACACGAATTACTTTACCTTTTTTTTTTTTGTAAATGATTGGGTTTTAGTTCCCATGTATTTTCTTAATTTATCCTTAATTTCCGTGATTTTCTATCAAAAGTGACAATTAAATGGGGCCGGATGGAGTATAAATTTAGGAAATCATAAAACTATAAGCACTAATTACACTGAATTACGCGTGATTTTGTCATAAATTCTTAATTTTATACTGTACAATTTTCTAAACGGTATTTAATGGTTATATATATAGCATTACCCAATTGAGTTTTAAATTTATCAATGCACAATTTCAACCATTAAACTTTATGAAAATATTGATTGCAATAGATGAATTCCACAAATACTAAGTATAAATTAAATTAAAGTTATGAAATATGTTCAACTGAATGCGTAAAAATTAAAAAGCATAAAAGTCAAAGGAAAATTGCAAATAATAATACAATTCAACATTTGACCGGTTCTTTTTTAATAATATAACCTTTCGATTATACATAAATATTACAATATTTGGGGGTGTTAATTTTTAACATGAAAAAACCAATTGGTAACCTGTTAAAACAGGTTACTATATCACGTGTCGTTGTTTTATTGGTTTTGTCAATTTAATTTGATTTTTAAAAATTTATTTCATATTTTTTATTTTTAAAATATATATAATAATAAAATTACTTTTATTATTATTATTATTATATATATATATATATTTATATATATATATATATTTATATATATATATATATATATAAACCCACCACCCCTGCCACCGCCTTCACCACCATTACCTCTCCCACTTGCCTTCATGCAACTCCCCTCTCCCCAAACCCAGAAACCGGACGCCTGACGTCCAGCTCACCCACTGCCGCCGACCCACCTCTTGTTACCCCAACCTCCCCTTACCTGTCGCGCCACCCATCCAAACAAAACTCTAACCTACGAAAACCGACCGTTGCAACCCTGATTCCACCTTTTCTCGACTATCGCAGCCACGAAACCACCCTTTCCCTTTCTTTTTCCAGCCATGATAAACCCTATTCCCTCACCCAAAACCACCAAATTTCACTTGACTTGGAAAAACCTGAAACCCTAGGAAACGAGTTTTCTTGGTTAAACGCAAAACCCAAAAAAAGGGATGTATTGGTGGTGGTGCATCGGTGACAACGTTAACTACTACCTGGTGGTGCTGTGGGAGCAACGAAGGGAGCAGGGTGCGTGGTGCTGATTATGGCTGCTGTGGTGGTGCGTTTAGGAGCTGTGAAGGCAGATGCAGGAGTGGTCAGTGTTGTTGTTGTTGGTTGGGCAGTGATGGCAGGGGAGGGGGAAAGGTGGTGGTGGTAGGGGTGGTGGATGGATTTTTAATTAAAATTATTTTAGGCCAGGTAAAATTTGTATAAGCAACCTTTTTTGTCCAACTTTTTTGAAAAAACCACCTTTTATGTTTTTTTATTTACTAAACCATCTTTTAAGTATCTAAATTTTTTATTGCACCACCCCTATTTCAAATCTAACAGATTGCATCTCAACCATCCACCTCCAAATCATCAACCGTAGTAAAACCTTCCCTTCCATCTCAATCATCACTTCTATTACCTCAATTTAGGGTTTGAGAATAAACAAATACTACAATTTAATTTTTGCAGCAAAATTAGGGTTGGTTTTTTTAGAGCTTTACTCAATTTAGTCATGCATTTATATAGAGGGAAGGGTCAAATGTTTTTTGGGTGAAAAAATACATGATTTAGGAGCGAAAGGCACAAGTTATGGGCCCCTTTGACGTCTTAGTTAAACTTTTCGTCAAAATTTGAAATAGGGGTGGTGCAATCAAAAATTTAGGTACTTAAAATGTGGTTTAGTAAATAAAAAAAAACATAAAAGGTGATTTTTTCAATAACGTTGGAAAAAAATGGTTTATACCAATTTTGCCATTATTTTATTAAAAACTAGATTCGCACGAGTTTAACAATGATTTTCGATTATAACAATATTTTTTAGCTTATTTGTGTGTAATATGTACATAGTGGAAATAATTTAAGAAAAATCTAATAAATTGATAAATTAATAAAGAGTGGACACCCAATTCATATAATTTGTATAAAATATATGGAGTAGGAGAAAAAGATACTCTGTAATGTTCATAAGAAAATGAAATAGTCCGACCTTCCTTTAATTCTACAGTGAAAATTGCATAATTAGTCAATTCAAATATAAAATCTATTAGAAAAATATATAATTAATTTAGTATTTTCAAATTTTTATTTATGTTAGAAAAAAAAATTAATGATGTCATTATTAGTTTTGGAGGGAAATTTTTTTACATGACGACGTATCTCATGGTAACTTGTTTAATAGGTTACAAGTTTTTTGGCTGTTTAAATTCAAAACCCCCCAAATATTGTAATATTAATGTATAATTATTTGCAATTTTTCCAAAGTCAAAATGGTGTCATATTAAACAAAAGGAAAAATGGAAATAAAAAATCACCATTTGCACTTTGTTCTCCTAAAAATCCAAACTTCGTTTTATTCCACAAAAACCCAACCTTTATACCCCACCTTCTCTTACACATCCATTTTACTTGTAAACTGATAAACACGTTAAAAAGAATTTTATTTTTTTAATTTTCTCACTTTCCTTTCTCACTCCTCTTTTTTCTCTCTCCTCTCTCCTCAAACACTAAAACCACCAACCTCACCTCCCGCCACCACCACTTACCCCACCACCACTTACCCCACCCAACCCAAACCCAAAGCCGAAACCACCAACCCCACCTAGGCTCCAAATTCACAATTATGGGTGGTTATTTAGAAATCACAATTTAATTCAACACATATAAGGTGAGTATGTTCTTCTTTCAAAAAAAAAAAAAAAAAAAAAAAAACTTGTTCTTGCAAATGGTTATTTAACTTAAATTTACTGAATGAATGAGTATAAATCACAAGTCTGCAAATGCGAGAGTCTAGTCTTACTGTATAAATTTGGTAATAATTCAAACTTAATGATCAAATCATCAAGTATCAAAGAAAATTAAAAAAAAAAAAAAAAAAAAAAAAAAAAAAAAAGGTTCATCACTTCATCTATCCACTATTTAATTTATTTCTAATTATAAATTACTTCGTATGACAGGAAGTCCTGCAGATGCTCTTTCGTGGACTCTGAAATTCTGCAAAAGGAAACCGAAGCGTGAGATTTCAGGAAAGAAAAGATTTCTTACAGAAGCAAACTAAGTGCTGAAATAAGTTAAATGGCAAGATATAAGAAAAAAGGATGCTCAAACAAAGCGAATAAGAGATACCCTGAATTTGGCAGGAAATCCCAGCTTCTGAATGATTCGAGCATACTGAATGAGAGAATAAGATGAGAATTTAGTAACCAAAGATCAAGAAAATGAAATAGTCAAGTACACAAAATACAATGACTACTTACCTTACGAGCAGCTAGTTTTGAGTTCTTCTCACTCTTAGCTCCGGTGCAAATCTAGATTGACAGATAATCATCAGTGAACGAACACGCAATGAATAACAACACTCTCAGACACTTTTTCATGAAAATTTCTTATATTGAGACTGAGGAAGAAGATAACTGATATTAAATCGAATCATTAGTGAAGCTACTATGGTTTAACAAGCATGACAACTCATATTCAAGCCGTATAAGTGAACACAAAACGCTTAACGTGATATTCGGATGAAACACTTTCCTGAACCTTGAAAAGAAAACCTGTTTCAACAAAATTTCTACCATATAAGAACAGCTAATTAAGGTAGAAGCTCACCAACTTTCCAGAAGCAAATACTAGGGCTTTTGTCTTCGGCTCCCTTATACTCAAAATGACAGCCTCAAAACGCTGCAGGACATCAGAATAGGAAACAATTATAAGTATTTTAAGAAATTAAGAAAAAATTACAAAATCTATCAAATGTCAGACATGTTACACTGCACAATCACAACTTCTAAGAATCTACCGATGGATTATACTCTGCATTACGAGCTTGCGATGCAATAAATTCAAGATCCAAAGTGCAGCCCATGTTGACAGCTGATACAGAGTTCCTACACAAATAAAGAATAATTAAAGATAATGATAATTAATAATCAAAGATTAACCTTAAAGATACCTTAAAAAGAGAGTGAGATGAAATTTCAAAGACAAATCTTTGATGACAAGAGAGAATTAAAACAAAAAAACCTTTTGATTTCAAGCAATTTAACCAATTTCATAAGGCGATATTGGATGATCCCAGATAGATGTTCAAAAGCCAAATCAAATTCAATCAAATCAATATCTTTCTCGAGATTCTTCCATGTCAATTTCGCTTTCTTTCCTTCTGTTCAAAATCAAATTGGGGAAAATTGTTAACTTCTTCACCATTAAATTAAAATTAAACCCTAATTTCTAATTACTTAGATTCTCTTTCTATGTTCATCATCATGCTTAAACCAACTGAAATAAACAAGTATGTTTTGAGATTAGAATTCAATTAAATTATACTCCGATTAAAGATTAATTGTAATTGCAAATCAAAACATTGAAGAATTGATTGCAATTTTAGAAAAGAGAAAGAAAATTGAAAGTTAAGATAAAAACATTGTAAAATTAACGACTCACGTGAATTAGCAGGTACGCCGATGTACGAGAAGAAGAAGAGAGAAAAAGAGGAGAAGAAAAAGAAGATTGAAGGAAATTTGAAAGAAGGGGATTTTATATAAGATCAAGGATAAAGGGTATTTATAGGTGTTGAAAACGCACATAAACCGCCTTCTTTCATTCGTTTTCTAATTGGACTCGGATTCCTATTTGGGCCCTTTCTTTTTATTTTTTATTTTTTTATCACGTTTTATATTTTTATATTTTTTTACGTGGAAAGTTAATCGCCTCGAATATCTAACTAATGTCCGCAAAATAACTAAACTTATAAATTTACCCCTTTTTTAATAAAAAAAATTACCCCCTCAATTTACCCCCCTCTTCATACTACCCACCACTACCACCACTTCATACTAACCACTGCACCACTACCACCACCACCTCCTCCTCCTCCTCTTTTAACCACAAACTCCTTACCTCCGGTTTCACGATCTACACAGCCGCGGTAATGACGAGTAATTAAGGACAAAGGAAAGTCGGTCGCCGGCGGAGAAAATGTTTGTTTTTTATTTTCTAAATTTGCGGCAAACGCCTAGATTTTTCGCACGTCCTAGGCTCAAACGCCTAGTTCGTGCAAACAACCGTGTGGTTATATGAAAAATCTGGGCGTTTGAAGTGAAACGCCTAGTTTTTTAAAATACCCTAGGCTGAAACGCCTATTTTTTTCGAATAGCCTAGGATGTTTCGAAAAAACTAGGCGTTTCAGCCTAGGGTATTCGAAAATTCTAGGCGTTTCTTGGGTTTTTTTTAAAAAAAACTCGCGACGTACCGATTCCGTACGATTCGACGAGCCTTTGGCGAGCGTATAAGGTTTTCGTCGTTGTCCATAAGATCTAACGAATTTGATTTTACAAAATTAAAAAAAAAAAATTGTTTGATTTTGATGAAACTCACGGTGGTTGGGGTGGTTGTTCGATGAGCGTTAGTGGCCGTTGACCACTAAAGAGAACGATAAAAAAATTTGTGTACAATAAAAGTGTGAAATTGATGTAAAATTAATTATTTTTATAATCGTTATTATAAGGATAAATATGTAATTTTATTTCATTTTGCGGGCGTTAATTAGATATTCGAGGGCAATATTTAACAATCCTTTTTTTATTTAAGAGTATTTTTATTTATCATGGTTTATTTACTATAGAGTACGGAGTACTATTTACGACTTTACTTGTAATTGTCGATTTATTCATATACTTCATATTTAACAATTTTGGTTTATTCATAATTATGAAATAATGTTTCTTATTTCCAAAAAAAAAAATGAAATAAAGTTTCTTAAAAAAAAATTTGAAATAAAGGAGTATGAAAAAATGCAATCCTGCACGTTAAATTTATAGATTGAATAATTATTCATCCGTTTTATGTATAAGGTCAACAGGTCACAACACTCGTTCATGCAACAATAATGTAGGCCGGACGTTAACTTGGTCCAAAAACTAGTTAATACATTATTTAGTACTCCGTAGTACATATAAAATCAATCCAAACAAAAACTTAATACTCCCTCCTTTCAATATGATAGTCCTACATGAAATCTATCACATAAAATAAGAAAAAGAAGAATATTTGGAATCTAACATTAAAGTAAAAAATAATTCATAAATAGTTTTGCCTTATTTAAACTTTTTTGTTTTTTTTAGGAAACCGTCAAGTATAACTGCATAATTCAAGGGAATAATTTCTTTACTTAGACTCATGTCATCAATGCACAATCATTAATTTAACCAATCATAATTTAATATGTATAAAATAGGAAATAAAAACTAAGTTAAAAGTAGAATACATTCAATATGGGTAGATGTTTTTGAAACGCCCAAAATAGTATATGGGACTAACAAATTGAAACGGAGGGAGTATTACAAAGCTTGATAAAGTAAAATTACAAAGTGGTATGACCAGTTAGTACTTTTATTAAGGGACTCTTTATTGTACAAGAGCATAAATTTATTTAACAGCATGTCTGCATAGATAATGTTTACGTGAAGGAAATATTTTCACAACGTTAAATCAAGCTTTAGCAAAAATTCCTCTCATTCGCATTACTTCCTGATGACTTAGGTAAGTAATTTGCTGAGCTATCTCAGCAGGTAAATTCCCACCAAACAAGGAGAATGTAGTGAGTTGAACTGCTGGATTTTCACTATTCAAGCTAACAAATGCAAGAGCTGGAGTAGAACCAGCATTTACCTGGAAATGAAGCATAGCTGTTGGGAATATCATGACATCGCCAACCTCTAACTGTTTATAGTACGCGGTGTTGTTTTGGTCCATAAACCCTGCAATAATTGTCCCTTTTACAACAATTATAATTTCTGATGTTCGGTGAGAATGAACTGGGATAACTCCACCCACGCCTAAATCTAACCTCGCCAAAGAAATTCCTAAACCATTTAACGCTGGGAATGCTTCCACAAACGCTAGTGTAATGTTGTTCTTAAAAACACTTGAGGTGACTTTTTCACCGCGAAATCCAGTGTAAACAAAGTCATCTGCGGTAACATTAGTTGGATCTTTACAAGCGTATCCCTCAGGTCCCCTGGGGAGACTAAGATCTCCCACACAAAAATCGAGTTCAATGGCATGATTGAGACAAGCTAAAAGAGAAAACATAAATAAAATTGGAAGATTATTCATCTTTAAATTAAATCTAGAGAAGCCAAGGGAAATTTTGTGCCAAGGATGGTAGCTAAGCTAGCTTTAATTAGTATTATGGATTTACTTTCTTGATTGTATGTCTTTGCAACAATTTGCAAACTATATATAGAGAAAGCATGAACATGTAGTAATCATTAAAAAAAAAATATTATGAAACTAAGATTTCATATAATAATACTATACTAAGCTACCATTGCTTTTATGTATGACAAAAAATACTATTCCGTTGATTAACCACACAAATTTTATAATATTTACGTGTAAAACGCTTTACCATCATCATTATAAGACCACTTTTGTGATTAAGCATGTGACCCTATCTAACTTGCTCTTTTTCCTTGGCCAACCCTTCTACAAAGCGATTTTATGATGGTAAAAGCCAGTTATTATTATCAAGTCTATACCCTTTCTTAACTTGTTTCCCTTAATTAACTGTCAGCTTTTTTTTCAACTTCTATCTAACAATGGTATAGGCAGGTCAAACTTTTTTAAAAAATAATAAATAAATAAACAATATTAATTAATAATTGGAACTAACCTGAATTTTTGCATATTAGCTAGCTAAACCCCAATGGTGTACCATTTATTATTATTATAATAATAATAATAATAATAATAATAATAATAAAGTTATACAACCTATAGAAAATTAGTGAGAAGCCGAGATACAATCTGGGCCCCCACTCCTCTAGCTATTATTATTATTGTTATTATTATTATTATATCTCAAAAACTGATAAAGTCATACAACCTACAAACAATTAATGGAAAGCCGAGATATAATCTGGGCCCCCACTTTTCTAGCTTTAGAACAGCCTATCGTAGGAGAAATATGAGTAGCAGCACGAACCCAAAATCTTTTGATAAGAAAGATGAAATTACCGTAAATTTCTGTATAAATGAAAATGAATGACATTAAAAACTAAGATTCTGCCTGCCAAAGAGCAATTAGCATGCCAAGTTAAACTGTGTGATGGAAAAAACAAAAAAAGTGAATTCATGAATACATTTGCATGTTCATGAATCTAAAGCTCTAATTTGCCATTAGCATGCCTAGTTTTGAAATAAAAAATAATAAATACAAAATTTATACCAATGTATTTATGTCAAAATATATATATGTCAGCAGTCAACATTGACTTCATTGTCCATGCCAGTCATGGTATCAGTTGACTCCATTGTTCATGCCTGTACCTCGGACAAACAGCTAATATGCTAAAATTAACCTTTAGTTGTTTTAAGTGATTTTCTTACTTTATAAAATCAAATTAATTATTAAAAATAGGGGGATTTTTCTAGTCACACCGTGTGATCAGAGCTACTTGAGTTACTCGATTAAGGATCATCAAGTTACTCCTGATCGAGTAACCCTTGACCGAGTTATTCCTGACCGAACCTCTCAAGGAATCCCTGGCTGAGTTGTTTTTTGTTTCTTTTTTTTGGACCAACTAATGTGTGACGTGTGGTGTATTAAGAATTTTTTTTAAATACAAAAATCTTTCTCAACAAGTAACCGGTTTTTGGGATTGAAAAAAAAAAAAAAGAGGTGAAAGTTGAGATTATTAAAGTGTATTTTTCCTATTATTTATGAGTTTAGAATTTGACTATCTTTAATTTAGGATCTACTATGTGTGCCCTATAAGTGTTGAAATATTTTGTGAAACAAATTGTTATATTATTTAGGAACCTATGCCATTATTCTGATACTATTTATTAGTTTGTGAATGATTATGTGATCAAATTGAAAATAAATATGAGATCAAAATGTTGAACATTATTATTTTATTCTTGGTAGAACCTCTCTTATAGACCTTAGTCCTTGGCATGTTGGTAAGGAGATAATAATAATAATTATCAGTTAAGAATGAGGTACAATCTTTATTTTATATTTTTTAAGGTCCCCTTATAGTTGGATTTGACCCGTATGTATATGTTGCTCATGGTTCAAGGTGTTTTTTGGTTATTGAAAGTATTCAAGTTTTTATATTTGTTGTTTTATTTATTCCAATTACCTATGTCCAAGGCTAGGTATAAAACAGAGAGTGTGGCACACTTATGGGATAGATGAGCTAATTGAGTAAAAAGTTTGTATTATTTTTAGAGGTTGACTCTGACAAAAATTAATTTTTAGAGTACAAGGTGTAACGTAAATTTGAACTACATTGTTTATTTGATGAGCTAGTTATGATAATTATTATATTATTCTTTGTATTCTGATATGTGATAATTATTACTCAGTTTTTTACCGATGTGTGTATTGTTTGTTTGTTTTACTACTTAGGTTTGCGGTCATGAATTTTTCTTATGGCGGTCCTACAACGATCTATTTTAGAATTTGTCCTTAATGGTGAACAATTAAGATGTTCTAAAAAAAAATAGGAGGTGATGGTAGCTAAAGATTATAATGTTTCGAATAGTATTTCATAACGAGTTTGTAAATTTTTTACTAATAGCTCACTTAGTTTATTGAGTTGTAATAGTGTATGGGATTTTGTAGCCTTAGCACTTGACAAGTTGTTCAGTGTGGCGGTAATATTTTTTATTTAGTTGTATGCTTCTGCAATTTATTTAAAGGTTGTTTATTTTTTCATTAATTTTTATTTATTTATAATTAGTAAATCAGGGGTGTTACAACGATACGTGTTAAAATATAGTTCGAATGCCTTCCATTTTAGAGTATTGTAGACACCTAAAAATGTCTCCCCAAAACCAAACTCGATGATGAACAACCTTTCCCCGCCATTATTGGTCGGTTTGAGTATATAATCCTTAAAGTGCTTAAATCCATGTTCAACCCAACACATTTTATAAATCAACCCAATTCTTAGCCCATTTTCCCCAAACCATAACATATTTTCCTCTTTTTGTGTCCACATCACAAAACTGAGCTGAACTAATTTTGTGACCCTATAATTTTGATACAAATTTTATTTGGTTGGATATGTCTTTCAATAAGATTTCCAACGGTATATCATAAGCCCAATTCCGATTTAAAACGAAGAAGATATGAGCAAAATAATAAACTCGACCCAAAACTGATATCCTTTCACTAAAATAGACATATCTTAAAATACACAAATGATTTTGACCTAATTTAAATTAGGATGGCAAGTAGACTTAATAATATTTCCAAGGATATATTATATGACTTATTCCGAGTTACGGATCAAAAGTTATCATAGTTTTAAAAACGCGTAAAAACTGGAATTATCACGCAAAAACTAAAATGTCGGGCCACGATGCATACCAACGTGGCACGTTGCCTTGTACTGTGACGGTAATTTTCACCTTGTCACGGTGCTTTCCCATTTCTATTCCGTGTTTTTTCTCACGCGCTTATGAATCTGGACGCATTTTTTCTGCGGCTCTTATCTCTTCTAGGGTTCCGTGCATCCCCATGTTCGTCTCCTCTATAAATACAAACCTGATTTCTGCAGTTTCGGGGCACCAAAAATCATTCTCTCTCTCCTCACACCAAAAATCATTATCTCTCTTGCTTAAACCTAATTTCTAGCCTTCCCTATTCTTCCACCAGACATCCCTTAAGCACTCCAAGGAGTACATACTTAATTGAGCCAATGTTTCGTCCTTAAACTAAGGCGTGAAAGGTATAATTAACTGAGGGTTTGGACCAAATCAATGTAGGATTTTATAGGTACTACGCGGCGGAAATAACATGAATCATATTCATAAAGCACCTAAACTAAGAATCGCATGCATAACACACAAGACACATAATCATACCTTTGATGCGTGAATTCCACGAAGCTATTCGACAGAAAAATCAGGGAGAGAATAGAGCCCCAAGTGTTGCTCCTCTACTTAGTCCATGAGATTCAAACGAGTCGTCCACCACTAGATTGGTCGAGTGATTGAGGAAAACCGCGATCACCACCTTTTCGGACAACTGACCACCGCACGAACCACCACCACCACCGGCACCGAGGAGGAGGAGAGAGCCGTGTGAGAAAGAGGACTTTGAGAGGGGTTGGGTTTCGTGTTTGCTAATTAGGGTTTGACCAATAGATCAGTAAAACTGCATACATGCAAACCTAGGCACCTAGTCTATTTATAATCTCATTATAATTAGACTAGGGCACGAAGCCTAAAACCCATTCTAGTCCTCCATATGGCTGGGCACCTAGAGTGATGAGGCCCATGATGGGCCTCGTCCTCTAATGCTCGATCTAGCCCCTATGTGTGACTTTATATATAGGATCTGTCCAATTGGGCTTTGTGCTATTTTACTAGTCCAAAGATAGTTAGTACCTCTAGCTATGGCAAAACGACGACCCAAATGTACGGACTTAATTATCTTCATAAGATTGCACACGACGAAGACATAAATCCTTAGTAATTCTAAATATCTAATGAACCAAGCTTTTAAAATTGTTTGGCAAAATCATGTATCGATTAGCTTCTTATTATTGGCTTATTTACACTGACCTTTAGGATTGTATACAACAATTTTCCTTTTTCTAATTTTATTTTTCCATAGGCTTATATTTGATATGAATAGATTTTTTAAAAAAAAAAAAAAACAATTTGAAGAATCTATCTATCTATCTATCTATATATTATACTAAAAGACAAGCGACTCAATGTGAGGATGACAAATGTCACTCTCTTATTGGCTTATCTTATGTATAAAATATATATCTATGTAATTACTATTTACATATTCAAGCATAGTTATTTTTGTTAAACTTCAAACAATAAAAACAAGTTTCTATACATGCATAAGATTTTCATGATTTCCTAACATAAATATTGTTTTAATTTTTTTTATAATATATATTTTCCAATACTACAAATAATCCATAAAGTCTTTTCAATCTTTATTTATAGTCAAGTTAAAGAATAATAACTAATTTGAAGCAATATGATTAAAGTTGCATAATTAAGGAAACAAATATTTCGTATTTTGAAAGGCTAATATTGTTTTTTTTTTTATGAAAATTAAATAAAATCGATAAAATTTAGTTTGACATCAATTATGAAATCAATACAAACATTTAAAAAAAATTCAGATGTACAATAAAATATTGTGCACCTATTATAAAAGCTACCCTGTAATGAATGAAAGTTATTTATGCTTTATTGATAAAAGTTACCCAAAATAGTCTACAAGTTATCGTTTGTTGTACTCCTTGACAAATACTGAATGCTGAGCTGAAATGTTGTCTTGGAAAAAAATACATAATCTTGAACATAAATTTAATTTTAATCGGCCTTTCATTTTCAATACAATGTCTTTTACAATGACCTTTTGTTTTTCTCGCATTAAAAAAAATAAATAAATAAATAAAAAAAACTGATGAACTAATAACCAATCTAAACAAGAAGAATAAAAGTTAAATTGAATTAGACATTTGATGGAAAAGGGATAGATAAAACAAGTATTATAACTATTACTCGTGTTTTGAATTGTAATATTCGTATTAACAATGCTATTACTTATGAATTTTTTTTAGAAAAACTAACATTTTGATTCAAAAATAGTGCATAACTCATGTACTATACTAGATATACAACAATCATGTGCAATAATTTATGTTGTTTTATACATAATAATACTTTTAACTATAATAGTATGTGTATAAAATATAATATTTTTTATAATATAAAAAAATATATGTATATAATATAATATTTTATAACACGTGTCCTCCATACCAAGTGTAGTCCCAATCACCACTACACCAATTGGTTGTTGGTGTAGTGGTGATTGAGACTACACTTGGTAGGGAGGACTTGTGTTCGCTCCCCTGCAACAACAATCGGAAGGGGAGTGGAACCTAATAACCTAAAACTGATCCTCAAATCTGGATTAGCCCAAAGGGTGAATCAGACAGAACACCCAAAACTCAATGCATATATGACGGGAATTAACTTATCCTTTATCTATCTTATACAAAACTCCAAAGTCTAAATTTTTTTTCAAAATATAATAATAACATTTGTAAATTTTTGTTAATATGAAAGATATAAACCTATCAAAATGTATATATAGTTAAATTGTTTAATAACTTATATCGAATGCGTAGTTTTATTAAAATTATTTGCATGTAATCATTAAATGTGTTGGATGTTGTGTAGCTATGCAATGTCCAAAACTTTAGTTGAACGACTTTGATTTAGTGGTTATACGGTAAAAAGATATTGACTTCGATCTTGAAACCTAATAGTCTAATAAATTCTAAATAGAAAAATTAAAACAAAAAGAAATGAAAATAGTAAATGACTTTAAATATTGAAATAAACATAACCTTTTAAATCAATTTAGCGAATTCAAGAGACAATTTTAAGGCTTTTAAAATTAAATTGGGGAAAATATATGTAAAAAGAACGTTTTTAGATGTATAAATGTCCATGCACTATTATAAGAGTTTTGTTAACCTTTTTATAATTAAGGTAGGGATAAATCTTAGTAATATATACTCCGTATATTTTATTTATATAAAATTATCAGTATCCATACCTATATACGAATTATTTGTGTTGTATACTATATTTAATCAGCCGTTGGTTATATATATGACTATTATATAATACATAGTTTTTGGCACAATGCTTAACTTAGGAAAATATATGTTCTGGTAGGTCAAATATAAGGTTATTATTGTGTCTATAGATTTAATGAGTGCGACGGGTAAATAAAACATGTATATATTAGATTGATTGTAGCTACTGATGCGGATGGTATGATAAGAAAATTTTAGTTTTTTCTCAACCGGAGATATAAATAAATTAGTCCACTTCTTATATAGCTATGTGGAGTATTATTCAATTATTTTTCAATTAATAAATTAACATTATAAAAAATTAAAAGAAATTCAAATAACATAAAATACTATTCAAATAACGTTCCTTTAATTTTTTTTTTATTGACCATTAGTAACCAAGTCCTTTAATAGTAAATGAATTACCTTTGTTTTTATTTTTATTTTTTCTACGGGTTTAATAATTTGATTTATAAACCGTGCATCGCACGGGCACTATGCTAGTTTTTAATTAACTCCAAAGTCCAATCAATGCTTAATTTAAGGCTAATTAATTACAGTAATAAACAACCGCATACTGCTAGATATACTACACGAGATTATGTAGATCTCATAAAGTGGTGATCGTAGTATATTCTATACAATCCCCTTTATCTTAATCTCTCCACTACTTTGTAAGTTTGTATTAATTACAAGCTAGAACAACTTCCGTCTTCTACTCTCACAAACGAAATATAATTTTACAAAATGGATAACAATTATTTTGCAAATCATGCTACTAAACTGATACTAGCATTACCATTAACCATTCTACTAATTGGTGTGTCGTCTAAGGCACTTCCAAGGCAATTATTTGCAACAATTCGACATGATGATCATACTCTAAACTCGTCCTCATCTTCTCCGTGTAACTTTCCGGCTGTATTCAATTTCGGCGACTCCAACTCCGATACTGGTGGTTGGTCTGCCACGTTCGGGCAAGCCGAACCTCCTCATGGTGAGACTTTCTTCCATGCTCCTGCTGGGAGGTACTCCGATGGACGTCTCTTGATTGATTTTATAGGTACGTGTTGAGTCTTTTGAGTTATTTTGTAACAATTTCATTTAATTTGTACTTGTACTTTTGTATCATCATCACTTTTACTTAATTTTAGTTCAGTTCAGCTCTAATCAGTTAGTTCAATTTAGCTCCAATTAGTTCACCTTTAATCAGTTCAGTTCAGTTCATTTCAGCTCAGTTCAGTAAATGTGAACATGTCCATATTCATCTTCCCATTTATTGATGCATACCTTAGCTTATGTAACTATATAACTTTTATTGTTTTCCTAAATATATGAGTGCCAGGGCTCTCTAATTGGGTAAGCCATCACTGTACCATTTGTATAAGTCGATTGACCTTTTTTAAGTCAATTTCATGTTAGTATTAGTAAGTAGTGGATCGAAACTAATTCAAAATATATCAATTTATACTTAAATACAAGTCCTAAAAGGATGAAAGTTTTGTTTACATCATTTCAATTCAAATTAACTTTTTTTTTTAATCAACTAAGCAAATTGACATTCACTATATGCGAACAAATTAATGTCGCTCACTATAATGTAACAAAATTGATGCAGCGGAAGGTGTAGGGATCCCTTACCTAAACGCGTACCTCGACTCAATGGGATCTAACTTTAGCCATGGAGCCAACTTTGCAACGGCAGCGGCCACCATTAGACCTCAGAATAGCACTTCATTCAGCCCTTTCTCGTTGAATGTCCAAGTTTATCAATTTCATGATTTCCGACAACGGTTGCAGATTATCTGTAATAGAGGTATTTAACAAACTAATAATATAATGTTTTTTCCCCTTTTATATTACTTGTTGTTCCATTAAATTTGGGTTTGCATGTGTTTACTTACATTAATTAATGCTTTATTATTTTACGATATTTCCGTTATTGATCAAATTATAAATTTGTTATGTCTATTTTTTTTAGTAAAATAATTAATTTCCAAAGTAGAAAATTATCCATGAAATTAGAGCTATAGTAGATGATAAAGACTTAATAATTTTAGTATTTTACGATAACTATGTGGAACCTTTAAATATTACATATACATATACAAATGCATAATTCGTAACCAAATTCGCAGAAAGTGTTACGACTTACAAGTCATTTTTGACAAAGTAAGAGTAAGTATATATATCATTTATATATTTTGTACTCATATTTAGTTTTCCTCGTTATTACATGAGGTTAGGAGATGTGTTTAAGAGCTTAATGCCGAAGGCAGAATACTTCTCTGAAGCTCTTTACACATTCGACATTGGACAAAATGATTTAACGTCCGTCTACTTTCCTGATATGTCAATCGATCGAGTGAAAGAAAAAATCCCTGACATTTTGAATCAATTCAAGGCATATGTCAAGGTACGCATAATTATTCGTCTTCAACTAGTTTGACGCCTTTGAGCTATTGATAGCCTAGCTAGTTGCATTCAATATCCAAAATTACCATTAATCATACGTGATTTGTATTTCAAAAAGTCTTTAGATTTAATCAAATTTTGTCTCATAAGCTTATCTATCAGGTAGGGTATCAAGTTTTGTCTCATACGAAGTAATTGTTTCATTACTATTTAGGAAGTATATATCCGAGAAGGTAGATACTTTTGGATACATAATACGGGTCCACTTGGATGTCTAACGTATATGCTAAATGGTCAAACTCTGAATGCAACCCAAATGGACCAAACTGGATGTGCTATTTCATTAAACGAAGTGGCCCAAGACTTTAATTCTGGGCTTAAGAAAATTGTGGCCCAACTCAGACAAGAAATGCCACTAGCAGCCATCACGTATGTGGACATCTACTCCATCAAGTATGACCTCATTAGCCATGCTAAAAAATTTGGTAAGTTTCAGTTTTGTTCGTCTTACTTATAATTTTGAAATAAAGTTCAACCTAAGCTCATAAAAGTGTCTAAAGAATGTAATGATACTCTCTTTGTTTCCTTTAAAATTCCGATGTTTCTATTTTGATTATTAATTCATTTCCCCTTCTTTGTTTAATGTGCAAAAATATTTGTAATTCTCGTTCTCTTATAAAAGAAATTACGCCTTTAACATTTTTCATTTTGTTCATACATATAGGTTTCGAAAATCCATTTTTGGCTTGTTGTGGACATGGAGGAAAGAATAACTATGACATGCAAAAGCGTTGTGGATCAAAGATTATGGAAAATGGTAAAGAAGTTTTGGTTGGATCTTGCAAAGATCCATTGGTGAGGATTAGTTGGGATGGAGCTCATTACACAGAGGCGGCCAACAAATGGGTTTTCGACCGTATGGTTGATGGATCATATTCGGATCCTCCTATTTCATTGAAAATGGCATGTTACAAGCATTAGTGATGAGTTAATTTGATAAGTTTGCCCTTCTTTTCCTTAGTGTAAACTTAGATGAGATTGATCCATGCAAATGTAGGTCTCCAACCATGTTATACCTAGTCACGAATCTATTGTATTCATTGAGTTTATTAAAAAAAAACATAATCTTAATTAATTTTACACATACTACTATATATTAGATGTGTTTGGTTATGCTACCACATACTCACTCCGTCCCTTTGTCTAATAAAGGGACAAAGGGAGTACTATATACGAAGTATTAGATAACTTTTTTTTGACTTCAAATTGAATATATTTAGTTGAATTTGCTACTTTCAAATTGAATTAAACTACGGTTATAGCCAGACTATCATGAATTGGGTTAGAATTTTGACTTCAACCTAGGCTTGAGCAAACTTATTTGCCTCGAAATGTGACACCCAATGCTTCAAAGTTCAAGCAAACCATTTAAAAAAAATAATAAAAATAAAAAACTTATTACCGAGTACTCAGTTTCACAATATTTCACCCATTTTGCACAATAATTCAAGTACTCGTAATTACTTTGACCATAGTCCATACTATTTAAATACCAGTACATTATAAAAAAAAATTATCGCTGCAAAAAAATGTCCTCAATATACTTTGTATATTAAAATAATAATAATAATAATAATAATAGTGCTGCAGCTCATATCTTCACTAGGGTAGGATTTGCAATAGCTAAAGGAGTGGGGGCCCAGATTGTATCTCGGCTTCCCACTAATTTATTGTAGGTTGTATGACTTTTGTTTTTGAGATAATAATAATAATAATAATAATAATAATAAAATAAACTATAGTTTGTGCTAATGGACAATCAAAATTATTGATGGTTTGTTTAAAAAAAATAAAAATTATTGATGGTTAAAGATATATGGCAGTATGTAACATATCCATAAAAACAAGATATTATAGGATGGAGGTAGCAGTACATACATATATAAGATATAAATCCGTGGTCACTTTGATAAGTTTGATCAAGTGTGGCTACCTACCATCATTGTTTGAGTGTGTATGTTTGTATGTAATTATATTGTTTTGTTGCAATATATTGAAAACCTTCATCTTTCAACATTCACTATGAGTTTCCTCAGGTTTCTTCAAACTTCCAGTAATAAAACCTTCTTTGTTTTTAGCTACTAAGGCACGTCTTACTCTACGACTCCATCTAATGAAGTTCAGACCAGCAAATTGAACAGCAACCAAAGAAGCAGTAGGATTATCAGAATTAGCGATGAAAAGAGGATCGATATTACCTCCAGAAGCACCATTGTTGAGGTTAACATCTCCAGTCGCCATTGATATACTCAAGAATTCGATCAATTCAAAAAAAAATCTCCAGAAAAAACTTCAAGATCACAATCGCAAACACAATCGTAATCGAAGATTTAGGCAAAATCAACCGAACAATCGCAAGAAAATTTCGCAATCGCAAGAAATTTTCGCAATCAGACAGTCAAAAAATCCAGCAATAAGCTCAAGAACACAAATCAATCGAAAAAAAAAACGAAACCCTAATCTCGATTGAGATCTCGCTCTGATACCATGAAGAAACTTTAGAGAGAGAAATTACAAATGAGAGTTCTCATTAATAGAAGGAAAAATGAGAAGTAAGTATACAATAAATGAGGCTAACACTATTTATACAATAGTTAGTTCTAACTAATTTCTGACAGCTAATAATAATAATAATAAAATATTATTACTAACTCCTATAATTTTTAACAAAAATCATCATGAAATTGTGTATGCAGCTGAAAGCTTTGGACTTCCATATCTCAATGGTTTCCTTGATTCAGTTGGATCCAACTTTAGCCATGGAGCCAACTTTGCTACGGCAGGGTCTACTATTAGACCTCAAACTACCATTTATTATAGCCCATTCTCTCTTAAAATCCAATCTAATCAATTTTATGATTTCCATCAACGCTCTCAGATCTTTCGTGATAAAGGTAATTAAATTACATACTTTCTCTATTCTTTTCTTTTCGCGTTGTGTTCTAAACATTTTTTTTTAATATAACCATGTTATAACAACTGTGTTTTAAAGGCGTAATTATTTTGGGAATAATTTCAACTTTAATGGCCTTAAAATTAAAGGCTGACCGAGGGTTATCTTTTTTTTTTTTTTTTTTTTTGGTGTGTTGAGGGTTATCCTTTTTAATTTATGTTCGAGGTCTAATTCATCTAACCTTTTCCTTTCCTTGAGCTCAGAAGATATTTTCAAGAAATTATTGCCAAAGGCAGAATATTTCTCGGAAGCTCTTTACACATTCGATATTGGCCAAAATGATTTGGTGGCTAGTTATTTTCCAAACATGTCAATCGATCAAGTTAAGGCAGCCATACCCGACATGTTGGATCAATTCAAGAAATATGCCAAGGTACATAATTTACCACTTTCATGTTCTATATATAATACACACATGTAACACCTAATTAAAATTTACGTGGCACATCTAATTACGAAGTAGAATTCAGCTCATTAATTTCTTTCGAACATTATTATTACAAATTAATTTGTAAAACTTGTTATGCACTTGATATTATGCAACCGTTGTATAAGATACCTTCCGAGTTTTACAACATTCTTAATTATGCGTGCAGTCCATGTACGAGCAAGGAGCAAGGTACTACTGGATACACAATACGGGCCCACTTGGATGCCTACCGTATGTGCTGGATGGCCTCCCACTTAACACCCAAATGGACCCAACTGGATGTTCAATCCCTATTAATGAGTTTGCCCAATACTTTAACATTGGGCTTAAGAAAACTGTGGCCCAACTCAGAGAAGACATGCCATTAGCCTCAATCACATATGTTGATGTCTACTCAATTAAGTATGACCTCATTAGCAATGCTAACAAATATGGTACGTCTTAATACAAATGTTAAGTATTTTTCTTGTTCTTTTTTGTTATTCTTGTTTAAAATTTCGTCGTGATGAGATAAATATAATTAATTGGTGTTTTTGGTCTTATACTATGTAGGTTTTATATATCCATTAAAAGCATGTTGTGGACAAGGAGGAAAGTATAACTATGACTCGCATAAAGGTTGTGGAGCAAGGTTTATGGACCATGGTAAAGAAATTTTAGTTGGGGCTTGCAACAATCCACTAGTCAAGATCAGCTGGGATGGAGCTCATTACACCGATGCGGCTAACAAATGGATCTTTGATCGTTTAGCTGATGGATCATATTCGGATCCGCCTATTTCATTGAAAAGGGCATGCTACAAGGACTAATGGATCATATTTGGATGTGTTATAAAAGTAGAATAAATTCATACTAGGTACATTTGGTTCATCAACACAATAAATAGAACCTTGAGATTATTAGAGTTTTGATATGAAAAACAAAGTTAATGCATGCAATTTCTAATTAAATTAGATATTTAATACATTGGTGAATGACATTGCGTTAATATCAAATATTTAAACACCAAGTTAATTGAAAGACCTGAGAACAAATTCCGAGTAATTATTTAATTGGAGTTCGCATACTAAGCCAACTCAATACTTGTCTACGTTCGCAATCATGAAAGAGTACACGATTATAAAAATGTAACCAAAGCTAATGACAAGCATTTTTCAAGGAAATAGGAGGATCCGAATAAGAACCATCAACGATCCGATCAAAGATCCATTTGTTAGCTGCTTCAGTGTAATGGACACCGTCCCAATTGATAGATACCGAAGGATCTTTACACGCTTTTCCTACTAAAATCTGTTTGCCCTTGATATTTATCTTCCCTCCACAACCAATGTGCTCGTTATAATTGTATTTTCCTCCGTGACCACAACAAGCCCTTAGTGGATGCTCAAAACCTTGATAAAACGATCAAATAATTAAAATTGAAATAAATTACATTCACGTTTTTATAATAATGCGGGGTTATAATGTATGAGTGTGATGTTGATGGTCCTATGTTTAGGGCTGGCAAACCCTGACCCGACACGAAAACCCGACCCGAACCCGACCCGAAGTTACTGAGAGAGACCCGAACCCGACCTGAACCGAACCCGAATAACCCGAATTCGACCCGATTTGACCCAAATTTCATATTTCGTAATAATATTAAGTTTTACACTATTTTTAATAGTTTCTAAGTATAACCCGAAATCGACCCGAAATCTGACCCGAACCCGACCTGCTGACCCGAATTGCCACCCCTACCTATGTTGTTTAAAACGCATGCTTAGAGTTATTGATTACCACATCATATTGGCATTTTCAAAAAGTTGTCGAGGATAAAGCTCCACATTGCACGTCCCTTTACTTATAACAAATCATACTATTTGACATTATTCCTTCATACACCATGTGTCACTAGTATTGATTCTTTAAAATGTTACATTCACGTCCCGATCCTAAGAGGTCATGGGATCGATTCTCATCCCCGCCCTTGTGGCTCTCTAAACACCAAAAATAATTACATCCACATATTTCCTAGTATCATGTAAGTTAGGATGTTTTATTGCTTCTTAGTACATTAATACTTCGTTAATTTAACATTTTAAAATGTTAATTAAGTCGCACTCTATTGTTACAATCACAACCAATTTAACATTTTAAAGATAATTTCTTCTTGGACCTAGCTTCCATCGTAATTATGATATGCTGTTTGATATTCAACCTCTATAATTATACACACTTAACTTACTAGTGCCAATTACAAGATTCAGTACTGTTGTCTTTCGCCATAACCAATGACACCATACCAGGCCAATCAATAACTACGATGAACGGGGTGGTTCTGAGCATGTATAGGGTGGTCGATCGCACAGGACCTCTGAGTAAAACTACTATAGAAGGACTCTTGTTTTTGAAATTTACTTATATAAAGTAAAGAGAACTTGTTTATCAATAATCTATTCTTTAATTTCATCACAAAATTTATGATTTCACAAAATATTTTTCGTCAAAAAAAAAAAGAAGTTTAAGGCACAATTTAACAAAATTACACCGGGTCATTTTCAGTGTTAGGATTTGTAGCCCCGCCTCTGGTTATTACGTTAAAAAAAGTCGTACATCTATCACTACATGATCATAATTTTTTTTTCTTTTTCAAAATTTAATGAATTTAGAATTAGAAGGAGAATTAGATCACCTAAGATGTGCATCAACCATGAATATATCATAACTCATAAATTAAAATTGTAAAAGAGTAGAAACCTTACCATATTTAGTAGCATGGCTAATGAGATCGTACTTGACAGAATAAACATCAACATAAGTTAAGGTAGCATGGGCTAACTTTTTTCTTAGGTGGACCACAACTTCCTTTAACTTTCGGTTGAAATATTGGGCCACTTCGTTTTGTGGGCTGGCACATCCTACTTTGTCCACTTGGCCTGCCGTGATTCGCACTCGGTCCATCACGTATGGTAGGCATCCTACTGGTCCTGTATTGTGTATCCAAAAATACCTACCTCCTTGATCGTATATGTCCTATACAACCATTCAAATGGAAAAATACATCATCATTCGTAATTTATAATTCCAAAATTGATGTAACGAGATTCAATTTTAGTTCGTGAACACAAAAAAATACTTCCTCCGTTCTATTAATATTGCAACAATGGACTTTTTACACTATTCATCACTCTTGTTTGACCTTATAATATAAATTTATACGTTAAGTAAAATATAGTCATGTGGGATCTTATTGGATTCGTCTCATAAAATACTTTCACAATATCAACTTTTTATAACTTTTACTCTTATACAATTATAGATATTTAGCATATAAAATGTGATTTGGGATGCGTAATTTCCTCCTTGTTGCAATATTAATAGAATGGGGAAGTATGTATTTAGTGATATGTTTTTAAATAAGTCAACAATTTTATTAAATACATGCCGCATAATTGTTAATTTATTTACGAAAATACCATGTTGAATAATATATTTTGTTGGTTTATTTACAAAAATGCCACTGGAAAACATAAACATATATATTTACAATTTTACATGGAAAAAAAAACATAAAATATATAATTCTCTTACCTTAATAACAGTAGTAAATTGACCTAAAACATCTGGAACATTTGCTTTAACTTCGTCAGTTGACATGTTTAGGAAAAATCCAGCCGTTAAGTCATTTTGACCAATATCAAAAGTGTACAAAGCCTTAGAGAAATATTCTCCCTTTGGTAGCAATTCCTTGAAAACATGTCCTGTTAAAAATTTCATAGATAATTCGTAGATAGTTTTATATGATGTACCTTATCCAAATAAGAAATTGAAGGAGAAAGGATAATCAAAATTGACCTTTGTTACGAATAATTTGGGTACGTCGATGAAAGTCACTGAATTCGTAAAATTGAATGTTCAAAGAAATAGGGCTAAACCCACTTTGATGAAGGGTTGTGTTTTGTGGTCGAATGGTCGACCCAGCCGTTGCGAAATTGGCCCCATGGCTGAAGTTCGATCCCACGGCATCAAGGAATGCACTCAGATAAGGAAGTCCCAAGCTTTGTGCTTTTACCAGAAAAAGTTATAAAAATAAAAATGATCAACTATGGTTTTATAAGTTTGACTCAAATTAAATTTAGTCAATGAGGTCACAATATGAAACTCAATATATATTGCATATATGAATTCTTAAAATAAATTGTTTTACATTTAAGCGCGTGGTAAATTGATAATGAATCCTGAATAATAACTAAGTGGTTATCTACGGAATATTTGCCTAATTATGCAAACAATATTATTGGTATAAGGTGCAAAACAATGAAATCTTGTAGTTTTAGGGTGTAACGTTTATAAAATGGATTTTATCAGGATCCCAATGATTCCTGTTGGTTTAAGCTTCTACATAATGACAATTGACAAACAACAATAATAGGCCATACTCTCGTGCATATATACATAGTATCTTTTAACTAGTTTTATTATCCTATATGCTTCGAATTTCTAAAAGTACAATGTACCTAACGATACAAACAAATTATGAATAAATCATAATCTTTTACTCTTTTGTTATTCTTTGAGGACAAAATAAAAGCCATGCTTAGATGCTTAGTAATAAAGTACAATGATTTTTTTAGATTGGTCTTGATCTTCCAAGATGCAATAATGAGTGTACGTACAATGCAACAAATATTTTGGATATATATATATATAGGAATCACTATTCAAACTATGTAAGGAAAATGATATATACGATCTTTACTTACAGACGTTACAGTTGCATATATAAAGCTAGAAATTTATATATAAATAAAATATTAAATGGTTATATCAATTGAAATATGATTTTATTATATTTTTATGCCAGATTAAAAAAAATGCATGTACTAAATGTGTAAGGGATAAATATATCATTATAATATGGTAAGTTTGTAAAATTTTAATGCTAAAATGGGATTTAAAAAGGAAGGATATACTCCAAATAAGGACACAAATGAAAGGTGAAAATGATTTTGATAATGATAAGAGTTACAACAACAAAGAAAAACATTATTA